>NC_056731.1:185901448-186046448 GCF_019279795.1 Protopterus annectens | reverse complement strand
ACAGGTTGCCCATTCTCTAAGCAAGTTTACCCCTTACTTGCTGTTACAAGTTAGAGAGCAACACATTGTAGGACTATTTATACTAGTCTAGTGAAAATTCTAGGGGGCAGAAAAAAATAAAGGGATATTTCCTACTACCCAAGTGAACTATTTAGTGGCATGCTCAGCAGTAGGATGCAACCAAGATGAAACACATCTATTATTACATTCACTATATTAGAAATTATAATGCGAATGATGTGAAATACTTACTAAGGTTAAATTTTTGTGACATTATCCTTACTATGATAGAATACGTAAAGGTAGTGTTTACACCATTAATGGCCATGGGCAAAATCTTTATGGAAATAGAGCAGGTAGCAGTGCTTCCACACAACCGGTGTCACCTTCAGGCTGTACCCATCCAGGTATCATGTTTACTTTTTAGATGCAGAGTTGTGCAGCCTATGCCATAAGTATTTATCAGAGGTTACAGCAGTTCCAAATGTTGTAACAGACACCCACAGTCTGAAACTTTAATTGTTGCTGATTGTGGCAGATTTAGTAATCCATTTGCCAGACTGAACTTCTGATTGCTTTGAATCTTACTTTAATTTCCACAGAAAGTAAATGTCATATGGAATGTTAATGCAATGAGTGAAGTAAATGTCACATTTAGAGTAAATGCTTAACTTTTGCTAACTAGGAAAAAACAACATATCCGTTACATTTTATTTAAGTGGGAACATGTCATGTTTGACAGTCAGTAGCTGGTAGGTAGCAAGAAAAGCTGTTTGCTGACCGCAGGAAGTTAAGACTGCATGCTGTTATAAGACACACAGGTTAGTGGCTGATGGTGTGAATGCTGCTTCTGACATATGTGTGCCTTTATGAACAATGCCATTAAAGAAGTAGGAAGTTCATTGTCCATGTTAAGCGTTTCTTGTTTTGACACAATGATATAATAATCAGTTAAAAGGTACCATCAGTCATCAGCAAAATCTCATGAAGGCTGACATTCATTTGCTAAGCACTGACATAATGAAGAACGTAATCTGAAAGCCCTCCCCAGTGTGTTAATTTAATGCACATGGCTACCAGGCTTATTTTATGCTTTCTTATATTTAATGGTTTTATGATAGTCTAGCACAGAGGATTAAGAGAGTGAACTACTAATTTAGATCATTTTGAAGTACTAAGTTTGATTCTTTCAATCTTTGCTTGCAAATTGTGTGATCTGTGCAATTCAGTTAACCAATTACTGCTCTTGTATCACTGACAAAAAGAAATATATACAAATAAAACATTTGTCAAAAGGGTTCTGTGATTTGGAAGCTCACATAATTTCTGCAGTAGCATCACTTGTGTTTTGTTTTATAGTATGTACTGATTTCCAAAATTAACCAATTTTGCTATATATTATCAAAAACAAGTTATTGTACTTCTACTGCTAAAACCTGAGCTTGTGGATGTTCATTGTGTTTCACTGTTGCAGTCATGACTGTAGGGTACCTAAAAAGTGTATGGTCTCAGCATTGCCACAGTTTAGACATACTGATCTCCGTCCTTCCTTGCCTTCAAAAGGAATTTCTTTGGTGGTCCAGGGCATGTGCTTTAAACAAAGGGAAACCCTTCCGTCTGCCTCCTGCCACTCAGATTCTAACCACGGACGCCTCGGATTATGCTTGGGGAGCCCATTTTCAGGGCAGCTGTCTGCAGGGCCTTTGGACAAAGGATCAGAAGCTCCTGCATATCAATTTAAAGGAAATGTTAGCCGTTCAGAATGCTCTACTGGCTTTCAGGAATCTTTTACAACAAGGACAACTACTAATACGGACAGACAACACCACAGTTATGTGGTACATAAACAAGCAAGGGGGATCTCATTCCTACCCCCTTTGCAGACTGGCCATGGATCTATGGAACACAGCTCTAGCTTGCAATCTGGATCTTCAAGCTCAGTTTCTACCAGGGAAACAAAACTTCCTGGCAGACAGTCTGAGCAGAAACCTTTCGGATCCACATGAGTGGATGCTGGACACCAAAATATTCAGGATGATAACAGCAGTCTGGGGATGTCCTCACATAGACCTCTTTGCATCCCATCTCAATCATCAACTACAGAATTTTTGCACCAGGACTTTCCACAGAGAAGCTTGGAAAGTGGATGCCCTGTCATTCAGTTGGAGGAACCTCTCGGGATATGCCTTTCCGCCTCTTCCTCTTCTTCCACGGGTTTTATTGAAGATAAAACAGGACAAGCCCAAGATTATAATCTTGCTGGCTCCAAATTGGCCTCGGCAGTTTTGGTATCCAACTCTAAAAAACCTATGCCTGGAGCCCCCTTGGGTTTTACCTCAGTCTCCAAACCTTCTGTCCCAACATCAGGGTCAGGTTCTACACTCTCATGTCAGAACTCTCAGCCTGGTGGCCTGGTTAATCAAGGGCCTTTGATTTCTTCTTTCCTACCCACGCAGGTTATGGATGTCATTTTAGAAGCCAGACGTCTAGCACTAGAAAATCTTATGCAGGAAAATGGAAAAGATTTTGTTCCTGGATGCAGGCTCAGGATTCTGATCCTCTTCTTCCTAACATTACTTTAATTTGACTTTACTTGACAGATCTCTTACATAAGGGTCTCTCTTTCTCTTCCATTAAGATACATGCCTCTGCTATTTCTGCTCATTATAATACAGACCCTCCCATCTTTTCCCACCAGCTCATGAGACAGTTTCTCAGAGGAGCTAAGAACTTAAGACCTCCTAGATCTCCTCCCATTCCTGCTTGGGATCTCAACTATGTTTTGGAAAAACTAACCTTGCCTCCTTTTGAGCCTGCTGCTTCTTCTGATATCAAGTTTTTATCTTGGAAGACAGCTATCCTGTTAGCCATAACCTCTGCCAGGAGAGTTTCAGAGTTACAAGCTCGTATGGCTGTGGAACCTTATATTATTTTTCATCAAGACAGGGTATCTTTGAGGACTAATCCTACCTTCATGCCTAAGGTGGTTTCCAAAGTGGCTTTAAATCAAACTATCCACTTGCCAACCTTTTTCCCCAGTCCTCAAAATAAAGGGGAAAGGATCTTACATTCCTTGGATGTATACAGATAACTACGTTTTTACCTGGACAGAACCAAGGACATCAGAAAATCAGAACAATTGTTTGTTTCTTATGCTTCAAGTTCCCAAGGTAAAGCCATTTCAAAACAGACCATTTCTAAATGGATTGCTCATGGAATCAGATTTTGTTATTCACACCATGGAAAGCAAATCCCAGGGAGTATACGGACTCATTCCACGAGAGCTGCTGCCACTTCTGCGGCCTTCCTCAGGGGAGTTCCTACCAAAGACATTTTGGAAGCTGCAACTTGGAGTTCAGTGCATACTTTTTCTAAGCACTACAATCTACCTCTCTACTCTAAGTCTAGGGCAGGCTTTGCCTCTGCAGTCTTGCAGGGCCTTTTAGCCACCCCTTCTTCTTTATGACCACCTCCCTTTCTTTCAGCTTTGGGATTCTACCCTACAGCCATGACTGCAACAGTGAAACACGATGAACATAGTACAGTTGTGTACACCTACCATAAATGTAGATGTTTGAGTGTCTTCACTGTTGCAGTCTGGGTTTCCCTCCCTCCTGTCCCCTCTTATTTTTTCACCATTCTTCTGAGGTGTATTTGCAAAGGTTATGGGACCTTTTTCATTTTGGGACTCCTGACATCTGGGGCAAGAAAAACTGGAAAAGATGGCGTCGGCTGTCAGCTTTGTACTCCTGGCACTCTGACGTCAGGGAGCATGGTCGAACAGCCGACGCTGGACCCAGACTTTGGGATTCTGGCCGACCGAGGGCTGCCTGCCAGCAGGAAAGAACAGTATGTCTAAACTGGCAGTGCTGAGACCATACACTTTTTAGGTACCCTACAGTCATGACTGCAACAGTGAAGACACTCGAACATCTACATTTATGGTAGGTGTACACAACTGTACTTTACAATTCTCATCCCACTGGTTACTGACATTCTTCAGTGGGATCTGCTCACATGTGGGATAATGCCTGCATTTCCTTTGGTATTTCAGGACCTTAGCTCATTTTACTTTGCTGAAGAACCTTTGACAGTGTCAGAAGAATCAGCTTTGAGTGAAAGGGCTGCTTATTTTACAATTCTTATGGCAGTTTTGTCCTATACCTGTTTTCCTGATTTGTATGGAATTAAGCGTATTCTTTGTTTTATTCATAGCTTTATGTCTATAGTGTACAAGCTGAGGGTGTAAGCTAATTCTCTCCTACTATATTGATAATGTTAGGTGTAAACATGAAGGATTAGCTAACTGATGATTTCTGAGACTACTGCCTGAATTTCTTACATGAGTTAGTGCTAAGCTGGGTGCTTACTGTGATTTTTAATAATGCTGAACTATTTCAGCTGACATAGAGGCCAATAACTGTAGCATTAAATTTCTGATTTCAGCAGTAGGTATTTATTTGTGTCTTTGCATTACCCCAGTCTTTCTAGAATCATGCCTTATTCAGATTGCACAAATGGTTATATTTAGCAAGTGATAATAGTTTCTGCCGTGGCTGATGAATTTATGCTACTTGCACAACTGTCTATATCCATTATCTACCAAGAGATAATAGTTTTGCTGTGGCTGATTAATTTGATTTATTCTAACTGCACAACTGTCTACAAGTAATAGCAAGCTAAAGATAATTATTTCTGCTGTGGCTGTTGAATTTATATCTTCAGGATATGCATTTGGTGATTTAAGATCAAGTATTACTCTAGGCATTATAGCTGTCAGTCATCAGTGTTTAAATGTGTAAAATGATAGTTTTCCTCCCTGTTGATGATAAATCTTTAGTAGAAGAATATACAACTGTCCTCTGTCCCCTATTTTTGAGTGTGTGTGTGTGTGTGTGTGTGTGTGTGTGTGTGTGTGTGTGTGTGTGTGTAATTCAGGAGACAGAAACTCTCATCTAGTAATGTTCTTAGGATAAGTAATGCTCTTTTGCATACAGAACCACTTGTTGCAAGGTATTATGGTTGTGATTTTTCTTACTATAAAATAGTGTTAATCATTAAGGTCTGTACTGCCTGCTGCCTAAGTACAAAAATGTTAGTGGTTATACATACTGCCAGTACTGCTGTTATTTTGTTTTATTTATTTTATTTTTGTTTGTTAAATGAGGTATTAAGTACATTGATCAACCATGAACATTTGCAGACACAGACTGTATGAATCTGTCCAACCATCCATAACCCCGTCTTCCCAGTTTTTGCACTTGTGGTTGGGGTGTCACTTCAACAGTGACAATCATCTAGAGCCAAGGTTCATACCACTAGGTGCCTAGCCCTGCCACTGTGGGTCTTTCATACACATGCACACTCACACCTATGGCCAATGTAGAGTGTCCAGTCCACATACTGAATGTCTTTGGAATGTGGGAGGCACCCAGAGAAAACCCACGTGAACAAAGAGAGGACATGCAGAGAGCACACCATCTGAGAATTGAACCAGAAACACTCTTGCTGTGGTGCGACTACTTGCTGTACCATTGCCCTGGTGAATAGCATTCACAAAAGAACTTGGTAATCATGAGAGATATAATCGGTAAACTCACAATAAGGCATAAATATGACAAGTGTCTTTAAAACTAGATTCAAACATGTTTGGTATGGAAATAGTAATGGGTGTTCAGAGCAAGACTGATAAGAGGAGACAGCACAGACTCCCCTTTCTATTCTTTCTGGCTTTGCATTTGTATTACTGCTTAAAAACAGAGCACTGTTGGGCAGGGCCGTGGTCCTCTCACTTAGTTAATGCTATTTGCATGTCTAATCACTTTCCTGTCTTACCCTCTATGTTTGATGGGCTGTAATGGGTGATTACCAAAAGACATGCTGGTGCAGCAACCACTCTGACCTCTCTCACTCATTTGAATATCCCACGATAGTTATACAGCAAGCAGTTTATTAAAAATAACAAAAGTTTAGCTCTTTTGTCCACTATGGTATCAGCCAGGAACTTCATCATAACTGATAAACTTTTCACAACACTCTGTTTAAATACACATAATTTGTAACATGTAACAGTCACTTCACTGCTTTTTTTTTTAAAGACAACCCTTTATGAGAGCTATATGGGATATATTGCTAATAAATTGTGAAAAATACAAAAATACCAAGATACAAAGATTAAGTATTATAAAAGTGATACAAATATTTTATTTTTTTAATAACTAAAGTTTAGCAGCTTTATGTATTTATACTAACTAAAGTTAAGCTCAAATTGTGTTTTAAAATTACGACCTGCTAAACTTTAGTTAGTGAAAATACATAATATATTTTTATGATTTTTAATAGTCTTCATAACATGGTATTCTTATTTTTGAATTTTCACAATTTATTAGCAACATTAAACAGATACTATTCAATTATTTTATATAGAGTTTTCTTAAAGGACTGTTTAAAAATGAATTGAATGCCATGTCCCTTGACTGATGTAGTGGATGGATGAAAGAGCTAAACGTTGTTCATAGGTTCATAGGTTCATAGGTTCATACTAGGCTATCTGCCCGAGGACATTTACAAGCCTAGCCCATCGTTTTGTGGCTTACGCCACCCCTTTAGTATGGGGAACTATACCCATTATTTTGCTGTGCCTCTGTCGAGCAGTGACACTGAGGTAATCCCTGGGGTATATCTGCGATCTCCCATCCATTGGTCAAGATTTCTCTTGAACAAGGCCAGCGAGGTGCTCTGCCTCACATGTACCGGGATTTTGTTCCACAGCATAGGGAGTCTTTGGGTGATGAATCTATCCCTCCAGCACGTCCTATTAATAGCCGTGTCAAGGTTTAAGTCTCCCGCCCTTGTGGCTCTGATGGATCTAGATTTTTTGAGGTGAAGCATATTCATCAAATCTGGGTTTGACATGGCCTTGTATGTTAGGCAAAGGTCACCTCTGAGCAAGCGGTGGCGACTGAATAGAGCTGGAGTTCTTTCAGTCGGGCAGCATAGGACAGATTTTTGAGACCCTTTATCCTTTTGGTGAGGAACTTTTGTGGCCTCTCCAGCTGCTGCAAGTGTCGCGTCAGATACATTCCGAATGGGGCATTGTACTCAATCATTGGTCTGATGAGTGATGATTAAAGGGAGACTATGACCTCCCTTGATCTAGATGAGAATCCCTTCATGATAAGGTGGGCAATGTAGAAGGTCTTCCTAACTACTTTAGCTACATGGGTGTCGAATGACAGACTACTATCAACCTGGGTCCCCAGGTCCCTGATAACTTCTTCTGTGCTCAGTGGATTGCCACCTATTTGGTAGCTAGGGGTAACCTTGTTTTTCCCGAAGGGTATGACTATGCATTTTTTGGCATTTAACTTTAGGCCGTGGCTCTGGCACCAGTTATCCGTTTCTGTGAGACCCTTCTGAAGGATATCTGTGTCAGATGTGTTTTCTACTATGGCCCTGTTTGCAGTCATCTGCAAACTTTGTCAGTCAAAACGCTCCTGTGTTAGCTTGTATCTTGGAAAAGTAGATGCCAAACAAGAGTGGGCCCAGGACTGAGACCTGTGGGACACCACTTGTGACAGGCTTTGAGTCTGACATGGCGCCAGCAACTCTGACCCTGTGGGTTCTGTCACTCAGCCAGTTTGCAACCCATCTTGTGATGTATAGGTTGACATTTAAGCTGATGAGTTTTTCAATGATACCCGAGTGGGGTATTGTATCGAAGGCCTTAGCCAGATCGAGGTAGGCTGTATGGACTGCCTTTCCCTCATCAATGGCTTTGGTGACTGTTTGAAAAAGTCAACCAAGTTTAAAAGGCATGATCTGCCTTTGACAAAGCCAAACTGGGTTGGATCCAAAGTCTGCAAATTCCCTATGTCTTTATTTATGAGGTCCATTATGATCCTCTCCATGGCTTTGCAGATAAGGCTTGTCAAGTTAATGGGCGGTAATTTCCAGGGTCGGTGGAGGCACCGCCTTTGTGAAGTGGTACCACAGTTGCAGTGCGCCACTCCTGGGTACGTATCCAGAGGTAAGACTATGATTAAACAGCTGTCCTAGCTGTGGGTTTAATTCCTCATTGAGTTCATGGAGCACACAGCCGGGGACATCATCAGGTCCCATGGATGCTGTGTTTGTTGCTTTGGAGAGCAGTTCTGACTTGGGCGCTGGAGATGTTTGGGGGCTGCAATCGTTTGGTATAGATATCTCTCCTTTGGGGAGGGGAGAAGTTTGCACTGAACCTGTCAGCCAGTATGTTGGCAATGTCTGTAGGATCAGTAATCTTCACATCATTTTGAACTAGCTCTGAGCATATCTGGGAGTTTCCTCCCAGGTTTCTAACATAGCTAAAGAAGGCCTTATGATTGTCTTTTGAGTCTTTAGCTATTTTTCTCTCGAAATTTGCTTTGGATGATTTTATGAGAGCTCTTAGTTTTTTACTTATAGTGATCAAGGGTGTCTTACCTTTTAAGGATTTTGCTCTATCTTGTAGTAGCTTCCTCCTTTTGTTGTAGAGTTTGTTTATGGCTGGGGTCCACCAGACTGACGCTTGCCTTTGGTACAAAGAGTCTTTGTTTTGCTTGGGATTGCCTTATCCATGCAGTCCTGCAGGTGCTGGTAGAAGGCATTTGTAAGTGATTCAGCGGCTTGAGTACTGTTTTCCATGGCTCGGGGGCCTTAAAGGAGACCACACTAGTCTTTAGAAGTGTGAAGTCGGCTTTTGAGAAGTTCTTTACTGTGGTCTTTTTTATTTCAGGTGGGGGTGGGATGAGGACCTCCAGCGAGATTAGTTTGTGGTCTGATCTCACCAGTGAGGGGTACACCTCCAGTGTTGAACATTGTGCTCCCATGTTCATGATGATGAGATCAAGTATGTTATCTCCTCTTGTGGGGATGGTGACTAGTTGTTCCATGGCATTTGAGTTTATGAATTCCAGGAACTTTTGGGCTAGGGTGTTTGGGCTTGAGTAGTGATCCCAGTCTATATTAGGGTAATTGAAGTCACCTAGTATGATGGTGTTTGGTGATACATTTATCCCCTCTAGTGTTTTCAGGAAGGCCATGTGAGGTTCCTGAGTTTGTGAGGGTGGCCTGTAACATGCTACAATTTGCAGAGCAGTCTTGCCTATGGTTAATTGCACCTGGATGGTCTCCGATGCATCGTGCGTTGCCACCAGTCTTGAGGTGTGGGTGTCCTTGATGAATATGGATACCCCCTCCTTTCTTGGTATTGTCTGGATTTTGGGGCGGGCATGATATGAGGTAAAACCTGATAGCGCTGGGGTGCTCTCAGGAGCCTTGAACCAGGTTTCTGTCACAGCACAGACATCGATGTTCTCCATACTGAGAAGGGCCTCAGTGCGTGCATTTTGAGATTTAGACTTCTGGCATTGAGCAGCATTACCCTTAGTTTTTTCCTTTTTGTGTTCTAGGGTGGTAGGTTTAGAATTTGAGCCTTGCCTAAAAAGGCACTATGGGGTGGCAAGAGCCTTTGCCAATATCCGAATCCCAGGGTGACAGGTGCAAGCCGTCCCTTGCGAAGCAGCGTGGCTTGTCCAGCATGTCATCCCAGGCAGACAGACACTGGATCCCCTTTGAATGACACCAGTGTTTAAGCCAATTGTTAAAGCTGATCATCTTATCTCCGTATTGTGGCATCATTCTTGGTGAAGGTAGGATACTGCTCAAGGTCAGGGTCATACCTGCCTGGGCTACATAATCAGAGAGCTCCTCAATGTCTCTTTTCATGTAGTCCAAGGAGGTGCGTCTCAGGTCGTTTACACCAGCGTGGACAATGACTGAGTCATATTTGTACCTGCTGTTGAGAGACCTGAGTGCTTGCGTTATGTGGCGGATTCTAGCGCCCGACAGGCAGCTTACTGTGACCTTCTCCTTACTCAGTCTGGTGGCGGGGCGTCAGTGTGTCTGACTATGGAGTCACCAATGACTAGTGTGTCTGGCATTGTGTTTGGCCTTAAGGGCTGTGACTGTTTGACACTCTGACTGTGAGGTCTATGTGTTGCAGGTGTTGTGTTCTGAGGTGGTGGTTGTTTGGGTGTCTGCTTTGGTGGCCTCTGCTGTTTTGGTAGATTTTTGATCAGAGCCTCCGAGTATGTCTTTGTGTGTTTATGTGTATGATTTGAGGTTGTAATGGTACTATGTGAGACTGGGTCTATAGTGTGCGTGGTAACCTTCTCCTCCTGACTGGTCTTGCCAGTCCTATGTTGAGAGAGCTCAGCCTCCAGTTTGGCCGTATAGTTGCATCTCTCGCATGTATTTGTGTTTTGTGGGAGGAGGAGAGGGTTGTCTGTGTACATGAGGCAATTGTAACATTGCCTCAATATTCCCAGGTTCACCAGCTGAGCAGGAGAGGACACTAGCAACTGATCCCTCGACATGCTAGAAGGAATAGACAAAAAACTTTAAAAAGATTCCGGGGGCGTGGGTGACTGAGAAATGGGGGTTGCCTTTTGGGGTACTATCTATGACAAGAGTGCCGTATCAAGGTAATAAGTACTGTAGGAGCAAGTGCTACGTTTAACAGATAGAGAATAGTCTACTTGGAGTCAAGTAGAGATGATCTTTTTAATTACAGGATACGCTGATTAGATCAGTAGTATAGTTCGAGGAAGGTAGTTTTAAGGGAAAATTTGAAGAGTGGACTTTAGGTAGCCCGAATAGTTTAAACCTGCTTAACCGGCGCTGCCCTAGTGTGCAACAGTGGCAACTCCAGCTCATCGGGCTAAATCGCGGTAATGCTAAAGCGTTCTTTATAGCAGGGGGCTGGAAAAGAAAGGAAATGACCCAAAATGGCCAATAAACTACAAGTTACTGCCGTAAACCACTCCTCTGAGGACAAATGAAGGAGTTATGGAAATGACCCCTAGTGGCCAATAAAACTACAGTTTCAAGTCAGTAACCACCTCCACGGGGGCAGGAAGCTGCTCAATGTTAGTCACTGCCACTGATGAACACAGAGACCCTCCTTCAGCCCAAGCAAAATGGCCTCACAGAAACTTTCAAACAGTTCAGGAACAGCAAGCCTGTAACTGAACTTTTTAACTCTCAGAAAAGTGGGAAAAAGCAAGATTTTTTTTTTTGTTTTGTTTTTACAGAGATAGCAGAGGTTCACAAGTAATATCAAGTTATAACAGTGCAGTAAATGACCCCACACAAGAGTGCTAGGTCAAGGACAGAAAATATGCAAGTTTTAAGAAAAAACGATTTAAAATTAAGTGCAAACAGGAAATTCAGCAAACAGCTTTTGGTTGTGCTCTAAATACAGCTACTAATACAGAAATCAAGTTTAACAAGCCAGAAAATGCTCAAGCTAGGCAGCTATGCAGAAAAACTTAGCAAATAAACAGAGAAAAAATACTTAAAATCTCAAAAGTGGCTCCCTTCTTCTCTCAGCGTTTTTTCCTCTTGGAGGGTGCTTCACCAACAGCCAACAAGCCTGAAAAGACGCTCAAACCACGAGGCAACTAGGTTTTAAGAGAGGAAGATGAAGGAGGTATGGAAATGACCCCTAGTGGCCAATAAAACTACAGTTTCAAGTCAGTAACCACCTCCACGGGGGCAGGGAAGCTGCTCAATGTTAGTCACTGCCACTGATGAACACAGAGACCCTCCTTCAGCCCAAGCAAAAATGGCCTCACAGAAACTTTCAAACAATTCAGGAACAGCAAGCCTGTAACTGAACTTTTTTAACTCTCAGAAAAGTGGGAAAAAAGCAAGATTTTTTTTTGTTTTTGATTTTTACAGAGATAGCAGAGGTTCACAAGTAATATCAAGTTATAACAGTGCAGTAAATGACCCCACACAAGAGTGCTAGGTCAAGGACAGAAAATATGCAAGTTTTAAGAAAAAAACGATTTAAAATTAAGTGCAAACAGGAAATTCAGCAAACAGCTTTTGGTTGTGCTCTAAATACAGCTACTAATACAGAAATCAAGTTTAACAAGCCAGAAAATGCTCAAGCTAGGCAGCTATGCAGAAAAACTTAACAAATAAACAGAGAAAAAATACTTAAAATCTCAAAAGTGGCTCCCTTCTTCTCTCAGCGTTTTTTCCTCTTGGAGGGTGCTTCACCAACAGCCAACAAGCCTGAAAAGACGCTCAAACCACGAGGCAACTAGGTTTTAAGAGAGGAAGATGAAGGAGTTATGGAAATGACCCCTAGTGGCCAATAAAACTAAATGTTAATAAATTGCTTGCCGCTGTTACAGTGAATGCTGTAACAGTATGTATTCTGGTTAACGGTTGAGATTTCACACTGGTTTTACTGCTGTTTTTTTTTTTGGATCTCTTAATTGATGATACCTAATTCCCTCCTAAAGCTTGTCTCTGGCCTTAATATCAGATTTATATGCATGGTAAACACTGACTGCATTCTGAGTAAGCACTCCTTTCTTTCTCCTAATAGTGTCAATGTGATAAAGTTATTTGTTTATTTATTTTTTTACACAATGACTTGTTTGACAATCAATCCTAACTGTGAGAACTGTCTTATAAATTAGGTTTAGTACTAGGGATGTCAAAAGATGCAGATCGGGAAGAGTTCAGTGCGTCGCAACATGATTATGAGATTCAGCCAATTGTTAGCTTAACATTACTTCATCATCACCTGACCTCACAGTTTGTTGATGTGATAACTTCTACTGTCCCAAAAAGACATCATATTTTTTCAGGGTAATAATGACAATTTTTGAAACAGTAGTAGCGGGGTCACATAATACACTGATTTCTTTTGTTGTTATGCCAACAAGTAAGAAAGCCACAGTACCATATACCCAAACAATGGAATGAGTGTTATATCCAGAAAACTTTTGAATGTATAGATGGTAATATCATCCTATTCTGTATGAAGCTTAATAATTAATGTTTATGTGTATGTTTGTTAAAATACAAATGTGTGTAGGTCAAGGGGTATGACAACAGCCGTGTAGTAGCTGGTCTAACTAGATATACAGCTACCCAAAGAGGAAAATAAACAGAAAAGAACAGGGAAGCAAAGTTATGATATGCTGATTGTGGTGTCCCAGTTCAGAATACAAAAGTGTTAATCATCAGAGGGGTTACAGCTAAAACTTAGCTGCTCTGTAACAGGCCTGCAAAGTGAGTAGAAAATATCAAGTGAATACTTTTAAAAGTTAGCACTATGCAGGTTTAGAGAGTATAGGTTCACTGGATCATAAGAAATACACACCAATTGAGTCACAAGACCTTTTATACCATACCAGTGCTCACACTCATGCTGCCACCCCATGAATAGTAAACCAAGTCACTTCCACAGTGAATTTATTGGTATCCATCCAATCGTCCAGATTTAATTTGAAGGATTTTAGGGTGTCACTTGTTTAACTGACAGAGGGGGTAAAACTTTCAGGGATTATATGGGTATTCTATCTTCAGGAGGGATTTAATGCAGATTAATGCTGGATTTAAGCTAACCACATTTCCACTATCAGAACAAGGAGAGTTACTCATGATATGCTTCGATTGCCAAAAGATACAAGTTTCTTCATGTGGAGATGTGACATTTTACTTCTGATATGATATCAAACTTTATGAAGGTTTTTCAAAACAAAAGCACCAGTAAGAAATATTTAAAACAGTAAATAAGCACCAAAAATGTACTGCATAATAAAACATTGAAATATATACAAACAGAAATAGAAATTAGACACACTAAAAAAAAAATGACAGTGGTAAAATAATGCATCTGATAAAGAAGTATCATTCTGTGCCAAGATCATTAACAGTAAGTCATGAGAAAAAAATGGCCATATCACCACCAAATGCCAACATGAAAAGAAATGTCTTAAGAGATCTGCAGAAGCAGGACAAAGAAGGGCATTCCTACACAGGCAGTGTAGCAGCAGAATCCAGGTAAACATAGCAGCGATAACCAGATGTTTTCAAGTGCTCCTGTAGAATGACCAACATCACATGGGAGATATAGTGCAAGTCCCAGGATGGACAAATGGGCAAAATGGCACTATTAGGGCCCACAGATAAGTGGGATCCAAATAATGTATAGGCAGGTATAGCAACACCAATACTTTAAAGATAATACAGTACCTGGACAAGCTCTGCAACACGGGTTTAATACGTTGATAACAGGACCTACCAGTAACTAGCTTGACAACAGATAATAAAACTGAAAGGGTGCCCTGTTCCGCTTGCAATATACACCAGTTACCGTTCACTTGTAGAAAATAGGTAAAGCAGCCAAAAACTCTTCCAGATGACAAAATAACTGAAGTTAATAACAGGAAGACTTGAAATAATAGCAACGAAACCTCCGATAGGATGAACGCTCTTTATTACACTTGACAAACTGCGTTTTCGTCACCAAAGACTTCATCAGACAACATAAAAACATACTGAACAGGTTTAAATACTCCATTAAATTAATTAAAAACTACTGGATTGGATGAATTTATTTCAAACACACCTATTGTTTCTGTTACTTCGTATAGTTCATTAATATTCATGAATTTCATAAAGTGCTACGTGCTTCATTAAAAACTCATATATTAAAACTCCTATATTAAAACCATCATATTCTATGGGTTACTCCTACATAATTATTTATTCCAAAACTCAAAATACAGTTATTTTGTCATCTGGAAGAGTTTTTGGCTGCTTTACCTATTTTCTACAAGTGAACGGTAACTGGTGTATATTGCAAGCGGAACAGGGCACCCTTTCAGTTTTATTGGTTGTTTTCGAGTGCCTGCTTCTGGTTTTTGGTCTTAGCTTGACAACAGAGTTTCATACTAAGTGCAAGTGTTAGATGTTACAAACAAGGAGCGCTCAAGTAGTCACAGAAGGATGGGACAATGATGCACAGCTTCAGATGATTAAAAATTAGCTATTAGTGAATAGCCTACAATTACTGGCAAGAGAATGCACACTCAGCATTTCATCCAGAGGAAAGGAGAGGTAGACTGGGATTTCATCAGCGTAACAGTGGTATCATAATATCTCCCCTTAGTGATGTCCACTAATGGCAGAAACATAAGCATCATGAAAAACAGTGGGCCCAAGGTCAAGCTCTTTGGTAGTCCATAGCTCAGAGGTACGGTGCCACAGGAGTTTAATCCAGAGACCACTCTATGGGTATGGCCTGTGAGATGATAAAAAACCACTCAAAGAACACAGAGGATAAACCACAGTAAGATCATACAGGCTTGAGCAAGATGCCATGATCAATGGTGTCAGATGCAGCAGGGAGAGACAGAGAGGGATAAAGCAAGTCCAGAACAGAATATGAGTGCTGGTCTCTAGCCATCAGAAAGAGGAAATTAGTTTGCATTCTAATGAAAGTGGTCTTGGAACAATAGTAAGAGTGAAAGTCAGAATAACGTGGGTCCGTGAACTTACTAACCGTAAAGTACAATTCAGGTTGCACACAGGCAAGTTTCTTGCTCAGACTGCTCAGCTTATTAAAAAATGATTCTCAAGGGTAAACAGAAAATTATTAATAACATTAGTGGAAGTCTAGAATTTAGTGGAGAAAACTGTCAAAGGAACCAAGTTATTGGAAGCAAATTATTAAAGAAGAAAAGGCAATACAGTGAGATGAAGTTAAGAAGAAACCTGGACTGCAGGTTAGAGACTGCCTTCCCTACCAGGGATTGATGTTAGTGTATAAGCAAAAAGAAAAGGATAGGGAAGCCTTAAGGGAAAGACCTGCTCTGGTAGAGTTTTTAGTTGAATCTAGAACAGAAGCTGCTGTTTAAAAGGAGAATTAGTAGGACATATAAAATATTGCATGATAACTATAAGAATGACTCAAAGAAGGTTAGCAAAGTTTGGGAAGTGAGACTTGGAAAACCAATTTACAAGGAAACAACGAGAGGACAAATGTATGGCTCTCAAGTATGCAACGATACCCAGAAGGTTTAGGATTTTGCTTGGAAGTGTTTACAAAGATATTTGTATAACCCAAGCAGACTCCAAAGCATTTTTCCTCGGGTAGATGGAAAATGTTGTAGGTAATTGAGAACATGTGCTTTGGAGTGTAATGGGTTGGTGGGCTTTAAAAATTCCATACAGAATATGCAAATGGCTGTAACTAAGGAAAGGATTGTTTTGAGCTGGGACTCAGGATCTGAACTGCCTAGACAAAGTAAGTTCATATTAAGTTTATTTCTATTGACTGACAAAAAAGTAGTTACTTGAAAATGGAAACCAAAATCTAAACCAACTGTATCTGAAGTACTGAATATTGTAAAAGAGATAAAAGAACTGGAAAAGGGATGTTTAGAAAAGGGAAGGAGCTAATTACATAGAAATAATGTGGACATGTGGGCAGAATAATATTCAGGAGAAGGAGTGAGGTTTAAGGGAAGGCAGGAATTTGGGATTTTTTTTATGTTGGACTAAATGACAGTTGATATAAATAAAGAAATCCTATATGTAATGTATAATGTTTGGAAATGAAAAAAAAAAACATTAGTATTGTTTTTCTTTTCTACTATAGTATGTGTATACATCTTAAGTGATAATGTAATAAAGGTGTTAAAAATGACATTAGAATGCAAAGATGGTTTCCTGAGGGTAAGGGTAACTAAAGTCTCTTTCAGAGCAAATGGAACAAAATAACCAAAACAACTGCATGTGAACCAGACTGACTTAGAGGACTTACCACAACAAAACAACTTAGTCCTTCTCACATGAAAAATCCACCAAGAGATGTACAAAAAACAGAACACAATTTTATTTGTTTAAAAATAATACAAATCAGGATCAGTGACACAAATCAGTGCCAGTAACCTCAAATCAGTTAAGCGCTTTCATCTGTGTTTTAAAAGGATTTCTTCAGAACTGATTATACCTGCCACCAGGGAGTGGTAAGCATTAGGTAGCCTATCTACCACAAGACGAGGGGTTCCTGGCCCAGAAATTGTAGCTATTGGCTGTTTGGGCAGTTTTTTTCCACCTCTTTCAACGTTCTGGTTTGAAAGCTGCACTTACACTTGTTTCCCACCTTTCCTGTAACTAGCCTAGTCCAGATACAGAGTTGCTGTATCCAGGACTGTTGGTAAGCTTCTGAGCCCCGCAAGTGCTAGAGGAAAGACTTCTAGCTTATCAGTGGGAGTGGTAAGCACTAGGTAGCCTGTCCACCATGAGAGGAGAGGTTCTTGGCCCAGAAATTGTAGTTTATTGGCCATTTGGACAGTTTGTCCGTCTCTTTCAACTTTCTGGTTTAAAAGACCACATCTGCGCTTGTTTCCCATCTTTCCTGTAATTAACCTACTGGTAGCACTAGAAAGCCTTAAACTGATACAAGCCTTCTAGCTTAGGAGAGAGACTTTGGAGTGATTAAATATCAGTTTTCTGTACTTTCTTGCTGTACTTAACTGTTTTCTGCCTAAACGCAGATTTTCCAGCGTATATTGTGATTTAAAAGCTTATTTTTTTCACATATTGCACTTATTTGACTGCCTGCACTTTTAAAAAGTTGTTTTTTGTTTAAATAATTTGTTTAACTGTTGTAACCTACACACTGAAGTGTGATAGCCTTTTCTGATCATTTGTAGTTGTTTAGAGCTGTTTTGAGTGTATTTTTTTACTGTTTTTGCCTTATCTTTTCAAAAAAAAAAAAACAAAACAAAAAAAAAAACAAAAAAAAAATCATTTCCCGCCTTTCTAAGCTAGTATAGTTCAGTTTTCAGGCTAGTGCTGAATTCAGAACTGTGATACTAGTTTCTGAGTTGCCCATACCTTACTTGGATAGAAGGAAGTTTTTCTATTCACCTGTGAGAGAGGGGAGCTTTGAGCAACCTATCTGTCCCTGAAGGAGTGGTTCCAGCCCAGAAGTTAGTAGTTTATTGGCCATTTTGGGCTATTTACTATCTCTTTCATTTCCCTACTATAAAAAACACTTTTGCACGGTTTTGCACACTGGGCAGTGCCAGTTAGCTACGGTTAAATTATTCCTGGCTCCACTAAGTCTCCTCTTCAGTTTTTCCCTTGAAACTAGTCTAACTCTCAACATAAGCACTCAAAAAGCATCTTACAGCCCAGCACTTGCTCAGACCTAATAGCAAGCACTAACTGACACTGATTGCCCAGCAGGGCAAGACGCTTTTTTCACCCCTCACCAACCAAGTGACTAAGCAGCTCACCCTACTATTCAGGCATGACCAAAGGGCAACTTCAAGTGCACTCTCCAGTCCAGCTGGTGAATCTGGGTATCCTGAGGCAATGTTACAACTGCCTCATGTACACAAACAACCCTCTCCTCCTACCACAAAACACTAACATATGCGAGAGATGCAATTATAAAGCCAAACTGGAAGCTAAGCTGTCTCCACCCAAGACTGGAACAGACAGTCAAGAGGAGAAGGTTAACACTTGCACCACAACCCCAGCCGCAGACAGACCTATTAAAACAGCACTGGCAAAAAATACACATAAATACACAAAATCATACTCAGAGGCTCTAAATAAAAACCTGCAAAATCATCAGAGAACTCCAAAGCAGACACCCAAACAACCTAAACTTCCCGCCACAAACCAGACAAAAAAAAGCTTGTTTTTTTCACATATTGTACTTATTTAACTGCCTGCACTTTTAAAAAGTTGTTTTTTGTTTAAATAATTTGTTTAACTGTTGTAACCTACACACTAAAGTGTGATAGTCTTTTCTGATCATTTGTAGTTGTTTAGAGCTGTTTTGAGTGTATTATTTTACTGTTTTTGCCTTATCTTTTCAAAAAAAAAAAAACAAACAAAAAAAAAACAAACAAAAAAAAAATCATTTCCCGCCTTTCTAAGCTAGTATAGTCCAGTTTTCAGGCTAGTGCTGAATTCAGGGCTGTGATACTAGTTTCTGAGTTGCCCATACCTTACTTGGATAGAAGGAAGTTTCTCTATTCACCTGTGAGAGAGGGGAGCTTTGAGCAACCTATCTGTCCCTAAAGGAGTGGTTCCAGCCCAGAAGTTAGTAGTTTATTGGCCATTTTGGGCTAATTTCTATCTCTTTCATTTCCCTACTATAAAAAACGCTTTTGCACGGTTTTGCACACTGGGCAGTGCCGGTTAGCTACGGTTAAATTATTCCCGGCTCAACTAAGTTTCCTCTTCAGTTTTTCCCTTGAAACTAGTCTAACTCTCAACCTAAGCACTCAAAAAGCATCTTACAGCCCAGCACTTGCTCAGACCTAATAGCAAGCACTAATATACCCTGACACTGATTGCCCAGCAGGGCAAGACTCTTTTTTCACCGCTCACCAACCAAGCGACTAAGCAGCTCACCCTACTATTCAGGCATGACCAAAGGGCAACTTCAAGCGCACTCTCCAGTCCAGCTGGTGAATCTGGGTATCCTCAGGCAATGTTACAACTGCCTCATGTACACAAACAACCCTCTCCTCCTACCACAAAACACTAACATATGCGAGAGATGCAATTATACAGCCAAACTGGAAGCTAAGCTGTCTCCACCCAAGACTGGAACAGACAGTCAAGAGGAGAAGGTTAACACTTGCACCACAACCCCAGCTGCAGACAGACCTACTAAAACAGCACTGGCAAAAAATACACATAAATACACAAAATCATACTCAGAGGCTCTAAATAAAAACCTGCAAAGGCATCAGAGACCTCCAAAGCAGACACCCAAACAACCTGCACTTCCCGCCACAAACCAGTCAAAAAAAAGCTTGTTTTTTTCACATATTGTACTTATTTGATTGTCTGCACTTTTAAAAAGTTGTTTTTTGTTTAAATAATTTGTTTAACTGTTGTAACCTACACACTAAAGTGTGATAGTCTTTTCTGATCGTTTGTAGTTGTTTAGAGCTGTTTTGAGTGTATTATTTTACTGTTTTTGCCTTATCTTTAAAAAAAAAAACAAACAAAAAAACAAACAAAAAAAAAATCGTTTCCCACCTTTCTAAGCTAGTATAGTCCAGTTTTCAGGCTAGTGCTGAATTCAGGGCTGTGATACTAGTTTCTGAGTTGCCCATATCTTACTTGGATAGAAGGAAGTTTCTCTATTCACCTGTGTGAGAGGGGAGCTTTGAGCAACCTATCTGTCCCTAAAGGAGTGGTTCCAGCCCAGAAGTTAGTAATTTATTGGCCATTTTGGGCTAATTTCTATCTCTTTCATTTCCCTACTATAAAAAACGCTTTTGCATGGTTTTGCACACTGGGCAGTGCTGGTTAGCTACAGTTAAATTATTCCCGGCTCCACTAAGTCTCCTCTTCAGTTTTTCCCTTGAAACTAGTCTAACTCTCAACCTAAGCACTCAAAAAGCATCTTACAGCCCAGCACTTGCTCAGACCTAATAGCAAGCACTAACTGACACTGATTTCCCAGCAGGGCAAGATGCTTTTTTCACCCCTCACCAAACAAGCGACTAAGCAGCTCACCCTACTATTCAGGCATGACCAAAGGGCAACTTCAAGTGCACTCTCCAGTCCAGCTGGTGAATCTGGGTATCCTGAGGCAATGTTATAACTGCCTCATGTACACAAACAACCCTCTCCTCCTACCACAAAACACTAACATATGCGAGAGATGCAATTATACAGCCAAACTGGAAGCTAAGCTGTCTCCACCCAAGACTGGAACAGACAGTCAAGAGGAGAAGGTTAACACTTGCACCACAACCCCAGCCGCAGACAGACCTACTAAAACAGCACTGGCAAAAAATACACATAAATACACAAAAATCATACTCAGAGGCTCTAAATAAAAACCTGCAAAAGCATCAGAGACCTCCAAAGCAGACACCCAAACAACCTGCACTTTCCGCCACAAACTAGACAACACATAAAACACAAAATCAGTGTGCTGCACAATCACAGCCCTTAAGGTGTAATAACATACCTAACACACTAGTAATAGGTGACTATATAGTCAGGCACACTGACGTCTCACTCACTAGGCTGGACAAGCAGAAGGTTACTGTTAGCTGCTTGTCGGGAGCCAGAATCTGCCACATAACACAAGCACTCAGGTCACTCCAGAACAAGTACAAATATGACTCTGTCATTGTTCATGTTGGTGTGAATGACCTGAGACATACCTCCCTGGACTACATGAAAAGAGACATGGAAGAGCTCTCTGATCATGTAGCCCAAGCCGGTATGACCCTGATCCTGAGTAGTATCCTACCCTCACCAAGAATGATACCTCAGTATAAAGAAAAAATTATCAATTTCAACAATTGGCTAAACTTCTGGTGTCATTCAAAGGGGATCCAGTGTCTGTCAGCCTGGGACGACATGCTTGACAAGCCGCGTTGCTTCACAAGAGATGGCTTGCACCAGTCACCCCTAGGCTTTCGAATACTGGCCAAGGCTCTTGCTGCCCCCATAGTGCCTTTTTTACGCAAGGCTCAAAAGTCAAACCCACCTCCGTAAACAGCACAATTATCAAAAAACTGAGGGTTATGCTACTCAATGCCAGGCGTTTAAATCATAACATGCACGTGCTCAAAGCACTCCTCAATATGGAGAACGTTGACATCTGTGCAGTAACTGAAACCTGGTTCAAGGCTCCAGAGAGCACCCCAGAACTACTGGGCTACAACTAATACCACACGTTTTGGCCACAGAACACGGACTGAAACACAAAAGGAGGGGATGTATCCATATTCATCAAGGATACCTACACCTCCAGGTTAGTGGTGCAGCATGATACCTCTGAGATCATCCATGTGCAACTAACATCGGGCAAATCTGCAATGCAAATTGTGGCCTGCTACAGATCACCCTCCATGAAGCAGGACCACCACTTCACCTTTCTGGAGACACTGGAAAACATGAAGGTCCTACCAAACACCCTGATATTGGGCGATTTCAATTACCCTACCATTCACTGGGAAAACTATTCGAGTACAAATTCTCAGGCCCAGCACTTCCTGGAATTCATCATCTCAAATGCCCCGGATCAGCTGGTAAACTCCCCTACCAGAGGTGAAAACATATTGGACCTGGTCATCACCAACATGGGCGACAGGTGTTCCACACCGGAGGTCAGCAAGTCACTGGTTAGATCAGACCATAAACTAATCACTCTGGATGTTCACACTCCACCACCACCACCACCAACTAAGGAAATCAGAGTAAAAAACTTTTCTAAAGCAAACTTCACCTTATTTAAGACAGAGGTGGTAAGTTTCACAGCCCCCATGCTAAAGGATAATGCTGCACAAGATGCAGAAACCTTTACAAATGCACTCTATGAGCACCTACAAGGATGCATGGATCGTGCCATCCCTAGCAAAACCAAGACTCACTCCTCTAAGAGAAGGAAACCAGTTTGGTAGACCCCTGCAACAAACAGGCTATACAATAGAAGGAGGAAACTAGTTCAGAAAAAAAGCAAATCCCAAGAAGGAAAGACATCCCTGATCAGTATCAGTAAGAAACTGAGGTCCCTCATGAAATCATCCAAGGCTAACTTTGAAAGAAAAATAGCCAAGGATTCAAAAGATAACCTCAAAGCCTTCTTTAGCTATGTTAAGAATCTAAGTGGCAACTCGCAGATATGCACTGAACTAGTGCAAAATAGCACAAAATATACTGAACCTACTGATATTGCCAACATCCTAGCAGATAGATTAAGTGCAAACTTCACCCCCTCTCACCTCCAAAAGGGCCCACAACAATACCAGAAAAGTGTAGTGTCCCAAAAATCGCAGATGCACAGGTGAAAACAACCCTTTCAAAAGCCAAAAACACAGCATCAATGGGACCAGATGGTGTCCCAGGCTTCTTCTTGCACGAACTACAGAATGAACTAACCCCCCCACCTAAACACGCCATTCAACCTCAGCCTCTCCACAGGCTACGTGCCCATAGGAAGGTGCACAGCAATGGTTATTCCTCTCCGCAAAGTAGGGGGCCACAACTGACCCTGGTAACTATCACCCCACAAGCCTGACCAGCCTGGTCTGCAAGGTTATGGAGCGCATCATCATGGAACTCATTAACAAAGTCATTGGGAACCTCCAAACACTTGACCCGACCCAGTTCTACTTTATTAAGGGCAGATCATGCCTACTAAACCTGGTTGACTTCTTTGAGACAGTCACCAAGGCCATAGATGAGGGAAAGGTGGTTCACACAGCCTACCTTGACCTCGCCAAGGCTTTCGACACCATTCCCCACTCAGGTATTACAGAAAAACTCACCAGTCTGAACATAAACCTCTACTTCACGAGATGGGTTGCCAACTGGCTTACAGACAGAACTCACACGGTAAGAATAGTGAGCTCCAGATCCGACTCTAAACCAGTTACAAGTGGTGTCCCGTAAGGCTTGGTCCTGGGACCCCTACTGTTCAGCATATACTTCTCAGAAGTACAGGCAAACACAGGAGGACTATGGCTAACCAAGTTCACCGATGACTGTAAACTGGAAGCCATAATTGACTCTCCGGCTGACATGGACATCCTCCAAAAGGGCCTTACTGAGATGGATACCTGGTGTCAAAGTCATGGCCTTAAGCTAAATGTCAAAAAATGCATGGTCATCCCGTTTGGCAAAAACAAAACACCCACAAATTACCACATAGGTGGCAGCCCCCTTAATACAGAAGAGGTAATAAGAGATCTGGGGGCCCAGGTAGATAGTAATCTCTCCTTTGACAATCATATTGCCAAAGTAGTTAGGATATCCTTCTATGTGGCTAATCTAATTACTAAAGGGTTCGCATCTAGAAATAAAGAGGTTATAGTGCCCCTCTACTCATCACTCATTAGACCCATCACCAATGCCCCATTTGGGATGTACCTCACAAGACACTTCCAACAGCTGGGAAGACCACAAAAGTACCTCACCAATAAGATTACTGGTCTCAAACATATGTTCTATGCAGCCTGACTGAAAAAACTCAGGCTGTACTCAGTGGCACATCGCTTACTCAGAGGTGGTCTCTGCCTGACTTACAAAGCCATGTCCAACTCAGAATTGATGGACATGCTCCACCTAAAGAAATCAAAGTCACTGCGAGCCACATGCTCTAGACCTCGCCAAAACAATAAATAGAACATGCTGGAGGGATAGATTCCTGTCACAGAGACTCCCCATACTTTGGAACAAAATTCCAAATTACATCAGGTTCATAGGTTCATAGGTTCATACTAGGCTATCTGCCCTGGGGCAATTATAAGCCTAGCCCGATTCTTTATGGCTTACACCACCCCTTGATTTGAGTATACTGTGCCCTTTTTAAGGTTTAGTTTACTGTGCCTCTGTCTAGGCTGTCTGTCAGGCAGAGCTCCTCACTAACACTCTTCAAGAGAAACCTGGACGAGTGGATGGGTAACAGAAAATACACCCCTAGGATCACTTCATTGGCTCTGCTTGATAGAGGATCAGTTAATTAATCAATGGGGTGGTGAAAGCCAACACACTCTGGCTAGGCTTATAAACGCCCTCGGGCAGATAGCCTAGTACCTACCTATGAACCTATGAACCTATAAAATGTTTCCTTTATAAGTTCCCCCTTAAATGAACATGGCTTCCTTAAAGAAAGGCTATCAAAAAACATAGTGTTCATAGTCCAAGTGATAGAGCTATAACATACCCATAGCAACCTATAAAGTCATGCATACTGCTCAAACAACCTGAAGCACCTGACTGAAATCACAGTGAGGAATTTCAAGCATATGAAGCACTAAACCAAGAAGATGGTCAAATCCCACCAACGATTAGTGAAGTCCCCACGGAATCTAGAAGAGGAACAGCAGGTCTAATAGTGACAGCTTGATGCACACACATTCTGGACATGTACTCCATTCCTAATTTCCTTTCAAACAATTATAACTGACCACTTGGGGTACAAAATGCATGTAAGACAGCTTCTACCCTTAGGGATTTACAAGCACTGCTGCACTGAACATCATGTTTTCAATGACAACATTTCTTTCTTCATGGAGCACTAATGATGTAATGACATCTGAATAAAGATATTGTCTGAAACTTACTGCATCTTCCCGTCCTTAAGACAGGTCTTACACCCCCCCAAAGGAAAATAGGTGTAAAGTAGTAGCCTGGCACCTTCTAATAGCCTTCATTACTTACTTGTATTGCTCATCAATATTTATTTTTTAAATGGATTAAAAATATCTAGTAAATATTCCTTCAACAAATGTGGCTATTCAGTTATAAACTGTACTTATGCTGTGCTTAAAAAAAATCACTTTCAGGGGTCTAAGTAACTATTTCAGTTTTTATGTTATAAATCAGTATCCGAGAAACAGCTGTGGTGCATACAAAATGTCAAACTTAAACATAATATAAATATATATATTGTGCGTGTGTGTGTGTGTGTGTGTGTGTGTGTGTGTGTGTGTGTGTATTATATGGCTACATATCTGTTCATCTGTACCATGAAAGGTCAGTTTCTAATTCATATAACAGATTTTTATACGGTTACATATATTTTTTTCCGGAATGAGAGCAGGTGGAAGCTGATGGTGAGCTGCAGGGAGTGAAAAAAGAAAAGAAAAAAAAATAATAACCGACCGTTCATGTCAAAGATATATGTCTGTCGTATTTTTGGATTTTTTTTTATTTCTATCCATTTATATAACTTTTTTGCATCATATTCAAATAGATCCTACTGTACTGACAGTCATTCTTGCTTTAAGGAAAGTTCCATTCAAACCAAAATATAAAACTGAAAGACACCTGCACAGAATGCCTCCCCCATTGTGACTTTTTAGGCTATGTCCCCAAGACAAATCTTCCAACATGAAAGATCTGTCAAAAAGCAAATTGAAGGTCATGCTGCTCAGTGCTAGGAGCCTTAACCTGAAAATGCACTCACTGGATGCTCTCCTCACACCGGAAGATGCCAATGTGTGTGCAGTCAAGGAAACTTGGTTCAGGGCTGTGGAGAGCACCCCTGCCTTGCAAGGCTATATTTCATTCTACACTTTCTGACCCCAAAATGAGGTCAGAAAGACTAAGGGTGGTGGAGTCTTTATCTTCATTAAAGACAGGCATACCTCCAGACTGGTTTATCAGCATGATGCACTGGAATTACTCCAGGTGCAACTGACAGTTGGCAAGACACCCATCCAAGTTATAGTCAGCTATAGATCCCCCTCCATGTCTCAGGACACCCACTCCTCCTACCTGGACCTACTTGACTCCATCAAGGTAGCCCCTAACACCCTGATTCTTGGTGACTTCAACTACCCCCACTATAGACTGGATGAACTATTCCTTCACTAATGCACTCACCCAACAATTCCTTGACTTCATCAACTCTAATGCTCATCTCCCACAAGGGGAGATAACATACTGGAGTTAGTTCTCACTAACATGGGTGATCACTGCACCACTCCCATAGTATGTTCTTCCCTGCTGAGATCAGATCAGTCTGTCTTAAAGTTTCTATCCCGCCCAACCCCTCCCCAGACATAACTAGGCTAAAAAAATTCTCAAATGCTGTCTACACCCTAAGGGAGGGTATCAGCAGCTTTACACCATTGCCCCCCTCAGAGGATGCAGGCAACTATGCTGAACACTATACCAGTGCGGTATAGCACCTGTACAACTGCATGGGCCCAGCCATTCCCTACAGAACTAAAACTTGCTCCTCAAGGAAACACAAATCTGTCTGGTGGACATCCTCTATCATCAGGCTTTACAACAAAAGGAAGAAACTTTTGTCCATGGGTAAAAAGGAAAAAATTGCAAATTGGAAAATCTCCCTCCTCTGCATCAACAAGCAAATTAAATCACTAGTGAAAACTCCAAAGCCAATTATGAGTTGAAACTAGCTTCTGAAGCAAAGGGAAACCACAAGCCCTTCTTCAGTTACATTAGGAACCTCCATGACAAAGACCTAGTTTGTTCCAAATTAGTACTTAATGGTACCACTTACACTGATCCTGCTGACTAAGCCAACCTGCTAGCTGATAGGTTCAGCGCAAACTTCATCCCATTATCACCCCCCCAAAGGCCCAGTCGACACCCCCAATACTTGTTCCACACCTCACATCTCCATAGATCAAGTGTTAAAGGCCTTATCCAAGGCAAAGAACACAGCTTCCATGGGACCTGATAATATCGCAGGCTGTATTCTGCACCATCTCCAGCAAGAACTAGCTTTGCCACTGAGCACCCTATTCAACCACAGCCTAATTACAGGCTTATTCCAGCAGAGTGGAGAACTGCCATTGTCATCCCCTTGCACAAAGGTGGTGCCACTACTGACCCGGGAAACTATCGCCCCATTAGCTTAACAAGACTGATCTGTAAAGCCATGGAGCATATTATTATGGATCTCATAAACAAGGACATAGGCAATCTCCAAGCAATTGACCCCACCCAATTCGGATTCATCAGAGGCAGATCTTGCCTACTGAACCTAGATGACTTCTTTGAGACTCTCTCCAAGGCCCTGGATAATGGGAAAGTCAGTACATACAGCTTACCTTGACCTGGCCAAGACCTTTGACACAATCCCCCACTCGGGCATCATTGAAAAGCTAACACAACTTGGTGTTAATCCCTATCTCGTCAGATGACTGGCCAGCTGGCTCACAGATAGGAGCCATAAGGTCAAAATAGCTGCCACCACCTCTGACACCAGACCTGCCACTAGTGCTGCTCCCCAGGGATCTGTCCTGGGACCCTTACTGTTTGGCTTCTACTTCTCAGAGGCGCAGTCAAAGACCAAGGGCCTGTGGCTGACCAAGTTTGTGGATGACTGTAAGTTGGGTTCTGTCATTGACTCCCCAAATGACATTAACATACTGAAAGAGGGTCTCACAGCTACAAATAACTGGTGTCAAAGTCATGGCCTTAAGTTGAATGCAAAAAAATGTATTATCATGTCATTCAGCAAAAACATGGCCCCTACTGATTACCACATCAATGGCAACCCCCTAAGCACACAACCTGTGGTGAGAGACCTGGGTACACAGGTTGACAACAATCTCACATTCGACCATCATGTGGCAGCAGTGGTCAGAAAAGCCTTTTACTTGGTTCATCTCATGAGTAAAGGGATTGCATCCAGAAAAAAAGGAGGTTATTACCTCTCTGTAATCCTCCCTCATTAGACCTATAATTAAGTATAACGCCCTATTTGGTATGTACCTCTCCAAACAACTGCACCAACTGGAAAGGCTACAGAAATACCTCACAAAGAGAATCCATGGCCTCCAACACCTGTCTTATTCGGACAGGCTGAAATCACTATCACTTTACTCGGTATCATACAGATCGCTCAGAAGTGATCTGTATCATGCCTACAAGGCAATATCTGACCCTGCCTTACTAGAGATGCTCCATATGATATCCATAAGTCTAACTCTTCGTGCATTACCCGCTCGATAGGCCTAAATCTAATATGCAATGTCAACAAAACCTGCTGGAGAGACAGGTTTGTCTCCCAGAAGCTGCCCCATCTCTGCACTAGACTGCCCATACATGTCAAACAGAGTACCTCACTGACCCTCTTCAAGCACAACCTTGATGAATGGTTGGGAAATTTGTCCCAAAGGTTCCACCTTTGTCCCTCATTGACAGGGGCAACAGGTGCTGACTGAGGTTTCTTTTTTGGGGATAAACTCTTGGCTAAGCTTGTACCTACTTTTTTTTACTTTTGCATCATCTTAAAAGTACTCAATTGTATTTATTACTGCTTGGTGTAACTCATTCTAAGCCTTTTGGTTTAAACACTTGGGCTTTGGACCAGTTGTTTTGCACTGAGAGGGTTTGTGGTCTGCACTGTAGTGGCAGAACAGGTAGCTTACATCCTTCTAGGTTGGGAACTGCTGATTGAGGGCTGAGTGTCTGTTATTCTAAAAGTGTATTAATTCTGGTTTAAGCACTTGGGCTTTCAGGCCAGTTATTTTACATTAAGAGGGTTCGTGGTCTGCACTCTTGTGGGAGGAGAGGCTGGACTCTGCCCTTCTGAGCTGGGAATTTCTGGTTGAAGGCTTATAGTGCATGCATATCTGAACTGCTTCTTACTGAAGTTGGTGCCTTGTTTGCTGTGGCATAGACTGGATTCAGGCCTGCTGGATCTAGCTTTGTTTGTGTAACTTGAGCACTAATCCAGGCATTCTCTAAAGTATTCAATTGTATTTATTACTGCTTGGTAGTAACTTGATTAAAGTGTATCTATCATTCTAAGTCTTTTGGATTAAGCACTTGGGCTTCAGACCAGTTGTTTTACATTAGGAAGGTTTGTGGCATGCACTGTGGTGGCAGAACAGGTAGCTTTCATCCTTCTAAGTTGGGAACTGCTGATTGAGAGCCCAGTGTCTGTTATTCTTAAAGTGTATTAGTTCTGGTTTAAGCACTTGGGCTTCAGGCCAGTTATTTTACATTAAGAAGGTTTGTGGTCTGCACTCTTGTGGGAGAAGAGGCTGGACTCTGCCCTTCTGAGCTGGGAATTTCTGGTTAAAGGTTTATAGTGCCTGAATATTTGAACTGTATCTTACTGAAATTGGTATACCTTGTTTGCTGTAGCATAGACTAGATCCAGGCCTGCTGAATCTAGCTTTGTTTATATGCTTGTTGTTTGTTTGCTTGTTATTTCCTGGAACGCTAATTCCACCTAATACGCGGCTTCTCAGCGCTTCTGTGGATCACTAGTGATATCTGCATTGCTTACTGTACTTATTTCCTTGTTTCACTTGAAAGAAAGTTACTGTTTGTCGTTTTTGCATTTAAGTTACCTGTAACACATTGCACTTAAGTTACCTGGCACTTGCTCACTAAAGCAATTATATAAGTCAGCACTAAAAATTAAAAGCACTACACCCTCACTCCCCAGTGGCCCTGGTTTTCAATTATTAAGGAATTCCCAATATTATTCTAGCTAAGGTTGCCACCTTTTCAAATGCCCAAAGTGGGACATTTTTGGTACAAACATCAGATTTTGCAGGCTAAAACATACCCATGGCCAGTACAAAGGACAGAACTTCACTTTTTTGCCTAAACAAAAGCTTATTATTGTAGCATTTTAGTTGCTTATTTTGTTTCTTATAACATTTAGGTGTTTCAGATACAGAATAACTGTTTTATGTAACTATTACATAAAATATAGGTAATAATTTTGTCCTAAAATCTCAGGACATTTGCCATTTTTACAATTTATTTGCAGGACACAACTGCCCAAAGAGGGATTGTCCCTCGCAAAGTGGGACAGGTGGTAACCCCAATTCTAGCATGTCCAAAGGTCAGTTGTCAATCTCCTCTCCGGTCCAGCTGGTGAATCTGGGAATCTTGAGGCAATGTTACAACTGCCTCATGTACACAGACAACCCTCTCCTCCTCCCAACAAATTCCAACACATGTGAGAGATGCAACCATATAGCCAAAATGGAGGCTAAGCTCTCTCAACTCAGTACTGGCATAACCACACTCACTACAATTCCAGTCTCACATAGACCTACCATGACAGCAAACCAAACACATAATCACACAAAAACATACTCGGAGGCTCTAAATAAAGATCTGCTGAAGCAGCAGAGACCTCCAAAGCAGACACCCAAGCAGCCGCTACCCCAAAACAAAACACGTGCAACACATATCTCACAAAGCCAGTGTGCCAAACAGTCACAGCCCTTAAGACTAAACAACACACCTGATACACTTGTAATAGATGACTCTATCGTCAGGCACACTGACGTCCCGCTCACCAGGCTGAACAAGGAGAGGGTCACGGTGAGCAGCCTATCAGGCGCTAGGATCCGCCACATAACACAAGCACTCAGGTCACTCCAAGGCAAGTACAAATATGACTCAGTCATTGTCCATGCTGGTGTGAATGACCTGAGGCACCTCCCTGGACTACATGAAAAGAGACATAAAGGAGCTCTCTGAGCATGTAGCCCAGGCCGGTATGACCCTGACCTTGAGTTGCACCTTACCCTCACCAAGAATGATGCTACAATATGAAGACAAGATGATCAATTTCAACAATTGGCTTAAGTACTGGTGTCATTCAAAGGGGATCCAATGCCTGTCAGCTTGGGATGATATGCTCGACAAGCCACGATGCTTCTATAGGGACGGCTTGCACCTGTCACCCCTGGGCTTTCGGATATTGGCAAAGGCTCTTGCTACCCTCATAGTGCCTTTTTAGGCAAGGCTCAAAAGACAAACCCACCTCCATAGGTATCACAAGGGATAAGAAACTAAGAGTAATGCTACTCAACACCAGAAGTCTAAACCTCAAGATGCACGCACTCAAAACTCTCCTTAGCATGGAGAACATCGATATCTGTGCAGTAACAGAAACCTGGTTCAGGGCTCCCGAGAGCACCCCAGCACTACCAGGTTATACCTCATACCATGGTTTTCAGCCCCAAAACTTGGACCGAACCACAAAAGGAGGGGGAGTATCGATATTCATCAAAGATACCCACACCTCCAGGTTGGTGGCAAAGCACGAAGCATCAGAGACTATCCATGTGAAACTAACAGTGGGTAAAACTGCCTTCCAGTTTATAGCCTGCTACAGACCATCCTCCCAAACCCAGGAACCCCACTCGGCATTCCTGAGAACACTGGAAAATATGAAGGTCTCTCCAAACACCATTATATTGGGTGACTTCAACTACCCAAACATAGACTGGGAGCATTACTCTAGCTCCAACACCCTAGCCCAAAGGTTCCTAGAATTTATAAACTCAAATGCTATGGAACAACTTGTTACCACTCCCACAAGAGGGGAAAACATACTGGACCTGATCATCACCAACATGGGGACTCTATGCTCCAGACCAGAAGTGTATCCCTCACTGGTAAGATCAGACCATAAACTAATCTCACTGGATATTCACATCCCGACCCCACCCCCTGCCCAGAAAACCACAGTGAAAAACTTCTCTAAAGCAAATTTCACACTCCTCAAAGCTGAGGTGGAATCCTTCAAAGCCCGGCCTGTGGAAAATACGGCCCAGACCGCAGAATCCTTTATAAATGCATTCTATGAACACCTTCAGGAATGAATGGATCATGCGATCCCAAATAAAACCAAGACCCAATCCTCCAAAGGCAGACGTCCTGTCTGGTGGACCCCAACCATAAACAAACTATACAATAGAAGGAGGAAGCTACTAAATGATAGAGCAAAATACCAAAAGGGAAGGCATCACTGATCAGTATTAGCAAAAACTACGGGGACACATAAAATTGTCTAAGGCCAGCTTCAAGAGAAAAATTGCACAGGACACTAAGGATAATCACAAGGCTTTCTTTAGTTATGTTAGGAACCTGGGTGGTAATTCCCAGATATGCTCAGAATTAGTCCAAAATGACAAAAAATACACCAAACCCACAGACATTGCCAACATCCTAGCGGACAGGTTCAGCGCAAACTTCTCCCCCCCTCCCCACCAAAAGGGCAAATATCTATCCCAGCAGAGTGCTGCCCCCCTGACATTTCAGATGCTCAGGTAAGAGCCGCCCTCTCCAAAGCAAAAAAACACAGTATCAATGGGACCAGATGGTGTCCCAGGCTGCGTCCTACATGAACTCCAAGAAGAGCTAAACCCAAACATAAAACTACTGTTCAATCTCAGCCTTACTACAGGATATGTGCCCAAAGAGTGGCGTACAGCAACAGTGGTCCCTCTCCATAAAGATGGTGCCTCAACGGATCCTGGAAACTATCGCCCCATAAGCCTGACTAGCTTGGTCTGCAAAGCTATGGAAAGGATCATCATGGACCTCATAAATAAAGATATTGGGGACCTACAAACACTGGATCCTACCCAGTTCGGCTTTGTTAAGGGCAGATCCTGCCTCTTAAACCTGGTTGATTTCTTTGAAACAGTCACCAAGGCCATTGACGAGGGGAAGGTGGTCCACACAGCCTACTTGGACCTCACAAAAGCCTTCAATACAATACCCCACTCGGGCATTATAGATAAGCTCACCAGCTTAAATATAAACCCCTATGTCACTAGATGGATTGCAAACTGGCTCAAGGACAGAACCCACATGGTTAGAATTGCTGGAGCCATGTCAGACTACAAACCAGTTACAAGTGGTGTCCCACAAGGCTCAGTCCTGGGACCTCTCTTGTTTGGTATATATTTCTCAGAGGTACAGGCCAACACGGAAGGACTGTGGCTGACCAAGTTCGCAGATGACTGCAAACTTCGGCACCATAATCGACTCTCCAGCCGACACAAGCATCCTCCAAAAGGGCCTCATAGAAACAGACAACTGGTGCCAGAGCCATGGCCTCAAGCTAAATGCCAAAAGTGTATAGTCATCCCCTTTGGCAAAACAAAGTGCCCACAAATTACCACATAGGTGGTAATCCATTAAGTACAGAAGAAGTAATTAGGGACCTGGGGATCCAAGTTGATAGCAATCTCTCATTTGACCACCACGTGGCCAAAGTGGTTAGAAAAACATTTTATATAGCCCACCTAATCATGAAGGGATTCACATCTAGATCAGGGGAGGTCATTGTGCCTCTTTACTCATCCCTCATCAGGCCCATAATTGAGTACAATGCCCTTTTGGGTTGTACCTTACCAGACACCTGCAGCAACTGGAAAGACCTCAAAAGTACCTCACCAAGAGGATCAAAGGGCTCAAACAGATGCCATATGCTGCCCGGTTAAAGAAACTCCAGCTCTACTCAGTGGCATACCGCCCGTTCAGAGGCAATCTGTGCCTGACGTATAAAGCCATGTCCAACCCGGAATTAATGGACATGCTGCACCTCAGAAAATCCAAATCCCATCGAGCTACGCTCGAGACTTGAACCTCAGCACCGAAATAAATAGGACATGCTGGAGGGACAGATTCATAACCCAGAGGCTCCCTTCACTCTGGAATAAAATCCCAGTCCAGGTTAGGCAGAGTTCCTCATTGACTCTCTTCAAGAGGAATCTTGATGAGTGGATGGGAGATCGTAGGTTTACCCCGGGTATCACTTCTGTGTCACTGTTAGACAGAGGCACAGTATACTAACCTTGAAAAAGGGCATAGCAAAATAAATTTAAAATGGGTGGCGAAAGCCAAACACACTCTGGCTAGGCTTATAAATGCCTTAGGGCAGATAGCCTAGTATGAACCTATGAACCTATAAGGGTCCCAGGGCCATTAGCCTAGTAACCTCCCATGATCCTATGATCCTATATGTGATTAAGAAACAAACTGAGTCTAGTGACTGTGTGAAGATTATATTTTACTGTGCTGTAACCTGACAAAATTCATATATGCATGCAAACCTCAACACCTGAGTAAAGCTATAAAAAGTTTGCATTATCCATTTGGTACTATAGATTTCGTACTATTTAGAAGTTGCAAATAGCACACTAAATGAAACATATTTGTACTTTATGCTAATCAAGAACTTTGGAAAATCAGGTTAGATGTAGAAAGTACTAATCTGTGTACATTTAATATATCTATCAGCAGATTTAGATTCCTTAGATTTCAATTTGGTTTTCTGATAACACATAAAGTATATGAGAGAGCTGTTGCATAGATGATTGAAGGGTTTGATAGGGTTGCTAACATTTGTGATGATCTGTGGGTCTGAATGGAATTGACCAGAGAAGAAGAATATGACAGGAGATTGTTTTGGTTACTGAACTGACTGAGACAATATAACCTGGAGATGAACACACAAGTATGACAATCAAAGTTACATAGTTAATTTACACAAACTATTTCTTAACAACATAGTATCTTAAACCAAAAGACAGAAACGTTAGAGCTTTGTACAGTTATTGTCACCAAAGTGTGCATAAGCAGTTATGAGGTTTCTGAGCATGTTGCAGTATCTTTCAATGTTTATTCCCAAGCTGCCTGAAGTAAGTGTGCCAATAAGGCATGGCCCTGAAATGAGGAAGAATAAAAGCAATTTGAGTTGCTTAAGTTACCATCGCACCTAACTGAGATATGTTATGTGAATAAGCCAGTTAGTCTGCATTTTAATACCAGTCAGAATGGTATTTGTGAAGTGATGCTACTAGAAGGAAACAGAGCCTTTACTGACTGTCACAAAAGATAAACTCAGATATGTTTGTTTTACTAATTTATATTTTGCTAACTGGGTAAGTGAATAGGTCCATGAACTCTTTTCAGGAATGAACTGGGACATAGGAGAAAGACAAGGTATATACCTAAATTAAGAGGCAAGGCTGAACACAAAGCACACATTAGGAATAGAGCTTGATGCTGTTATATTCTTACTCCACTCCTTACTAAAGCTGAATAAAGTGGAGAGCACACACGGTCTCTCAGTAATGCAGATGCTCATGTCAGCCACCAGGTGGCAGGGGAGAGACCTAGCCACTAAAGCTGACAGATGGGTATGATTGCTCATAACGAAGGGATAAGATTAAAAAAAAAAAGCTCTTAATTGCTTTAGTGCACTATCAAATATATGGTAGTGTATTCTGACCTTAAAGTTCAGATCTGCACCAAAGCATTATTATACATTTCATGTTTAGTATTGGGATCCACTTCATAGGTTCATAGGTTGGTACTAGGCTATCAGCCCTAGGGCCTATACAAGCATAGTGTTAGAAAAATATGTATTTGAACATGTATAAAGTGCTAGTTTAAAAGCAAATAGTATATAATGCATTTTATTCTATTTACAATATGGCAATAAGAATGATTTTACATGTAATTGCTTGAAGCTTTGGAGCTGCAGTGTATTTGAACTCTGACCCTGGCAGTAGCCAGCTCAGCAAGCTTATGTTTTTCACTAAAGATTATCTGCTGGGTCAGGAAATTAAATGTATAAAGCATTGAAAATTCTTCTTCCTTCCTCTGAGATAATTGGCCTTGTGAATGTTATCAAAGATAAGACACAGCTGCTAAAGTAAAGTTGCAAGAAGAACAAAGAAGTATATTACAAGACTGAACCAACTATTGTATTCGAGCAGGCCTGAAACCTTGAAGGAGTAACATTTTACAGAAAGACATTATAACTAACCAGGTGCTTTGCAAGGCTGTATTATTCCCATGGGAAAACTTTTAAAATGTATAACATCAGCTTTTTCTTATGAATAGAATATTGTAGACCATAGTGATGTAGGTGCCCTGTGACTAACCACATCAGTAAGGTGGGCACAGCTTGAATGTAAGACTATATAAAATTGTGTATTTCCTGCATCATGTCAGACAAAACTCTGTACTTTATGGTTTTTTGCCTCCTGGTGTACACTAGTAAACTTTTGCATCTTTGCCTCCTGTGTTATTATCATTTGTTTTTATTTAACAGTTTGGTCCTCCTTGAACCGTAATTCCCTTGGTAAGCTGCAGATCAGAGTGTATCGGTGGTCGAATACTGCGCAGGAGAAGTTACCGAAACGGTTCTTCTTGAAACACAAAGACCTCCGACTGAATTGTCGTTTTGAGAGGCTGGCCACTTTCTGATCTGCGGCCGAAGAGCGGTCTCGAACTGGTCGACCCAGGAGGCTCAGGTAGGAAGATATTTGCCTTTTTTCTGTTTTAGATCAGCGACTAGGTTACAGTAAATGTCATTGTCAGAGATTTGTTATACAGATCAGGGACAAAAGGAAATTACTGTATATTTTGTCAGAGATCAGGGAAACAGAATAAGGTAGGCAGTTATTCTAGATAAACTGTGTAAGGAACTGAAATACCACGTGGTGAAAAGGGTTACGTAACATTTTCTTTTAGAATGGGAAATCAGTGCACTAAAAAATCGCGAGATCCGCCCCTAACTGATGGCCATAAAATATATGCAATTACAACGGACTGATAATGTAAGGTATTATACAAAATGGGTTAATAAATACGGATGTGACGGTAAATTAAACAAGATTTCATTAGTTAAACTTTTAAAACAGCTTAAATCTGACACAGAAGGTCAGGCAAAAAAACAACAGCGATTAGGCATTCCTCAGGCACACAGGTGGATTGAGGAAGTAAACCGAAGGGAACAGAAAACTAAAAATGCAAAAACATTATTTTTAGACAAAGAGGATAATAATATAGTAATAGCGATGGCTCCTCCTCCTCCCCCGCCCCCTCTGATGCCTTTTTCAGGATATGAAGCAGGAGGACAAGCTGGTCCACCTCCACGTTATCCTGAAGTTACAAGAGTACTAAAACCATTTGTTAGAGATCCTATTGAAACTAGGTCCCGGACACGTAAAACACTTGGGGACACAGACTTATATCAAATAGGGAGAAACACACTAGAAGAGAGTGAGGAAGAAATCTGTCCACTAATCGAGGTACCAAATCCTCAGGCAGGACAGGAAGGGCAGGACCCAACTCTTCTAGTATATAGACCATGGACACCGGAAGATATTTGGAAAGCTACAGAGGGAATCCCTCATCCAAAAGTTAATTACACAAAGTTTTTCAAGATTTACAAGGTATGAGACTAAGTTACCACTTGAATGGGGAAGAAGTAGAAAAGGTAGTTAGACAGATTGTGGGTCCAGACTGGCACATGATTTGTGGCACCTGGAATCCTCGTAATGCAGAGCTTAAACCACTCCCACATAGTGACGCAGAATTAGACAACAGAGCGAAAGGTCTTACAGACCGAATTTCTGAAAAATGGAAACCTAGAGCAGATTGGACTTGCATTAATCAATGCATACAGCAAGAGAATGAAACTGTAGATGGGTACTATGGTAGATTATTGGAATGTTTCAATAACCATAGTGGTATGGCTATTCCTGAAAATCAGACACATGATACCTCGTATGAACAGCAACTGAAAAATGCGTTTTTGAAAGATTGCATTGCACCTATCAGTAGCTTTATTACAAAGCATATGATAGATCATCGAACAAGTAGGCTACAAGCCTTACTTGAATATGCCAGACATGCTGAAAGACACTTTAATAGTAAAAGAAAAAGAAGACACAGGTCTTCACAGCTGAAGATGGAGCAGAGGTCTTTGTAGTACAGTCAGGTAAAAGGGTAAGAAAAATACCCAGGAAATAGACAATCTGACAAAGGTCAGAAGATTTTGAAGAGAGAAAAAAGAAAGGTGAGTGCTTTAAGTGCGGTAAGAAGGGACATTTAGCAAGGGATTGCAGACTAAATAAAAAGGTGACTACAGAAAATAAAGGTGATGAGGACTGACTATATGATAGTGATGAAAATCAGAAATCATTAGGAAGGAAAACAAACAAAGGGCAAACGTAAATGTAGTGGAAGGAACAGAGGAAGTGCAAGCAGATGTAGAGGATGAAGAAAGTGAAATTTTAGATTTGGCATTACTGAGCTTGGAGCTCTATTTGGCAGACACAAAACCGGAAGTTACACTTCTGGTGGAAGGAAGGAAGTGAAATTCTTGTGTGACTCAGGAGGCGTCACGAACTTTGATACACCCTTCAAAGTTACCAGAATATTCTGAATCACCTGACTATATATTAGTGAAAGCAGCAAATGGACAGCTATATAGGGAGCCACTCTCCCATGATATAGCAATAACTGACCCTGTTTCAGGTATGACTCAGAAAAGTAAAATTGTAGTTTCTGCAAAATGTCCAGTAAACTTACTGGGAAGAGATCTTATGCAGATATTTGGCATAGCGGTAGTTCCCACTATGCAGGGTATGGAAGCACAAAGACAAATGGATACTTTTGTGGTGCGACCGGAGGGTGAAACCTTTTACTGGTACAGCCAGGACCTAGTTACGACTGGTCCAGGGGCAGTAACCGAAGAACTGATGAATGTAGCCATCAGTAAGGCCCCTCCCTTGACACTGACCAACAGCATTTGTTACATTGTACTCTATACTACTGTAGCATGCCAGGACCTGATAAAGAATATGAGCAAGAGTTGTTCAAAATCCTGCTAACAGATTAGTATTACGAACCTTGTATTGGGATACTGAGGGAAACAGTGTGGTAAGCTGTTCACTACCTCAGGAATTCATGACACTGTACAAATCTAATAGACTACCACATGTCAGCTTGACAAAGAATAAGGATGTGAGATGGGCAGACTTAGGAGAAAAAGTAACAAGATGGGAAAAACAAACTGATTTAGAATTATCAGAACAGGGAATACAAAAACAGAAATTGAATTGGCTAACACAGACACATCCAGCTGTACACTTACAAACTAGTGAAGACAGCTGATTAGCATTCTTATTAGAAGAAGAAGAAAAAGCCTTGTGTGATATACCAGATATTCTTTGGTCAACAGGTAAATCAGATGTAGGACTTATTCAAACAGCAGGACCAGTAACTATTACACCAAAATCAGCATTTAGACCACAAAAGCCAATACCCCTTGAGGAAAGATGCAGAGCAAGGAATCAAGCCTATAATAGCAGCATTACTCAAGGAAGGAGTACTGGTAGAATCTCTTGACTCACCATGTAACACCCCTCTATTTCCTGTTAAAAAAGCAAACGGGGAATGGCGGATGGTACAGGATTTACAAACTGTAAACAATGCAATAATACCCAGAGCACCTACGGTGCCAGACCCACACCTTGTTGAATGATTTGAAACCACAACAAAATATTTTACTGTGGTAGATATAAGCAATGCTTTCTTTTCAATACCTATACATCCTGATAGCCAGTATTGGTTTGCATTTACATTTCAGGGTAAAAGATATACCTATACTCGGCTACCGCAGGGATATTGTGAAAGTCCAACGATATTTGCACAAGAAATGGCAAGCAACCTGGCAGGGTTTACTCCACCAGGAGGTAGTCAGATTCTACTTTATGTAGATGACATCTTGCTAGCAGCCCTACCCAGCATCAATGCAGGAGGATACGATAGCATTATTGAAATTTTTAGCAGCACAAGGACACAAAGTAAACAAAAGTAAATTACAACTTTGGAGAAAACAGGTTAGATACCTAGGATATGTAATATCCAATGAAGGTAGAATATTAGGCGAAGACAGAAAAACAGTGATTTTACAGGCACCCAAACCAGCAACCAAGAAGGAAATGATGTCCTTCTTGGGAGCGATAATTTTGTCGAGCTGGATATCAAACTATGCTTTAGAATCTGCTCCACTGGCTGATTTAATATATAAAACACCAATGGCAGCACAAGATGTATTACAATGGACACCTGAAGCAGAAACAGCTTTCTGCAGACTAAAACAATTGATAGCTTCATCACTAGTTTTAGGACTTCCAAATTACCACAAAAGATTTTTTCAGACCGTAGATTGTAAACAGGGATACATGCCGTCAGTTTTGACGCAACAGCATGGGGATAAGCAACGCCCCATAGCTTACTATTCATCACAGTTAGATCCAGTGGCATGATCATTGCCTCACTGTGTGCAAGCAGTAGTCGCAGCTGCAATGGCAGTACAGGCTTGGGCCTCAGTGGTGTTGTTCCACCCTCTCACATTGAGAGTGCCTCATGCAGTCACGATAATTTTACTGCAAGAGAAAATAGCATATCTATCTCCTGCTAGACATCTTTCATGTATGACCATACTGCTGAGCCAACCTCATATGGTAATTGAGCGTTGTACAACATTAAATCCATCAACGTTACTTCCAACTCCTGTGGATGGCACACCGCACAGTTGCCTGCAGGAAATTGAGCAAATAACTTTGCCCAGACAAGACCTCACTGATATGCCCTTGGATGATGCCGAGGTGACATTTTATGTGGGCGGTTCATGCAGAAAGATTCCTACAGGGAAAAAATCTAGTAGGGTATACAGTAGTCACAGATACAGAGATTTTAGAAGCCCAACCCTTACAGCATAACCTGTCTGCTCAAGCAGCAGAACTGATAGCCTTAACACGGGCTTGTACTCTAGCGAAAGATAAATGTGTGAACATATATACTGACAGTCAGTATGCTTTCTCTACAGTGCATGTTTTGCACAGCAATGGAAAAATAGGGGAATGATAACATCTACTGGCAAACCGATTAATCATGCAACTTATTTTGAACTTGTTAGATTCCATTCAGTTACCTACTAAAGTAGCTATTTGTAAATATTTAGCTCATACAAAACAACAGGATGCAATTTCAAAAGGAAATGCAAAAGCTGATGCAGCTGCGAGCAAGCAGCCTCAGACTCAGAAACTTTACTTTTAACGAGGAATTACAACCCTCCGAGATTTTAGATTTAGAAATGTTAAAAGCGATGCAGACATTAACTACAAAGCTGAGAAACAAAATGGGAGAAGCGAGGTGCAATCCTCGAAAATGGACTGTATATCTCCAAAGAGAAAACCAATATTGCCGTCTAATTTATTTAGATATGCAGCTTTGTTGAGCCATGGGCAGTGCCATGTCTCAACAGGGGGGATGGTACAGTTAGTAAATCGAATATTCCAAACATATGGATTCACAAACTTTACACAAAAATTTTGTGCAGCATGTCATATCTGTAACAAACATCATGCACAAGGAGCATTCAAACCCAAGCAAGGGAGTTTTCCTATACCACCATATCCGTTCCATACTATCTGTATGGATTTCATAGAACTGAACAAATGTGAAGGGAAAAAATACTGTTTAGTAATTATAGACATGTTTTCCAAATGGGTAGAAGCTTTTCCAACTAAAAATCCGGATGCAGCAACAGTGACAAAGCCCTAATAAAAGAAATAATTCCTAGATTTGGCATACCGGAAAGAATCTATAGTGACAATGGGACACATTTTGTTAATCAAACGATTCACCAACTTGGGATATTCTTTGGGATCTCCTTGAAGAATCATTGTGCTTACCACCCACAGTCTGCAGGACTGGTGGAAAGGTACAATGGAATTTTAAAAAGCAAGTTGAGGAAGTTAATAAATGAAACACAGAAGAATTGGATTTGCTGTTTGCCTTTGGCACTGCTGAGCATGAGAACAGTTCCAAATGTAAAGGGTTTGACCCCTTTTGAAGTGATATTTGGAAGGGCATATTATGTGCCACAGTGGAAAGCTCTCATGCCTGCAGAACTAGAGGCTGACAGCTCATTAGCTAGCTATATGAAGAAACTGTTAACAAATAAAACTGTTTTGCAGTTGAACTCTTTTTCAGATAAAAGACAGACCAGACCGTTGGAAGCAGTGCTGACCCCAGGGTCCTGGGTGTGGTTGAAGGTCACGAAGAGGAAGAATTGGGCGAGTCCAAAGTGGGAAGGACCGTACCAGGTACTGTTGGCAATGCCTACTGCAGTCAAAGTTGCTGAGAGGTCGTCCTGGGTCCACCTGACGCACTGTAAACCGGTAAAGAATTTTCAGCTTGATAAACATTTTGTGACTGACACACAACAAAGGCAGGATGGCCAAGAGCGAAATGAGTAAAAATACAGATCAACCCCGAAGATATTGTTTAATCATCTTGCTAACTATGCATTTATTGACTATGATTGTGATGACTTTCCTTTTGTTGTGGTTCTTCCTACATATAACCACACAAGTGAAAGTGGAGAAGCGTGATGAACTGTCTATAGACTGGCATCCAAACTTTAACACATACCTAGCTATGAAGCGTGTATATGTAGAGACTATGAACATTTCAAATTGCTGGGTTTGTACTGCCATACCAACAGCATATGGAGGACTGTTGATGTCCGCTGTCTCCTTGGGGATAAATGAGACTTGGGAAAATTTACTTTTTGATACAGGTTCTGTAAGATCACAGGACAAAATTGCATTGTATTTGCCTATTACACAGTGGGGAATTGTATGTTTCTATAAGAATGATACACTCCAAGTGGGTTGGAGTAACTGTAACATAACTATATCTTATAAATGCTATATTAAAGCTAAAGATAAAGGCACTGTTTGTAACACAAATTATGATTCATATTTGAGCTTAATGAAAACAACATTAAGTGATGTGCAGAGAAATCCTGTCTTGCATAAACAATTGTCTGTTATAGACAAAAAAATGTTTCATTCAGAATTAACCCGCATCAGTACCAAAGTAGAAAACTGTTATTTTGTTTGTGGGAAAAAAGCATCCAAATGGCTACCTGAGAATTGGTCCGGCAGTTGTTTTTTGGGTTATCTGGTTCCGGCTATAAGGCATACTGCAGAATTACCTCTAGGTAAGATACAAAATGTAAGAGATGTAGCCCGAAAACCTGAAGATCCAATCGGAAAACCTGTAAATCCAATGGGAAAAATCGAAGCTGGTTGGAAGAACCATCATTCCGTGAAAGATAAAGAAAAATTGACTCATATGGACTTGAGTGACAGTGTTATATCCTGGGCTGGAATATTTCCAGCATATGGAGCAGTCAAACCGATCTGGGAGTTGAGAAAACTGTTGAAGCTTCTCAGTAATGAGTAGCAACTTTTCTGCTCTCGAACTAGTGACTGATGAACTGAATGCAATGAGAACTGTTGTGCTACAAAATCGAATGGCTCTTGACTTCACCCTAGCAGCGAGAGGTGGTACGTGCGCGCTTATCAAAGAAGAATGCTGTGCGTTCATACCAGACAATCGACACGAGATTAATGACAACCTAGAGGTAATACAGCAGGTATCAGCCATGACTGAACCAGGCCCAAACCCACTGACAAACTTTTTCCAGAGTCTGTTTGGTGGGTGGGGTTCTATCCTAATGAATATTTTGATTGCTATTTGTGTTGGTCTGCTCCTATTAGGAGCATGTGTCTGTTGTGGGATCCCCTGTATGAAAAGATTAGTCAAAGATTTTGTTGATATATCTGTAACTGAAACTTTGTACCAAGACATTGAATTGGAACTATTGATTCCAGACGAAACTTTTTCCGAAATATAAACTAAATGACTTGCCTAGTTGAAAGTCCTTAAAGGAGAAGGCTAGGGGACGATATAACATTGTTTATGTTTCTGAATAGAATAAAAAGTATTAAAAGGGAGGAAAATGCTAGAAAAATATGTATTTGAACATGTATAAAGTGCTAGTTTAAAGGAAATAGTATATAATGCATTTTATTCTATTTACAATATGGCAATAAGAATGATTTTACATGTAATTGCTTGAAGCTTTGGAGCTGCAGTGTATTTGAACTCTGACCCTGGCAGTAGCCAGCTCAGCAAGCTTATGTTTTTCACTAATGATTATCTGCTGGGTCAGGAAATTAAATGTATAAAGCATTGAAAATTCTTCTTCCTTCCTCTGAGATAATTGGCCTTGTGAATGTTATCAAAGATAAGACACAGCTGCTAAAGTAAAGTTGCAAGAAGAACAAAGAAGTATATTACAAGACTGAACCAACTATTGTATTCGAGCAGGCCTGAAACCTTGAAGGAGTAACATTTTACAGAAAGACATTATAACTAACCAGGTGCTTTGCAAGGCTGTATTATTCCCATGGGAAAACTTTTAAAATGTATAACATCAGCTTTTTCTTATGAATAGAATATTGTAGACCATAGTGATGTAGGTGCCCTGTGACTAACCACATCAGTAAGGTGGGCACAGCTTGAATGTAAGACTATATAAAATTGTGTATTTCCTGCATCATGTCAGACAAAACTCTGTACTTGTATGGTTTTTTGCCTCCTGGTGTACACTAGTAAACTTTTGCATCTGAGCCTCCTGTGTTGTTATCATTTGTTTTTATTTAACACCTAACCATAACAATTCCTTGGCTATTTCTTCCCACATTATTTACTTTCCTGGACCCCTGTCTAGCAGGGTGACTGACGTGATCCCTGGGGTGAATTTCCTTTCTCCCATCCAATCATCAAGGTTCCTCTTGAAGAGGTCCAAAGAGGCACTCTGCTTGACATGTATGGGCAATCTATTCCAGAGTCTGGGGAGTCTCTGGGTCAGGAACCTATCCCGCCAGCATGTTTTGTTTATTGTGATGACAAGGTTTAGATCCCTGGAGCGCGTGTAGCTCTGAGGGATTGGGATTTCTTTAAGTGTAGCATGTCCAACAGCTCTGGGTTTGACATGGCCTTGTATGTTAAGCAGAGATCGCCTCTGAGTAGACGATATGTGACAGAGTATAGCTGGAGTATATTAAGGCGGTCAGCGTAGGGCATCTGCTTAAGGCCTGTGATTCTTTTAGTGAGGTATTTCTGAGGCCTTTCCAGTTGTTGCAGATGTCTTGAGAGGTACATACCAAATGGGGCGTTGTATTCTATAATGGGTCTAATGAGGGATGAGTACAGTGGGACAATGACCTCCTTTTTTCTGGATGAAAAGCCCTTCGTGATGAGGGGTGCCACATAGAAGGATTTCCTGACTGTTGTGGCGATGTGGTTATCGAAGGTGAGACCACTGTCCACCTGTGTCCCTAAGTCTCTTATCACACTTTCTGTGTTTAGTGTACTGCCACCTATATGGTAATTCATGGATACATGTTTTTTCCCAAAGGGGATAACAATACATTTCTTAGCATTGAGCTTGAACCCATGGCTCTGGTACCAAGCATCTGTTTCTGTAAGGCCCTTTTGTAGAGTATCCACATCATTTGGGGATTCAATTATGGCTCCCAGTTTGCAGTCATCTGCAAACTTTGTTAGCCAAAGTCCCTTAGTGTTGACCTGTACTTCAGAGAAGTAGATGCCAAACAAGAGCGGCCCCAGGACTGAACCTTGAGGTACTCCACTTGTCACTTGTCTGGAGCTGGATTTGGAGTCGGCTACTTTTACAGTGTGGGTTCTATCAGTAAGCCATTTAGCAACCCATTGGGTGACATAGGGATTAATGCCCAACTTAGTAAGTTTATCTATGATTCCAGAGTGGGGGATGGTGTCAAAGGCCTTGGCAAGGTCTAGATAGGCTGTGTGGACCACCTTACCCTTGTCCATGGCTCTGGAGACTGATTCAAAGAAGTCAATCAGGTTCAGGAGACAAGATCGGCCCTTCACAAACCCAAACTGGGTGGGGTCCAGTGTTTGAAGGTTGCCAATGTCTTTGTTTATAAGTTCCATGATAATACACTCCATGGCCTTGCAGATAAGGCTTGTCAGACTGATGGGACAGTAGTTTCCGGGATCCAAGGTGGATCCCCCCTTGTGGATTGGGATAACTGTAGCTCTGCACCACTCAGTGGGCACGAAACCTGAGGCGAGGCTATGATTAAACATGACACTTAGGTGAGGTGCCAGTTCATATTGTAGTTCATGTAGTACACAGCCTGGGATGTCATCTGGTCCCATGGATGCTGTATTCTTGGCTTTAGAGAGTGCGTTTTGTACCTGTGTGGCGTTATTACTGGAATTTGGCAATATTCGGTATTGAGATGGGCCATTTAGGGGTGAGACGGGGGTGAAGTTGGCACTGAATCGATCTGCCAGGATATTGGCAATATCCTTCGGATCAGTATATTTAATGCCATTCTGTCTTAGCTCAGAGCAGATCTGAGCATTGCCATTTAGATTCTTGACATAGTTATAGAATGCTTTGTGGTTGTCTTTGGAATCTTTGGCAATTTTATTTTCGTAACTAGCTTTGGAGGATTTTATGAGGCATCTCAGTTTCTTACTGAGGCTAGTAAGGAGTTTTTGCATCCTGGGATTTTCCTCTTTTCTGCAAAAGTTTCTTCCTTTTGCTGTAAAGTTTGTTTATGGCAGGGGACCACCAGATTGGCTTCCTTTTTTGGATGAGAGCATTTTGGTTCTATTTGGGATGGCACAATTCATGCATGAGTGGATGTGCTCGTACAGTGCCTTAGTGTAGGATTCAGCAGTTGAACTTTCAGTTCCCATCTGCATGGGTGTCATGAAGTTTGTCACTTCTGACTTGAGTAGCATGAAGTTGGCTTTGGAGAAGTTTTTTTATGGTTGTTTCTTTACTGACGGGTGGGGGTGGGATGTGGATGTTAAGGGTGATTAGCTTATGGTCAGACCTGACTAATGAGGGGGTGACCATAGGTATGGAGCATTGATTTCCCATGTTGGTAATGACCAGGTCTAGGATATTGGAGCCCCTGGTGGGACTATGGATTAGTTGATCCAGGGCGTTGGAATTTATGAATTCCAAGAACCGTTGTAAAGGTGTTGAGACATGAGTAGTTTTCCCAGTTAATGGCAGGGTAGTTAAAATCACCCAGTATTAGGGTGTTTGGTTCTATCTTAATATTTTCCAGTATGTTTAGAAAGGTGTAGTGAGAATCTTGGGGTATGGTGGGGATCTGTAGCAAGCTACAATTTGGATTGCAGTCTTACCTAGTGTTAGTTGCACTTGGAGAATTTCAGACACATTGTGTTGGCCAACTAGCCTGGTGGTGTGAATATCCTTGGTGAATATTGACACTCCTCCACCTTTAGTGTTTCGGTCCTGGTTTGGTGGCGAAAAGTGTGGTAAGAGTTGTAGCCTGGTATTGCAGGGGTGCTCTCTGGAGCCTTGAACCAGGTCTCAGTTACTGCACAGATATCGATGTTCTCCATTTTTAGGAGTGTCTCGAGAGTGCATTTTGAGGTTTAGACTTCTAGCATTGAGTAGCATTACCTTCAGATTTTGCATGCTTGTACCTGTTACGGTGGTGGTTTTGTCCTTTGAAGTTTGCCTAAAAAGGCACTATAGGTGGCAAGAGCCTTAGCCAGTAACCTGAATCCCAGGGGCGACAGGTGCAGACCATCTCTGGCAAAGCATCGTGGTCTGTCAATCATGTTGTCCCAGGCAGACAGATACTGGATCCCCTTTGAATGACACCATAAGCTTAGCCAATTGTTGAAGTCAATCATTTTATCCTTATATTGTGGTATCATTCTGGGCGAAGGCAGGATGCTACTCAGGGCTAGGGTCATACCTGCCTGGGCCACATGATCCGAGAGCTCTTCCATGTTTCTTTTCATGTAGTCCAGGGAGTGCGTCTCAAGTCATTCACTCCAACATGGACAATGACAGAGTCATATTTGTACTTGTTGTGGAGTGACTTGAGTGCATGCATTATGTGGCGGATCCTGGCACCCGACAGGCAGCTGACTGTAATTTTCTCCTTATTCAACCTGGTGAGAGGGACATCAGTGTGCGGACTATAGAGTCACCTATGACTAAAGTGTTAGGTACATTGTCTTGCCTTAGGGGCTGTTGCTGGGTGGCACACTGGTGTTGTGAACTATGTGACACATTGGTTGTGATTGGTGTTTGTTTGCGTTTCAGCTTCAGAGGTCTTTGTTGCTTGGGCAGGTTACAGTTAAGGGCCTCTGCATATGTGGATTTAGTGTTGCTATATGTGGGTGTTGGTGGTGCGGGTTTAGAAGGGCTATGTGTTGCTTGAGGTGTAGTGTGGGTGTTAACCTTCTCCTCTTGACTGTTTAGCACAATCTTGGGTGGAGAGAGCTTTGCTTCCATTTTGGTTATGTAAGTGCATCTCACACAGGTTGTAGTGTTGGGTGGTAGGAGGAGAGGGTTGTCTGTGTACATGAGGCAATTGCTGCATTGCCCCAGTATGCCCAGATTCACCAGGTGGACAGGAGAAATCACCAGAAGCTGACCCTTGGACATGCCTGGTTTGGGGCTTTTTTTTTTTTCTTTGTAAAGTATAGGAGCTGTTTCCTTAGCAAGATACTTTGCAATTATAGGCTGTTTAGGGCCTACTATTAATTTCTCCTTGTTAACAAGGAGAGTTCAGTGTTTGTATGAGTTTAAGGCTTCCTAGTGCTTTGCAGCAGGTATTAGAGAAAGTGCTAGTCACAGGGATGCTTAAAGGTAAGATTGAAAAGAATGCACTCTGCAGTGTGCACTAGAGAAGTTAGATGTGAAAGTAGGTAACTTGAGTTTTACCTGTTTAAATAGTTAAGGTTTAGTGGAGAGTTACTATTTTTAAAACAGCAAGATGGATTGAAAGGGGTGGTCACTTTTGTATTTTGGTACTATGAAATACTGTAGGATGGCCAATAAATTTAAATAATTGAAGGGGTGGGATTTCAAAAATGATGATTTTGTGATTACTCACATAAGCCAGTGAAAGTAGAGAGAAATGAGATATATGGTCAGATTAACATAAGAGGCGGGCAACTAGAAAGACAGTGGTATTTAACAAGACAACTTAAATGGGTGGGAGGACGGGAAAAAATTCTGCTTGACTCAGAACAGAGAGAGCTGTGGTCTCTTTTGAAGTTTTAATATGCTGTTAAAACAGAATGCAAGCAAAACACAAGGTAAAGAAAGCAAACTACAGTATTCAACATATAGAAAGGCAATACAGTAATACAAAAAATAAAAGCAAACTAACCTTTCCTTCACAGCAAAATGTAGCAGAGTCTGGATGAGCCTTTCTGGTAAAGCTCTGAAATGTTTTAGTTTACTCCTTAAATAGAAATTTTAGTTCCTAGCTCCACCCCCTCTGTTAACAAGTGATTAACCTTAAGTGACCTCTTCTGTCTTATGAATGAGTCCTTAATTAATCAGTTCTTATTTCTGCCTGACTCAGAACAGAGAGAGCTGTGGTCTCTTTTGAAGTTTTAATATGCTGTTAAAACAGAATGCAAGCAAAACACAAGGTAAAGAAAACAAACTACAGTATTCAAAATATAGAAGGCAATACAGTAATACAAAATAAAAGCAAACTAACCTTTCCTTCACAGCAAAGTGTAGCAGAGTCTGGATGAGCCTTTCTGGTAAATTCATTCATTCTTACAAGTTCATTAAGAACAGAACAGATGTTTCTTTAGAGGAGCCAACTGCTGTCCCCAAGACAGTCTGGATTAATTTCACAACTCCTGAATAACCAATACAATAATACCAGGCAATGACCACTAAAAGAGTGTCAATATACAGTAATGTGAGGTGCAGAAGCAGTAAATAAATAAAGTGATCAAATTTCTAAGGTAAGCGTAACAAATTAATCTATGAAACAAGTCAAAAGGAGGTACATTTTGCCAATCTGTTATATTTTAACTTTATTTCCACCATATAATACAGCTGCAATTTGAGGTTTTAAATAAAGCACAATAGTGTGAAGAGGTGTGATCAGTCATTGCCCTTAAAATAATTACATTTAAAAATGAGTTGCTAAATAACTCTCAAGTTTAATTTCAAACCAACTTTGTGCATGTATGTTATCCACGAGAAGTTTGTTTTAGAGTGCATATGCTATCTTATTCAATGTTTTCTCCCCTTACTATCAAACCAAAAGCTGGACACTTTAAGGTTACAGCACTGATCCTGGGATCAGGGTGAATAATTGTATGAGATGATTTCTTATTTCTGAGCCAATGGATGGAATTATTGCAAATACATGAACAAAGATTCCACTGCAGATAGAAAGCTGAGAATCACATCTTCAGCCAAACACTTAAGGAATTTTGGAAATCTAATGAATTTAAAGGATGTATACATATCTCTCTCCCTCTCTGTCTCTCTCTCTCTCTATATATATATATATTTATATATATATATATATATATATATATATATATATATATATATATATATATATATATGAGCTAAGGAAAGCAGACTAACTTCAATTTACCCATTATTCATATAGATACAGAACACAAACAAATACTGATACATTTTTTCTCAAACCATCTCCCTTATCACTTAACAGAGAAGTTTTAATAGTTTCATGTCCATTATTAGACAATAATGCTATCATCTTTAATATTATTTAAAAAACTGCCAAGTTAATACATCACAGATTACCAGCAAAATTATTAAAATAAATGGATTTAAGAATTGGTATGTTAAGGAGATCAAACATTTCTTGGAAATAAACATGAATAAGTAACTGACATTGTCCTGTGGGATTCAATAAAGGCTTACTTAAATGGAAGAGTTACAAGCTGGTATATTAGTATATTAGTAAAATGAGAATGGCACAAATAATCGAATACACTACAGGCCAAAATAGAAAACTAAAGTTAAATCTGAAACCAAATAACATTATCAGTCAGTCTGAACTTAAAAACTGAAATACAAAATATGTTGAAATTCTAAATCATAAAGTTTCAATAAACCAGGAAAAAATTAAACTTCAGACATAATCAGCAAACCTTTAAAACATGTATAAACTTGTTCTTAGATCAAAGAAAATGAATAAACTAAATCATATCAAAGAAATTATAACACATATAAATAATAAAAAAGAAGAACAGAACTTTTCTAAGGGAAAATATAAATAATAAAATGACAAGTGAACAAATAAAAATGATAGACCATTCACTTTAACAGAAATAAAAGATCATATAAAAAAGTTAAAAAATAATAAGGCACTGGGCTTAGATGGTCTTATACAAGAACTATATAAAATACAACCAGATGATGCAGTTGAAATATTAAATAAGGTCTATAGAGAAATAAAAACAACTGCTGAAGTCCCCCCATCATGGAAATATTCCCATATATCACACATTTTGAAACAAGACAAGGATCATCATACAGACCCATTTCACTTTTAAATATGGACCATAAGATGTTCATGTCCATTTTAGCTAACATAATTAATCTACTTATACCTAAACTAATTAACAATGATCAAACTGGGTTTATTTTAAATAAACAAGTACATGATAACATAATAAGAATACATGCAGTAATAGACTATGCAAATAAAAATAAATAAAGAACTTTCTATCAGTGGTCTCAATTTAGATAAAGCTTTTGACTCAGTTAAGTGGTTGTACCTGTTTAAAACACTTAAAGTATATAATTTCTCACCTGAGCTAATTGCATTAATTTCTGAGTTATACAATAATTCTTGTGCTTATGTTAAAAATATTATTTTCTTCCTAATTCCTTTAAATTACAAAAAGGCATAAAACAAGGTTGTCCATTATCACCTTTACTTTTTGCATTAGCTATAAAATCCTTTGCTAATAGTATTAGATCCACTAAGAACATTAATGTTATCAAAATAAAAAAAAATCAAATTAAAGATTCAACTCTTTGCTGATGATATTTTACAAACAATAGGAAATATATAAAATTAATTAGAACATATAATTAGTTCTATCAGTCTGTTTGAAGAAATCTCGATCTTAAGATTTAATAATAATAAAACAAGTGCATTATTAACTAATATAAAATTAAAACAATTATACAAAAATATTCTAACTTCAATTAGAATAGCAATGAAAGAAAATTTATTGGCATAACCATTATGCCTAATAGTAAAGAAATGATACAAACAAACTTTCAACAAGTTGTTGGTAAAATTTTAAATTTGGTCACAAATTGGGACAAGTTCTTCTTTACCATGGAAGAACAATTAATGCTTATTAAAATGTTAATTCTCCCTAAAAAAATGTTTGTCTTACACTCTCTAGTACTATCTCCACCACAAAATTGATGAAGAAGATAAATAAAATTCTAATAATTTTTTTTGTATCCTAATAAACCAAGAGTTTCCTTTGATTGGCACAGAAAAGGTTTGGATAATGGTGGAAGAGGATTCCCTGATATTCAATTGTATGCTACTTCAACAATTGTAAAAGTTGTAACATTGTGGATAAATTCATCTTATGATTCAAAATGGAAACAAATACATCAAGAAAGTGTATTAGTAAATAATAAATATATCACAACTAGTCATAAACAAATAGTCCCTAATAGTTTTATCTGGTTATTAAAAGATTTTTGCGTATATGGAATTACACCCTCTTCTCAAATTCCCTATTTAAATAACATCATTTCCTCTTTCTGAAAGTTCACATATTCATTATATTGGAAAATATTCACTTGGGAATTATTATATAGAGCTTTTGTCACTCGTAACAAAATTACAAGTATGTATAAATCAAATCGAATTAAATGCTGGAGATGTGATTCTGAAATAATAAATGCCGGAAATGTGATTCTGAAATAGCTGATATGAACATGAATTCATCTCCCCTTTTAGGAAAGAAATTAATAACATCATTCAAGCTCTACCATCAGATAGATGTAATATTTCTAAATCCACTCCCCTACCCTACCCTCAAATCCCACCCACCCCCACTACTCCCACATTTATAGTTATATAAGTTCCACCCTTTCTTATTTGAACCAATCATATTCCCTCATAATTAGCCTTGTCCAGCAGTTACCACCTAACCCAACCATCTTACAAGATATAATCCCCACCCCCAATCTACATACACCTGACTACCTTATTACTCTACCCCTTATACTCTACACATTAAGTCTCTCATATCAAAAAATCTCTCAAACATGTACTAAACTCAAACAATATTACTACTAGCTACAATAACCTCTATGTTAATACTTACACACACATCACTTTCACCTATAACCACAAAAACTTTTACACCCTCAACAACATTTTATTCCAACTACCAGTCACACCATCACAGTCTTACAAATATCTCCCCACAATTATTTATATACAACATACCCTATTACTCAGTTCCAAAACTCCTAGACTCTACAAATAGCAAACTTTGCCTCATACCTCTTACATCTACCTCCCCCAAAAATCTAAGGAATATATTATCCTATTTAATGCATGCAGTGGTGGGGGTGCTGTGGTAGCATTGTCACCTCACAGTAAGATGCTATCCGGTTCGATTCTCAGCTAAAGCGTCTTCTGCATGGAGACATGTGTGAATGGGCGTACCTTCGTTGAAGGTTGTGCGTCAGGCCTGGCAAGCTGGTATGTAAAAATCAACTGCCAATCATTAGTGGACCGGAGTTCCGCTGTGGTGACCCCTAACCGGGAAAAGCCGAAAGACACAAACAAATATTATCCTATTTAATCTCTCTTTTGTTACAAAGTGGTGACATCCACACTAACCCTGGTCCTAATACTAATCAAACCAATAGAACAGCACCAAAAAATCTAAATATTATGACCCTTAACGTTAGAAGCCTAGGCAACAAAATTTCCCCCCTGCATGCTTGGATAGATCAGTACAAACCTTACATGTTAGACCTTACCAAAACCTGGCTAAATCCTAACATACAAGAATCTGAATTGTTACCTCCCAACTACAGCATAGCTAGATTAGACAGAAACCATAAGAGGGGTAGAGGCATAGCTTTATTCTATCCTGACAACCTTAATATTACATCATTTACTAATGACACCCCTACTTTTTCCACTGTAGAAATGCTCATATCCTTCCTAAATCTCATTAAGATGAAGAAAATCTGCATCTTTATTCTCTATATTCCCCCAGGTCAAAATACTCCCATTTTAGAAGACATTCTGTCCTGGACCACCCAAATAATAAAACGAGACTATTATTTTAGGAGACGTTAGCATAGACTGGCAATCTCTCACATCCCATCTACCAACAAATAGCATCAACCTATATGTTTTTCTCAACTCATTACCTGTCCTACTAGGTACAATAAACACTACACTCAACAATCTATCTTAGAGTGGATTCTGGTATCACATCCTTCTAACTTTACCTCTACTGGCACACATACAGAATGCTTAAGTGACCAGCCACCTGCTTTTGCCATCTGGGATAACACTCACTCTCCAAAAAACACACCCTAAAAATCTGTTTGTAACCTTATTAATTTCTCTAATGACAAGTTCAATGAACTGCTTTGCAAAATAAACTGGTCACCACTAAAGGGACTAATGCTAGATGAGGCAGTACACCACTTCAACAACAGTTTCATAAAATTACTTGACACCTTAGCTCCAGTTCACACTAAAAGAATTAAAAAGAATCCCATCCCTTGGCTAACCAAGGAGTGTAAAAATGTAATGAAAAAGAGGATTATAGCCTGGGTCATTATATTATATTATATGATTATAGCCTAGATCAGTTCAAACAACTGTGTGACCAAGTCAAAAAACAGGTTACCAAAAATAAACAATTATACTACACTCACTTACATCAGGAACACAAAACTAATCCAAAAAAAGTTGGTCATCAGTCTCAAACCTATTTCAGCAGGGACTAAAAAAGACCCCAGTATTTCACTCAATGCCCCTTCCTCTCAAATTGCTGAAAATATTAACATCCACTTCATAAAATCCATAGCTGATCTGATCGCTAAACCCCTCAACACCACCTCCTCTTCCTCTCTAACTACCCTTAATCATGTTCCTTCATCTAGCCTAGACCATCTCCACTTTCAAGGCACAAAACTCCTTTCCAAGAACACTGCCACTTTCTCTATGCAACCAATACCTACAATCCTCATAAATAGATTACTGCACAAACATAAACCCTGCTCCACCTCCGCAGATAACCTACCTCCTTTTTACCTAAAATTAACCACTGAATCCATAGCATACTCACGCAGCATCTTGATCAATCAATCTATATCTGAATCCATAGTACCTACCATCTGGAGAAAGTCCCATATCAACTCATTCACAAAGAAGGTAACTCCACTGCACTTGTTTACAAACTTTTGACCTATAGCCATACTTTCTCCCATCTACAAAATACCTGAAAAATGTATACACAACATGGTTTCCATCCAGGCCACAGCACATCAACAGCCCTCCTAGCCTTTACCGAATCTGTAAACAGAGCTAGAGATGCAGGTTGCTTTGTATCTGCTCTATTTCTTGACCTGTCAAATGCATTTGACACTGTCTCACATTCATTACTACTGAACAGGCTCTCTAACTTAGGCCTTACCCCTGCCACCCTCAAATGGGACCACAGTTACTTATATGATCGAAAACAAGCAGTAAAATGGTCAAACATTATCTCCCCCTTTCTACTTAACCCAACTGGAGTCCCACAAGGATCTGTCTTAGGACCCCTACTTTTCAATATATTTACAAATGACTTATGTACTGCCTTTTCCAGTAGAACACTCATACAATATGCAGATGATTCCATCGTTTACTATCAAAATTCTGAAAGGCACGCAGTCAAATACAGGTTGGCCGAATGTGTGGTTTCATAGCTGTCGTAATGCTGAACAGAAAGTGGTTGAGTTTATATTAATGGAAGTGTGTATACATTCGCTAATAAAAACTTGATGTTTTAAATGGAGATTGGGGTACAGTGGGCATTGGATAATTTACTCCTTTCCTCACTGTAGTGCAACCTTGGTGTTGGTATATATATATATATATATATATATATATATATATATATATATATATATATATATATATATCAAATAAGTGGGAGGTGTGGGGGTGCAGGGGGGCTTGCCCCCTACAAAAATGTAAAAGGACATACGGACTTTCGAAACTGGAAGTCTGGCATGTCGAATGTTGATCATAGTGTTCATCACATTCAACATTTGGGTGACATTTTATTTTAAATTTTGATCTTTTGATGGAAAAATGTTCTGCCTTTCAACATTTTGATAGTTAACCTGATTTCACAATACTCTGCACTTCTCCTACACTACCCCAACTTCTCACCATTACACAAGAAACGTTTTCTGCAGTTGAATCCTGGCTCAGTAACTGTCAGCTATTCCTTAACCCTAAAAAAACACTAAACTGCTTTTCCAGCCAAAAAATTGTTCTACTGACCTAAATTATTTCAAAGTTCACTCTCCTGACAATACCACTATTGAAATACTCCACCACATTAAACTGCTAGGTGTTGTCATAGATGATCACTTAAAGTTTGATCTCCATGCTCAACAAAATATAAAGAAAACTCACCAGAAACTTGTCATCCACTACATAAACAAATACTCCCTAAACTCATCAACCAAAATTACCCTTGCCAAAACTTTCATTCTACCCTCCCTGCTTTATGGTGCACCAATACTTAACCAAGTTACAGATCTCCACTAGATCCAAAATGGAACAGTGCTACAATAAAGTGGCCAAGTTTGCCACCATCTCAAAAACTAGAACACACCACTGTATATCATTACAAAAAACTAAACTGGCTAGAATTCTCCAGTCACCTACTATATGTCCAACTGTTAACACTCCACAACATAGTCTACAAACCCCTAGCTTGTCTAGCTCTGAATAACATCATCAAACCTTACAACCCAAATAGAACCCTTACGTCTGAAGATAAGAAACTTCTCTCTATCTGCAAACCCTCTAAAACAGCAGGACAAAGCGTCTGCTCTCACTATGTTGCTAAAGCATGGAACTGACTCCCATTACCAATAAGAAGTACTTCTAACCTAATAGCCTTCAAAACTTCCCGAAAACAGCCTATGAACTATTGGCAGGGCCCATGCACTGATCCGGGCTAATCATTTCTCCAGTCCTGGTTAACCTTTCCTTCACTCTCTCCCTTACTATCCCTCCCTCCTACTAACCTCTCCTCCACTCTCCTCCTACCTCCTTTGCACTATCCCTCCCTCTTGCTAATCTCCCCTCACTCTCTCCCTCCCTCTTACTATCCCTCTCTCAACTACCTCCTCATCTACAACCCTACCTAAAAAATATATTTCTAAATAATATGTATGTTTACCTTCTATTATGTAAATATGATAGTCATCTGCATATATAATGTACACCTCCTTCAATGTAAAAATGTTTAGTCATCTACCTCATCACAATGTATCTATTGTTTCTATTTCACTGTTATTGCTCTTTTAATATTGCACTTTACCACTTTCACTACTTATAATGTTTGTACATTACAGTCTGTGACTGGAGCTTTTCTCCCTGGACCTCCACTGAAAACGTGTTCTTTTTGACCCAGTCAGACTTCCCGGTAAAGAAATATCATATAAATAAAATAAATAAATGTAGTTTTATTTAATGAGATGATTGCTGAAATAATTCCAAAAACCCAAGTGCTTCTTCTTTGGTCAATTCTTGCCATAGCCAGAAAAGTAATTACTAAAAATTGAAAAAGTAAAGTTACCCACTCAAGTGCTGAATTTATTAGTATGGCAAAAATTATTTGCAGTAGCGAATTGCATACTATAAAGATGAGAACTTCTAATATTACACATTCTTATAAATCTTGGCTTAAACTTAAAGACTTGCCTGAAAAATATTAATTGTTGTTGATATGTATAACTTTGATGTATTGATCAGCTGTGGACCTCGGTAAAGAGTATTTTGTTTTATAATTGATTTGTTTATCTATTGTTTTAAAACCAAATTAAAAATGGCTCAGTTTGTTAAACTTTGAGTACTACTAGTAGTAATGGCAATGAATTGGCTCAAAATCTTTGGCCTTTCCTTGGGATAAAAAATAAAGTAATTGCTTGCATTTGTATATGGTTGTGAAGATTCTCATTGGTGCATTTACTGAAAAGAAATTGAAAAAGAGAGTGGCCAGAAGCCATTAGGGCATGTTTTGAAGAAGGTGAACAAGTCACCATTAAGGTTACAATGCAGTTAGAAGCTGCCATGCCAGGTGTATATAGCAGAAATTAATAAAATGGAAGTTAACTGAGTTATGTCACTGCAGCTGTTAAGCTTTTCTTCTCAAATGTAGAACAGTGCCTCTCAAACTGTGTAACAACCAGGTACAATGTAAAATAGCTGCTAAAAATGTACTTCCAATTAGCTTAAGATATTTTTAAAACATTTTGTTTTGTTTGAAGTGTGTTTTGTTGATGAAACATTATAATTCAATGATGTTTACCCTGGATTTGTCTTACAAATCCTAACTCTACATGTGTGACAACCCCTTTCAACATAAAACAGGGAACCTTTATGAAGCAAAATGAAGAACTGTCCCTCAAAATGAGGTATAATTGAGAGGGAACCATGGCAAAAAAGAAAGGGGAGTTTCAGTGATATATACCAAAGAAAATCCAAAGATAAAAATGGTAAAAGAAGTGTCCATGAAGGGTTGGCCAGAGCAGAAACATGTCATTCCTAAAGAAATTCAGCCCTCCTTTTTCCAGACGAGATAAGCTAAGAAACAGATTTGTTGTTTAAATCAGATAAAGTGTTGAACATACTATGAATTGCATTTCTGAGTCAAATGAAGACAGAGCAGGTGATGTATTATTTTAACCACTGAAAAGGGAAATTCCTTAACAATTGGAATGGAAAGAACGGATGTGGTATAAGGATATGAAACAGCAGCGATAAATAATGTCATGCAATGCTCTGTAGAGAAGGGCAGGCACAAAAAGGGATTATGGGAAGGAAAAGTATGTAATGGAGCAGCTGTTGTACTCATACTACACAAAACACAACTTTTGCTCTTGCATCTGGTTCTCTCTTTCTGCTCTGTACAAATTTCCCTTGCATACAGGTTTCACAATCTAGGTTAGGTCTTTCAACTTTACTTTTAATTTTCATTCCTTTTACCACTTTTTCTAGTTTTGACACATCTTCCAAATTACAGTGACCAAGCATTTTATGCCACGCTTGAATGTCATAACAGCATTGAGATGCATCATAATGTATCTCACAATTGTTTTCTTCATCATATGTGTCTAAATAATAGAGTCTGTCACACTCAATTATATCAAACCTAGTGCCGTTTTTATACATGAGTTGGTCCCGGCCTTGTTAAAGTTGATCGAGGCCCCTTTGGACATTGCTGCCTTAGAAAAAATGCTTTGTGGATACGTCGGGATATACGGCGCCCGAGTCATCATCACCTTTGCTTTGCACCCCCTGTGTTTAGCAGCCATACCTCTGCATTACCTCTCTTCTGTGCAGCCCCACAGGTTCTCGTTCCATTAGCTAATTCCACAATGTGTTCCTCCGGTTGGAAAGTTGCATCAAAGTATTTAAACTTTTTCAGGTCGTTAATTATGTGTGACATGTCACCAGTGTCCACCATTAATCCCTTCTGTTTTAATTCACGAATTTGATGCTCATTTATTTTGAAGACAAATGTGTGATCATCTGCGTCAGTTGCTTGTTTCATATTGTCTTTCTTCTTTCATCTACAGTTACTGTCCCTGTGGCTAGAGTTTTTACACAAACTACACCACTGTCTCTGGCCTTTATATTCTCTCTGGCATTCTTGTGCCTTGTGTCCCTTTTGGCCACAGCTATAGCATATAATCTCTGCTTTTACTCTTTCCCCAAGGCCACTTGCTTTCATCACATTATCATTACTTACGCTGGCATTAAATTTCTTGGTATGTTCATAGCTTCTCAACCTTGTTTTGAACTCACCAAAGCTCAACTTATCATCATCTTGTGTGATGTGGATTGCAAATGGTTTAAAGGTTTCAGGCAACCCTTTCAGAATCATCACAATTAGTAATCCATCACTGAGCTTCTCCCCAGTATTTCTAAGTGCCATAATGGCCGTCTCAGCCCTAATAATATAGTCTGTGACACTTTGATGGCCTTCTGGAGGCTTATTAATTTGGTGTATAGGCTAATTACCCATGGCTTCCCTTTCCCGGCATAATGGTCTCTCAGGATCTGAAGCGCTTCTCTACCATTGTCTGCCGCTTCTCTCATGACGAGGGACAAACTTTTGTCATCTTAGAACTGTATTATTTCTGCATATGCCTCCTCATTTTTCTCAGCATCGTCGTCGCCTTCCTCCTCATTCTCGTCGTCTTCTGCATCCTGCTGTGCGTTTCATAAAATGGCATTTTTCAGCCCTAGCAAACGCAGGTGTCCCAGAAACTTTGTCTCCCACAACTCGTAATTCTTCTCATCTCTGTTGAAACATAGTCTATGCCATCGGCTTCCTACTTCCCTCCTGGGCCCATAACCTGTTGGCGGTATCATCTTAAGGATAAGAAAGTCGGGTTAGACATAGATTACAGAGGAAAATAAACACATGTGAAGGCAATCAATCTGGTTAAAAACAGAAGAGGGGAACAACCCTCGCTTCCTCCTGCATTATAAAGCGCATGCTCATGTGATCTCTCTTGACCTCTCCACACCAACGACGTCAGTGTAAGAGCACACATACGATCATTCACTTTCTTTTATTATTATCAGCCAACAACCTCCACTGCTGACTCCATGCCTTCATCTTCCTCTTGAATGTCTCTCCCCGTGCTGTAACTGTTTGTGTACCAACGTGCTGTATACTAGTGTACACACTAGGAATATTTTACTGTATCCTTCAGGATCGTACTGAAAGGGAAATTGTCCAAATTAATATTTTGACAATAATTCATGTCTGTGACAGGGTAATGCAGGCATTCCTTGCTATGGTCTGTGGGCTTCTAATTGGTATTATTAACCATGGCTTCAGGGCATATCTGGCATGGATAATAAGACTGCCCTGTGGAAAATCACCATGCAAAAAAAAAAAAAAAAACAGAGCACGGATATAAGTCACACGTGTGCAGGATGTGGGAATTGTGGGCACTGCCTGGGTGGCCTGCTGATGCATTTTATATTATAATCTGTACACTGCAGAAACTCTATTAGCTGATGTAATGGAATAGCTTATAACTGTTATACCATTGTCCTTGATCTCCAAATAGGGCATTTAGTGCAATGTGGGTACACTCCCAGTTTCTTTGAGAAATGAGTTAGATGACATAAAATACCCACATGACATTTCTTCTCTCCTCCATGGTGCATGGTCCTTAACAAAACTTCTGAACTGGGCTAAGCAATTACTATGCAGGCACAAAGCAAACCATCTTAAATCTGAGCAAATTTTCCTCTTTACTAAAGTGAAACACTTCTGGTATGAGGTCATTCTACTCAGTGTACACAAATCCTCTGACAACAAATCCTCTTTAAACTGTATCCAGACTACTTAAGGACCATTCATCTGCTCGATTTTGCCACCCTTCCCAAACTAGCAACAGCATCTCTATCCCCTCTCTTATCGCTCAGAGCCCCTCCCTTCATCCCCCTTTCTACTTCAAAAATATCACATAAAGAAATCAGTAACCTACTTGAAGACATGCCCATATACTCCTCCTTCCTCGGTTCAGACCACATTTTTCCTTGGTTTATCTACTACCACAAGGGAATTTCTAACCTAACCGCATCATCATATTTTAACCTTTGCCTGACAAAATATAAAGCCAAACATCTGGAAAACAACACCCATGATCCCCCTGCCCAAGTGATCTAAACCACAAAACAGTTCACACATTTGTCCTATTTCCATCCTACCCAGTCCTGGCAAGGTGCTTGATGCAATCATTTATATCCAACTCTCATGCTACATTCAGCGATACCATCTCCTTGCCATAAATCAACATGGATTCTGGACAGGTTCCAGTAAGCTGATCACACTTTGCTGCCTGATGACATTCTCCTCAACATGGACATAGGTAACTTGACAGGAGCAAATCTGTTGACCTCACAAAAAACTTTTGGCCTAATCAGCCACCAACTCCTCTTTCTCTCTTTCTAGAACATTGGCATTACTAACACAGCCATCTCCTTGTTCCAAGTCTTCTTGTCAAACATATTCTTCAAAGTTAAATTAGGTTCTTCCTTGTCTCAGGCCACATTCTTTCAATGGGAGTACTCCAAGGTTCTAACCTAGCTTCTCTCCTCTTCTCTGTTTTCATTAATAAATTACCTCATGACCTTTCTACCACACAGCAAATCTTCTACACTGATGACATGGTAATCATTAGATCCAACCATAACCACTCTACAATTGAAACCCAACTGCAAAAATACTTTATGTCCTTCAATTAATGACCCATTAACCACAAACTAATGTTTTACCCTACAAAAATAAAAAAATGTGCTATGTGGTACTACCCAAAACCTTAAAATAAATCACCAAAGTCTATTATTACTCTTTGTGGCACACTAATGGAAACAACCAACTCCTTCAAATACCTAGGTTTGTGGCAAGAACAGTCACTAACATTCCATACTCATATTGAGAAATCAAGGGCAAAAGTTAACACACTTCTCTTTTGGGCCAAGAATATCTCATCCTACTTATCCAAACCAGCCAGAGCAGCAAAAGGTCAAGGAGTCCTTCTGTCCAACTTGAATATGGACTATCCATAATAGCCACACCCTCTAAGAAAAAAAACTCCACACTACAGACTATCAAAAGCAAAATCTGTTGCTCCATCACTAACTCATGGCCTCATGAGTACCACTCCTTCACCCTCAGAAAAGCCAAATGGCTTCCATTGTAGCACAGAGTAGAGCTACTACTAGACTCTCTTATCTTCAAACTTCTCCAACCTAACTCCTTCTCACAACTAGCTGCCAAAATGTATACTAAACATACACACTATAACCAGGGCCAGCCTTAGGTAAACCGGTGGCCTAAGTGAAAAGACTCCATTGCATCCTATCCCACTGTCATTTCCTTCTAGGCCTACTCACACCATCTAGATTAGTATTTTTCTCACAGTTTGTTTTACTCTTCAGTTTTTTTCCTGCAGTTATTGATTCATTCAGCATGATCTCCCTAGGCAAGACTGCACTCTGTTAGCTGTGGAGGAAACAAGTGCATTATGCACGCGGCTCCAGACGCCATAGAGGTTCTTGATGCTCTGAGGTGAATTTTAGAGTTTTTTAAACAACCTTTTCATTCAATGATGGCCTGAATAAAAACCATGATCAAAGAAAGAAATTCAGCCTTACTCTTTCACACTGTTTTTTCCTGTTCCTTTCAGCACATCCTAACTGACCAAGCCTATCTTGTAATACCTGCAGTCAAAATCACTGTATTAATCTGAGGGTCTGGGAGACACTAGTCCCCCCAAAGCCACAGGATCCTAGACAATCTGAGGTGCATTGCAGAGTTTTTTTAATCAACCTTTTCATCCAATGATGGCCTGAATGAAAAAAAAAACATGATTCAGGAAAGAAATTCAGTGTTACTCTTCAACTTTGCCTTTTCTTGCATCCTTTCAACATCCTGTAACTGACCAGGACTACACTGTAATAACTAAATTAAACTGTGGGTCTGGGGACTATGCCTAGTATCTTAGATTCCCTAAGATACATTTTAGTATCCAACATTACTGGCATACATAACAGAAATTCAATCCTACTTTTTATTTGAAAGAAGAAATAAGTTATATACAAGTTTTAATGCTCAAAGCTAATCAAACTCCAGTTCATAATAAACCGAGAAGACAATTGTTTCTGAGGATACATATGCTATATCTAGGAAAAGTATATTCCTCCCTCCCCTCACCCTCAAAATAGATAGTCACTTTCTTTGTATCCCCTCATTGTTGTTAAACTGAGATAAAAATTAGGGCACAAATTCACACAGTTATATATTTAAAGCCACTACTGTTATATAAATACATATCATGCCTCCTCACCATCTACCCCCAAAAGACAGACCCCCTGTGTACCCTTCTGATCTGATGTCAGACAGGAACAAAACTGAAAAAGCAAATAGAATATAACATATGTGTTGTCAAACATATAAAAACAGCATGCTTCTTTACTCTCACCCAAAAAATAGACACATGCATATGCATCAAATCCTTGATTGTGGGGATAGTGAAAGAAATTATTACAATGTTGTTTCCAACTTATTATTTCTAGGCAGTGCAGTACCAGTATACAAGCTGTAGTGACTTTCTGAGTAGCCCTCTGAAGTTTGTGAGGAAAGTTAAAGAAATAATGACCATACTGTCCATAGTGTGCTACCTATATAGTACAAAGTATACATAGTATAGCATACTGTCCATAGTGTTAACAGCCTAACACAAGATATAGTGACCTCTGCAGTTTGGGGGGAATGCTAAAGAAATGACATTGTTCCTAGCTCCCCAGGCAAGTACAGTGACCTTATGTGTACTCTTATGAGCAGGGCTGGTTTTAAACTAGGTGGGATTCAGGGCATAGGCAACTGCTAACCCCATATCAAAATCCACTTCTACAGCCTTGGTGTGTTGGGGCCAGTAGCCTCCAGAAGCTCTGACAGTCTGGATATCCTGTGATGCATTTGAGTCTTTTTTTGAGTGATGACTGTTAAACTGAGCATGTGACAAATGAAACAACCCCACCAAGAAGTTCTAGCCACAACTATGTTCAATTCAGGCACCTGAACGTGATACATGAGCATGGCGGTGTACTGTATTTCAGCTTTGTTCCAAACAAACACTTGCTACACATTAAAATATACTGCATACTACTGCACATAAATATTGCACATTGCTTCACATAAATCATATTAATCCTGCAAAGCCAAAATAATAAGCAAACAGCAGCATGCTTTAGTCATTTTTCTCCACAGACAGCCACTACAGTTATACCTATTCTGTCTGTTCATGTCAGGTGCCCACTTCTCACAAATGCACACTCAGATCTAGCCAGTCTCAATTCCCACCCAGCAGTTATATCCACTATGTCTGATGGCTATGCTCTTTCACAACTGTGCAAACAAATTTCCAATTTGCCACACATAAAGTATTGCAAGTTGCTCCATACAAATCACAAATCCAGAAATGGTGCCAAGAATATGTGATTGTTGTCAGTATCACTGTAAAAATAATAATACTTTTTCCCTGCTGTCTAAAGTCTCACACCATTCCTCAACTATCCAGAATTCTGCAGAATGTCCCTGATTTTAGCTCATGTTTTGACCTTTGTCCCTTGAAATTTTTTTTAATTTTTGTTTTATTGTGGACCATTCCAGTCAGTTAGTAAAGTCAGGCATTAGAGATTCAAATTTATTTTCTAAAATATGCCTTCATTTGAACTTTGTGAGGTCTCTGCTCCTTGACCTTGCATCGTTCAAGTCTAAAGTGATATGACTTAAATTCAAGTCAACTAGAGCTGGAGCACCACCTTCCCCAGAGGGTCTGTTGTCCCACAGGTGCATTTTTTTTAAAGCAGGGGCGTTTAATTTCTTTCTTTTTTTTTTTGAGCAAAGAAACAAAATATTTCTTTGCTCTAAAAATAATAAATAGATAAATGTGAAAAGAGCCCCCGTGTGAACATGGTGCCCTAGACGGCCACCTAGTTTGTCTATGCATAAGCCAGTCTTGAATACAACCTTAGATGCTTCTCCCAAATGGCCTCCCGACTCCAACTACCACAAACCAGTCTATACTACACCAACCACTTTTTCTCCATTTTTGCTCCTAAAATATAAGAATTCCACCATGATATAAACCTGATGTATAATCATGCAAAATTGTAAAATGTGCATTTCTCTCATAATTGCTGCTACATGTATTAATTGCTATTGTACAGTTTTTGATCGCTATTGTCAGTTTTTGTTCTGTTTTATGCACACTTAACTGCCTCTCTATTATACTATTTTCTTCTTTGTGAATCATTTCACCTGGGGGTACTTTAAAATGGTCTATTGTAATCAGCGTATTGCCCAGGTCAACAAATGTGAAGTAAAATAAAAATGGAAATCACATATACTCTCTCACATAATGTACCATGGTGTCCAGAAACTGGTGGAGAATCCTTAGATACTTGAGATGCACCCACTGTGTCCTCCACTGGGAGGCAGAAGACTCCTGTAGCCAGAATTATTAAAGCCACACATGCTTTGATGTCCACAGGGATGAGTGCTTCATGCATCCCACAAGCCTGCATATACAGGTGTCACATCTCAACCATTTTCTGCATGGTGCCTCTTTTCACATGGTAGCATTCCACTATTCTTATGTGGCCTTGAGCATAGTATGTTAGGTGTGGACAGATGACTCAGTGGCATGGAGGCTGATGATGCGCACATCCATGACTACTGGCTGTGACACATGCCTCTTGTATACATATATTTACTAAGGTGGCAGCTACCCCATATATCTATAACTCCAGAATTTTGCTGTGGTTAGCAATTCTGGCAATTGCAGCTCTTCCTGCAAAATGTTTACATTTCTAAATCAGGCTGCCATATTGTTAACCCTCATTTGCATTCACCATGAGTAATATTGTTCATGTTCATGTCATTATGCACTCATTTCATGGCATAATGTGATAGCTCTAATGGGGTGTCTGAATCCTGCCCCCTCCCAATGTCTGGCTGCTTGTAGGACAGATTCATGTCATGTGACATACAAAATGTTTCAGAATTCTGGTTTTGCTGCCTTGACATGCCCTCCAGCTGAACATCAGGTGCTCTAAGCTTGCTCCCAATGCTCCATTTTCTCTTTGTGTCCAATATACTACTGCTTAGGACTGGGACCACTCTGTTGACAGGTAGGGATGGGGGACTGGGACCACTCTATTGACAGGTAGGGAAGGGTGAATGGGATCACTATATAGACAGGTAGGGAAGGAGGACTGGGACCACTCTATTGCCAGGTAGGGAAGGTTGAATGGGATCACTATATAGACAGGTAGGGAAGGGGGACTAGGACCACTCTATTGACAGGTAGGGAAGGGGGACAAGGACCACTCTATTGACAGGTAGTGAAGGGGGACTGGGACCACTCTATTGACAGGTAGGGAAGGGCAGTAGAGAATTAGCTGGTTGCATCAGATATGCAGTCTTGCATTCCAAGGGGTATTTTGTACGTCCCAACTGGTTAGAGCTACTGACCTCATGTGCCTTATCACACATAGGGTCAGCTCCAGCTTGCCCTCCAAGGACAGATTTTAATGGCTATTTGCTGCATAATTACAGCATTGTCCCCAGCATAATGTATTGATAGTAGCCATGCAAATGAGTATAGTAATACATGGGAAGTTTTAAAATGATATGAAAATTTACAGATTTGACTGACATGATTTTACCATATGAAAGACAGAAAGAATGATTAATGTTGGACAATGTTGAGTTTAGATTTCTCCAAAACTTTCCCAGCAGCCACTGCTCAAAATGCAGTAGAAATCTGTAGGATTTGCATGAATTATTCTGTAACAGCTTATATTTAATGAAGAATGCTGACTGGTCAAAAGTACAGTGAGCACGAGCCTTCAGCTGGTATTAGGAATAGGAAATGACAATGAAGTGAGACGTAAGTTCTGTTCTAGCACTTTGTCTGAAACTTTAGAAGACTGACTGGCAATTCAGTTTTATTCTCCAGGCTGAGACGGAAATAGGTTCACTGGGATCAGTGCTCTGCCCTGGTTAACAAATTCAAAACAAAATTAAGTAAATTCCCAAATGTTTCCACAGAGCGTGCTGAAAAAAACATTCTTTGAAATTACACACTATTTATTTATTAATTACTGTTGTTTACCAGAATGGTCTGGCTAGGTATTCCCCCTTTTCAGAGGAGGCCCATGGAGAAGTTTGCAGATTGAACACAATTGTCAATAAAGGATGCTATTTGTAGCTCCTGTCTTTTTGCGACATTTTGTGTGGTTTATTTAAGTTAAAGTAGTAAGCAGAAAGATGTAGTATCAAGTTTTAAAGTTATAGACATTTTAATACAATGTTCTTGCTCAAATTCACTGTTTTCCTAGTACCTCTATATGTTTGATGTCTCAATACCATGAATTAAGTAACACTTTTTTAATGTCCTTTTTTCTTCTTTGACTGCTGAAGATCTCCTCTCCCCTCAGTGGGTCTTGTGCCCATGTCTTCTCTGGAAAGGCAGCCATCTGTTGTCTAAGGAAACAGCTGACCAGAAGCATGTGCCTTCGTCTGCACCCCTTGTACATCCCTCATAACATAAATCAAGGAACAAAATAACATAATGTGTAACATTTAAAATAGCTTTTCTAATACAATAAAATAAAAGCTGTCTTATATACGGTGTGATTAGAACAGGAAACCTTTGGACAAGGGTGCTGTCATGGCACTGCTTTCATTTTGTTTTCTTTTTACAGCATACTGATCTTACCGCTTGCAATATTCATGGAGAAAGTGCATATACTAAGAGCAGTATAAATTCGACAACTACTGCTTCCAAGAAATGCAGCTCAGTCTGAAGCAAAATGCAATGCCTAATTAACTTTTAAGTGTTTCACTACAGAAAATAACTTAAACAAAATAACATTTAAATGCTTCACTACAGCAGATAAATTAAGCTAATTCCAAAGCTTTTAAACATTTCATTACAGCTGAAAGAAACCTGGGGGCTTGAGGAAACTTGGGGGCTCATATCACAGAACATGTATTACACAAAGAAAGGAGCAGGAATGAAAATATAGACACCTAGTCATTAAAAAACAAATTAATTGTCTGCCAATTTGTCTAACCTTTTTCTCTGTTTATGAATAAAAATCTTCACTAATTTAAACTAAATAAAGCACAGCATGCTAGTGCTAATTAAAATATTATATTTATTAGCCAGACATATTGCTTTGTGTTCTGTAATACATTTCCATAGCAAACACGCATTTATATCAGTGTGTTTTTTTTTAAACCATCCATCCCGGGCAGGAATTAAAATTATGTCATGGTATATGGTGCAGAGATTTGAACCCATGGAGAAAGGTGATGCTTCTGTTGTACCACACAGTTCTTGAAGTGCATCATCCTGCTGTAAAGATGTATAAGCAGAACAGAAGATGGGAGGCGAGGGGAGCTGCAGAGCCCAAAAAAAAAAATAGAGCTTATTAGTCTGGATGGCAGTTACTATATCATGGACAAGTATTTGGGGATGTAAGCAGAAGGAATGGGCGCATGATGAAGGTTGAGAATACAACTCCATATTAGCTCAGGACAACAGTGTTAAATCTGTAGAATGAGCTACTGCTGTGCTGAAAGGTGCTGTTGCAGTAATTACCAGAGGAAAGGTTCAGGCCCTGGTGAGGAGACATGATTTGGAAGAAGGATATGGAGAAAGGAAGGATAGTACAGCTGTTTATCTTTGTACCTTGCCATACAAGGTCATCATCAGCCTTACATTAGCATTACTTAAGACATTATGAATTTCTAAGCCTCGTATTTCATATTGCACTGAATTGTGGCTTAAACAAAGCATATAAACAATAATATGTGTAATGTTGACCACCTCTTATAGTACAGGAAGTGGACAACTTAGACAAGCACCTTTCAGCAATGTTAAGTTCTAGTCTCGTGCTAGAGCCTAACCGCCAGTATTGGTCACTGCAGGACAGCACCAAAAGGTTAAAACAGCTTTAAATTCTGTTAAACACTTTGTTGCCTCACAAAAATACAAAACTGTGGCAGAGTGAAGTGTCTAATAGTTTTTAAAGTCATTCATTCAGCCATCAGAGGCACACACTGTTTCTGTCTGCTGTTTCACAACTGTCAAAGCTGTAAAACTTTGTTTTCTTACACTTTTTGTAAGCTAAATCTCCATGTACTGGAAGGAATCATGATCTAACTTTTCCAATCATAATTACTTGTTATGTTTTCTTGATATGGATCTGAGGATTCGCCTCTTGAGCTTCACTCTGCTGTAAAGGTGAATTTCTTGGCATCCATATCTCAAACACATAAGTTAGTTCTGGATGGAGACTGATTATAGTCATGTGTATTTTCAAAATCTTACAAATAGGCTGTTAATACACATTGCATGAAGTGTTTCACGTGAAATTTGTAATTATATTTATTAACTGGGAAAGCTGACTGGGAATTATAATCAATTTTTCAGAGGCAACCCAGGAGCAGGGACGTCGGGAGGCATACGCACTGTACTGATTTCAGTACAACACATTTTTTTTTTTTTATTTTTAGGAAAAAAAAAAAAAAAACGACATATTTCTTCCTTTTAAAGGTTTGTTGTGCTCCTTTAAGAGGATACCAGCCAGTCGGAAGTGAGTTTTCTTCCTGGCTGGGGCTGGGAAACAATCAAATGGATTATCACACCAGCGCGGCGGAATAGTTGGAAGGCAAGTTGTGTTTTCATCAGTCAGGGTTTTAAACTTTTTGATACTTTTGAGGGTTTAAATATATGTATACATAAACTCAACAGTTATGCTTCTGACATCGCTTATTTGCAAGCTGCGTTACTCATTTTCAGGGTTTTAAACTTTACTTTTTTTTTTTGGGTATTTATATATGTATATAAAAAAAAACAGTGGTGCTTCTGACATCGCTTATTTTTGCAAGCTGCTACTGCTGCTTATCATTATAACACCACAGTGTTTGTTGTAGGATAATGATAATTTAGATACTTGATTATCACCACTCGGTATATTTTTTCAAATCGCTAATAGTTTCTAACTTTACAGTTTGGATGCTGTAGTAGACATTGTATTGAATTCAAGAAGTAATGACTACCTGGTCTTGCTTTGGCATATCAAGTTTGTAATGTTTGACAGAACAGTGACAGCTCTGTCCCAATCCTGAGTACTAAACATTTTATCCCTGACTATAGTGTGTGAAAAAAAATTATCCAAGATACAGGCTGGTTTTGGAGGTAAAATAATAAGTAAATTCTATGTTTTAACAATAAATGAAAATAATTTTAAAAGGAGGTAATTTATTTGCATTTGGATGTGATTTGGACAGTACATAGATTGGAATGAGTAAATGACAAAATTCCACTGACCACACACACACACACACACACACACACACACACACACACACACACACACACACACACACACACACACACACACACACAATAAATAGTTTATTTTGTACAGTTAACATTTAGAAGTAAAAATAATTAGTAGGTGAGAAAATTCCACTGACCCACTGGTATGTATATAGTTATATATACGTATGTGTGTGTATCTATATCTATGTATATGAATATATATTAAATGTCTACACAGTGACACCTTTGAGGCTGTGTGTCTTATATTTTTTTATATACATACACACACACACACATATATATATATATATATATATATATATATATATATATATATATATATATATATATACACACACACACACACACACAAATCTGAACTTTCTGTTGCCAGAATTTGGACAAACAAACAAAAAAAATGCAACCCACACACCACTAACAAAACTCAAAAAACAAGAACATGGTTAAATGTGTTGTTTTATACTTTATTCAAGTATTGTTTCTCATGGATATTAGTTTAAAAAAAAATGACAAATGAACGTGTGACAGACCCTTTCAGTGTGGAACAGCATGGAAAGCAGAAGCAGCTTTGGTCCTCTCCCTTGGTCCCCTTCATTGATTGGAATTGGAAATTCACCCGGAATTTGAATTCTAGGTCATATGACAGAGGTCCAGTCAGAGGAAATAAATATTGTGGGAAGAAAGGAAGAAATAGCCAGGAATTGTTGGTTTTATAGTATAGGGGTTAGCGCGGCTAGTCTAGTACCAACCGTGCTGTGTTGATGGATTATCATGCAAGCATGGGACAGATTATCTAGTGTGTGTTGAGTTGGAAGGCAATCAATCCACTGTGTGTGTTGTTGTTGTTGGAAGGCAAAATCACTACCTAACTAAGTGTGTGTGTAGTGGAAGGCAATCAATCCACAAACTGTGTGTGTAGTGTGAAGGCAATCAATCCACAAACTGTGTGTGTGTTGTGTGTGTGGGTCAATCCAACCAACAAAAGTAAAGAGAGAGTGTGTGGTGAGAAAAAACCCCCCCACCTAATACACCTGCTGCAACTTTCCAAAATTATACAAGCAATGTTTAAAATGTGTAATAAATGTTGGCTTTAATGCAACATAGGCAATTTATTCGTAGATGAAACCATGAAAGCAACAGCCTCTTCATTAGTTACAGATTTCTCTAATGTGGAATTATGTAGATGGATTTTACTAGTTCAATATTTACTGATACTGGTGGACTGTAGAAGTTTGAGTAGACTTTTATAATGGAATATGTATCAAACTGAGCACGGTATGTTTCATGCAGCCCAAAGTTAATCTTTATCTGCCACTGGCAAAATGTATTTTCTTTGAATGTGGGTTTCAATGCTGTTTCAATGAATGTGAGTTTCAAGGGCAGAGAAGTTTTAATGCTAAGTCTAGTTTCATTGTGAGACTGCATTGCTTTGTTTAGCAGATATTTATTGGTGTTAAAATGCAAAATAAAACTTTTCTGGCAATCATTTAGGAATGAAGTCACTAAATAATGACATAATCTTCAGAAAAATGCATGCTAAAGCAAGACCTGATATTCTATCAACTGTCTTAGGTTATTAAGAGCTTGAGAGATGTGCAAAAATAAATCGCTTTATAGAAATTAGAATATCCAAACCTATAAACAACTGTAATGATCAGAGTTATTACTTTTATTTCAGAAATGCATGTAGATTCTCTAATTTTGTCAGCTGTGGTGTCCCTTCTTTGACAGGTTCCTAGCTGTATTGTCTGGCAATTTTATATTTTTGCATCACATTTTTCATCCGTTTTCATAAAATTGGCAAATTAGTGCCAAATTGCTAAAGACTGAAGTTAGAAAATAATGGCAGATATTTGAGTTTCAGATTTCATACCTTTTAGAAAATTCATACTAATGCAAGACTTACTACTATTCTATTATCTTTCTAAGTTTATAAGAGCAATATTTAAAAAGCCTCAGTTTTATTTATGAGTTTGTTGCTCTAAGAAGTTGAGAGGTAGGTGTGTGGTAGGTAGGTAGGTAGCATACCTCTCAACTGTCCAAATTTTGCAGAATGTCCAGATTTTTGCCCCATATTTTTTGTCTGTTCCTCATACATTTTGTGATTTTCTAGAAAATCATTGAAGACTGACGTTGCTAAATAATGACCAACATGTGAGTTTCAGACTTCATGTCCTTTAGAAAAATTCATACTAGCACAAATCCTGTTATTCTAGCAACTTGTTATTCTAGCAACTTTCTAAGTTCATGAGAGCATTATTTAATATCTGTCCCTGTTTATTTTAGGCTTTGTCCATATTTCTTGCACTAAGAGGTAGGTAGGGGTGTGTGTGAATGAAACATCCTAGTTAGGGTAGCAGGTGGTTAGTAATTTACTCAAGCTCAAAACTTTCAGGTTAATTTTAATTCAAGGAACCGAGTTTGAGTGAATTTATATTATATTATATTACTGAAGAGGCATAGTACAAATTTGAAAATCCTAGCTACACCCCTGCCCAGGAGCACTGTCTACTTAACTTAATTGCTCAGAGTCTCACAATAAACAGATGGAGGTGAAAGGAATTAAAAGTGGCTGGTTAACAGCTCAAGACAGAAAGTGAGCAAAATAATAATAATAATAATAATAATAATAATAATAATAATGATAATGATAATAAAGCTTAGCTATGAAAATAACTAAATATGTGTCCTAACAACCACTATGCTGCAATATCATTCACAGTCCTAAAAAGGAACCCACATGACTTGCATTTTACATGAAATCTACTGGATTTGGTATAAACAAAATTCATCAGTATGAAGAAGTGCTTGAAACTTTTATTCAGGATGAACACACTGCAATTTTAAAATAACCAAATACACACACACACACACACACACACACACACACACACACACACACACACACACACACACACACACATGCACACACACACACACACACACACACACACACACACACACACACACACACACACACACACACACACACACACACATGCTTAGCCATATGATATATTTGTACTTTTCTGTTTGGTGCCACATCTGATGCCAGGCTAAGGACAACCAATTAAGTAAATATTCTGTAAGGGAGCTCCTGGATTCAATTTACCATCAGTGTGAGGGTAAGTGCAATTGCCATAAGGAGTCTATTGTGAAGTATTTATGAAACTTCAGGACTAGGCCTAGGTAGTTCATGTGGATGGCTCAGAAGCACCCGACAGAAGCATAACAGCAGCAAAATATCTTGTATAGCAGTACAACCAAGGCCAGAGAGTACTCTGTAGGGCAGCTGGTCATGGTGCTTATTCCTGTTAGACACAACAACTTCTGGACAGCCTGAGAGGGCACTTTCACTATTGGGAAAAAGGTGAGTGTTCAGGCAGGAGGCAGAAGCACACCCCTACCATGTTAAAGCCATATCATAACTGAGCAAGACCCTGGTTCTTAGTATCTTCTGTGGGCTACAGAAAGAACCAGAGGGAGATCTGGAGGAGGATCTCATGGTGAAGGATCAGTGTGGCATCTCCATGAATGGTACACTCCCTGTCCCAACAGCTAAATCCTACCTACCTCCAGGGGATCTGAACAATATTCCAGGAGTTTGGGAATATGTTTACTGGTAAGCCAGGGTGTTCCCACCTGGAGGAGCACTATGTGGACACAAGTTCCCAGTGGCTCATCAGACAAGTCCCTTACAGGGTGCCTGAAAAAATTAGGCATAGTTTGAGAGAGGAAATGCAGGACATGTTGGAACTGAGGGTAATTTGGGAGTCCAATAGCTATTGGGTCTCACTAGTGCTGCTGGTGCCAAAGAAAGATAGCAGCACCAGGTCTGGTGTTGAATACAGCAAATTAAGAGTCACACAGAGGAGGATACGTACCCCATGCCCATGATAGATGAAACTTTTGAACAGACAGGTGGGGCTTCCCTGTTAAGTTTACTATCTGGAATTTCTGTCTGTTGCCTTTTAGGAACTTATAACTGTAAATGTTTCAGTACTCTTTAAGGTCGAGACAGTTTATATATAAATGTGTGTGTGTATCTGTGTGTGTGTGTGTGTGTGTGTGTGTGTGTGTGTGTGTGTGTGTGTGTGTGTGTGTGTGTGTGTAAAAGCTATGTTGTTCTTCCATGTGCACTTCCTAATTTTTTTGTGTATTTAATCTGTAACTGCACTACTGTGTTTAAGTAAAGTTCATTTATTCAGTTTTAAGCTCTTGTGGATGATCTTTATTATATATATGTATTATGGCTATTTATTAACTGAGATGACAGTTATCATTTACCACTGGTTAACAGGCCCTGCCTGCTGTCTCCACTTAGATTGCTGTGTCTAGTACCAGTGAAAATATTAATGTGTATAATTTCACATTTGGCGTAATTAAGAGCATCAAGTAACTATGGGTCACCGGCCATTCCAAGCTGGTTGTAGTACTACAGTGGTACGTAGAAAGCTGTGGAAAATGGAGAATTCTGCTCTTCTTCTCTGGGAATTGTGTGAATGTTAAAATAATAACATCGGAGAAAGTCAGTTATTGTGGATAATGGACATTGGAAGATGCTGTGGGTCACAGACAGAGTGACTAGGAAGGGTCCTGGGTTGCTAGGTCAAGGACTCAGCTCTGAGGGTGGCCTATGTGCAGTCTAACATTGGGGTGAACATTGAAAACTCATACCCAGAACAGCAGCACATTATCCCTTTATGCTATTGGTCCCTGGTTGTATTTTATTAATTGATTATTGAACTAGACTTGTATGCACTTTCTTTCTTGTACTTTAACTTGATGGGTACCAGTGGTATGATTTAATAGACCATTCCTTTGTTAATGTGGTGGTAGTTTGCACACCATTTGTCACATTTTGCTGGAAGTGTTCACCCATTTGTTGCAGTCCATAACATAAAAAGTATACTACCAAGCATTAACATATTAGTCAGGCCAATATCTAGAGGATAGTAGTTGGTTGTTAAAGTTTGTTTGGTTATTCATGCAGTCCTCACATTATAAATGTACCTAATGCAAGCTAGACCTACTGATGGCTAAATCATACATCTCAATGGTCTTCCCAGCAAAGCATGTAATCCATGCCTAAGTAAACCATAGCTCAAATGAACATTTGTCTGTTGTGTCAACAGGTAAAATACATAGGGTCCAAATGGAGAGATTATAAGTCAGCAAGCAAAGGACAGTAGTATTGCTGGAATTGAATTCATCCTCAGGTCTTAGTGAGTACCTTCACGAGGTGGACCCTGTTCTTCACAAAATCTCACCAAGATGACACTGATATATAGACTGTATTTTATATAGCATATATCATGGACAGATATAGGTAAAAATTAAAAAAGATAGCTGGCTGCACAAGACCCAGGATAGAAAAAATGCCACATCCTGGTAGGCGCACTGGTGCCAGGGCTGAAAAAATGACAGTGCACAATCCTCAAGACATGGAAAAATTCTTACAATGAGGCTAGGCCAGGCCCAGGGGGAGGATGCCCCCCCACCATTGTAGAAGGAAGTAGAAGTCCACAAAAAAAATCACAAAAACTGATAGGCCAAAAATGATCCATAAAGATGATAGGGTGGACTATTGAGGATAAAAAAAAATTATGTATTGTTCCTGTTATGCAAGAAGCCCAGAATTTCCAGACAGAAGATATACAAAAAGATTAATAGAGAAATTAGAGGAAAGAAAAAAGACTTCCACAGGAAAAACTGTCAGAAGCGTCAAATAAAAAATTGTGTTCATTAATACAGCAGATTTATGAAAAACATTATATAGACCAATAAACCTTGGGCCATTTGGAAATAGAAGCGACTGAGAAAGTGCAAAAATATAAAGAACAAAATCTAGAGACTTTTGAAAGGTATAAAAAAGAAATATGCAGATGGGAAAGAAAGAGAGATCTGATATAGTGATATTTATGCAAAGGAGAAAGCTAAATTAATCAACACAAAAAAGGCAGCCCCAAAGATATTCGAAAAGAAATACAGGCAAAGGCATCCAGATATGGAAAAATTCACAAAAAAAAAATAAGATCACAAACAGAGAATGTAGAATGGAAAATTAGTAAAGTAGAAGTTACAAAAACAGAAGTGAAGGATTTAGTGTAAAGTCTAACACAGGTTACATCACAGCATGATGAAACAACGAGTCCCTAAAGTAAGGAGAAACAAGAGGAGCAGGAGACATCTGAAGAGAAAATATGGACATGAAAAAAAAGAGGTTTAATATGGTGTAATATTTATGCAAAGAAGAAAGCAAAACTAATCAATACAAATAGAGCAGCACCAAAGATATTTGAAGAGAAATACAGGCAAAGGCATCTGGACATGGAAAATTTTACAATACAAAAAAAAAATAAGAAAACAAAGAGGAAAATTAGAAAGCTGGATTAGTTAAGGAGAAGTTAAACCAAAACTGAGGTTATGGATTACCTGCGAAGAAAAGGATTTAGTGTAGAAAATCTAACTCAGATTATATTACAACAGGTTGGAGCAATTGATCCCCCAATTAAGGAAAAAACAGTGGAGTGGAAAACATCTTCAAAATGCACCTGTTTCACTCTCTTCTATGTGCTTATATAATGCATTTTCTCAAACTACTCTATAAGAATACCTTTACAAATGTATAACCTTCTAAGAATGTGCTCATGTGCTCAAATAATGCTTTGTCTTAAATTACCTTATAAGAACAGCTTATGATTGTATAACCTTTTAGAATAACCTTAGTGAAGTATTTTTTTTTTTTTTTGCAAAATAATGAATGTTTCTATTGTACACTGATCACCTCAATGTCATATTTATATTTTATATTTATGTTTTTATTTTGTACATCTGAGCTTTTCTTTGGGCCCCCTCAAAAAAAAACGGTCTCAGGGCCCAGTGGACTTCCCCGGTAATCAAACTGGAAATAAATAAATAAATAAATAAATCTAATCAATTGCCATATGAAAATACTTTGGAGCCTTTCACAGGAAACCAATACAAAGATTCTGTTGGAATTGCACAGCAAGAGAAGGAACAGGAAACTGTGGCAACTCTGGTGCAGTCAATGTTATGCAATGAGTTCCCATGTGAAACAACAATGGATGACACAGGATGAAACTGAAAAGAATGTAGCACAGGATGATGCTCTGGAACTTTCTATAGAATGCCTGCAGGAAATGGAGAGCAAAGAATGTGCCCTCAGTTTAGAAAAAAATGATCTAAGAGAAGAGTTGCTTGAGTTAATAGAAATGGACACTGGACAGACATATTACGATCAATGAAGGAAATAGACTACAGAAAGTCAATAAAACCCAAAAGTTAGAACTTTGATAAAACAAATGAACAGAGTAATTAGGACTGTTCATAGAGATTCATGCAATGTAACAGAAGTAAATGGGATATATTACTGTGCAGCTAAATGAATAACAGATAAAGTCTTGATTCAAAAACATAGGGTAGTAAGGGAAAGGAAGGGGAGAAATCAAATGTCATCATGGAAGTATCAAATAGAGAAAACTATAAAGCAATTAAGACAAGAAGTATCACTTAGAAGAGTATAGCAGAGGGAGCAGATCAACAAAAATATTCAGAAAGATAGACTTGATAAAAGCAATGTGCAGTGTCAGAACAGATAAGGATCTATCATGTACTATCGCAAATAATAAACTAAAAATATCAGGACAGAAACGCTTAGAAGATATGCAGATAAATAAAAATAAATGTATAAAATAAGCAATTTAATGATGATCCAAAAAATGTTTTATAGAGAATTGGGAAACAAGGCAAAAGAAATTGAAACACCAGCAAAAAAAGAAAAAATAGATACGTTTTGAAGAAATATCTGTGAGGATCCTGTGGAACATAACAAAGATGCTAAATGGAAAGAAGAAGTAAAAGAAAGAATAAGAAGTTCAAATCTATATGAAGTAATGGCCAAAGAGATTGAAACAAAGTTAAGAAAAGCTCCTAACAAGAAAACCCCAGGCCCAGATGCAATACTTAACTTCTGGCTAGAAGTATTAACATCTTAACATGAAGATTTAGCTATGAGTAATAACTATTTATATGCACACCCTGACCAGACACCAGCCTGGTTAACAATAGGAAAAGCAATACTCCTACTTAAGAATGAACCTGCAAGCTATCCAAAAAACAATAGACCAATAACTTGCCTTCCAACGGCATATAAACTATACAATGGAATTGATGACGATAGTCATTTGGAAGAAAACTCAATCATGGCAATAGAACAAAATGGTAATAAAAGAAAGTTATATGGCACAAAGGATCATTTGTTGTTAAATAAAGTCATAATGAAGAACTGTAAAAAGAGTAAAAATATAAGTATGGCATGGATAGACTATAAAGAAACATTTGACAGCATCTCACATTCACGGATAAAAGAATGCTTAAAAATTTACAATATACACCCTACACTGATCGATTACGTTATAGCGACTGTGGAACAGTGGCAAACCACTTTGCAGTTAAGCCATAATAAAGGACAAATTATTATTCTAGGGATAAAAATTCAAAGGAGGATAGAGTGACTTTCTGTCACTGCTGCTATTTTGTCTTGCCCTTAACCCATTAAGTTGTCTACTTAACTGATTAGGTCATGGCTACAATTTGGCTCCCAGAAAACAACAGTGTAAAGACGTATCATCTTCTTTTTGTAGATAATTTCAACCTGTATAGTTCATCAGATGAGGAACTGAAAGCACAACTGCAAGTGGACAAAACCTTTTCAGATGATATAAGAATGTAATTTGGTCTTGATAAATGTGCAAAACCAACCTTTAAAGCAGGAAAGCTGGAGCACCCAGAAAATATCAGTTTGAGACAGGAATGTGATATAAAAGTACTTGTGCAAGAGGGGTGTATAAATATTTGGGAATTGATGAAGGATCAACAATAAAACATGAAGAAATATGAATAAAACTCAGGAAGGAATATTTTAGAAGACAAATTAATACTGAAAACAGCATTGACATCTAGGAACAAAGGCCAAACTATAAATCAATTTGCTGTTCCTGTCCTAAGTTATAGTTTTGGAGTGATTGACTGTTCCCAAAGATGTTGGATACGGTGGACAGGAAAACAAGAAGGATGCTTTATGCTCATCAAATGGTTTATAAAAATCAGTGAATACCAAGATTATATATCCCTGTTTTGAAGGAGGTATGACTCTTCTCAAACCTGATTGCACATATAGATCTGCAGTCGTGGGACTGCATACATATCTGCTGACCTCACAAGGCACAAATGTAGTGAAAGATTTGAAACATGAGGAGATTAAGTCTAAGCTGACTTTCCTGCTTAGTTTAGTTGAAGCATATCAGTGTCAAGCAGGAAAGGAAATCAAACTAGAAGTAGATAAAAATCAGGCAGCAACTGAATGTGCCAAAAAAAACAAAAGAAAGAATATAAGGTGAAGAATCAGATGAGAAGGCAAGAAACGTGGAAAATGCATAAATATAGTTACAAGTATAGAAAACTCTTGGAATAATCTCATGTTGATCAGAGCTGCATGCAGGAATGATTAAGGAGAGGTGAATTTAAACCAAATGACGAAAGATTAATATTGGCAGCCAAGATAGTGGACTATGTACACATTGGTTTACAAAGTCCATTGAATATGTGAGAGAAACAGACAAAAATAGGTTTTGTAAAACAGAATTGAAAACAAGTCACACATCTTGTTGCTGTTTGTGATATACTAATGGCAGAAGGACTGTGTACTGAAAGGCATAATAGTGTGGCAAAACTGTTGCATTGGGGATTGTGCTATGATACTTTGGAGCTTTTTCTCCTCAGGCCTCCTCTGAAAATAGCAGCTGTGCCCAGTCAAACTTTTGCAGTGAAGAAATGTCAGTAAATAAATAATTAGTACTCTGGTAACAGTGGTGGTGCCTAGAAACTGCGGATTGCTACCTCTGCATAGCCTTAACTGTACTTCAGTTATAGTTAGAGTGGTAGTAGTCTGCAGAATTTGGGATAGGGGCTCCATGAATAAGGAACCTGCATTATGGGACTTTATCCTGGTGCAAGCCCATCCAGGGCATGAGGATTGAAGATCACTTCATGTAGAAGCTTCATATGAATCCCATGTAAAAATATAACACATCCTCCAAGCATTTATTAGTTTCTGTCTGGATTCCTTTGAATTGTGCCACAATGGTGAAATAAAAAGTATTTGCTTTAATCTGCAAAACAGCAGCATCTACTTCTTGAAGCATTTTGAAGTAAAGTCTATATGCTCTATTCTGGGTGAAAGAGATTGCATGGCAAAAGTTATAAAGCCATATGACAGAGTAAATTAATATGTAGACATGTTGTGATTTTTAATATTTGGCAAATATTTTCAACATATTTCTCTGACTCTTCCACAAGTATTCATGCATTGCTAACAACGTGATTCTGCATAATGAATTTAACGATAGTCTGAAGAAATTACTGGTTCAAATCTGGGTGTCCAAATGCACTCATTTTAAGTTTTAAACATGCATGTGAAAAATTAAATAAACAGCATCACTTGCGATTTTCTTTTATTTTGCCCTGTATTTTTCAGTTATTTTCTTGACTAATGCTTTGTCCAAGGTTATAGAACATGTGTATATGACTTAAAGGTATTAAAAATGCAGTTTTTAACATTATTTCTCATTCCATGTTTCATGTGGATATGAAGCATTTATAACTACAACATTCTTAAGAAGGTCTGAATAGATTAATTTATTTATTTGTATTTGTTTTCTGGGTAGAGTACTGATCTTCATGGGCCTTTTTCAGACTCAGCCCCGGGAGCAGTGTGTGGTTAAGTGACCTGAAGTAACTGTGTAACAACAGATTTGAGATCAAAATGCTGAAATGAATTAAATTATAAGGTTATATCCATGCAGATGGTTGACACATTTTTGAGATGTCCAAATTGTGGCACTAAGGGGTGTGGCCAACCGTATGTCACAATAATGGGCGTGGTCAAGAGTATGCAACAATAGCATACCCTCAAAGGCAGACCATACAAGATTAACTGAAGAAGCTGTATTACTTTTCTGAAGAAATTAAGTAAATAAAACTGGCAGTGTGCCACTGCTAGGACCCCAAAAGCCATAGAATTCAGTATGCTCTATGGTATATTTAAGAACATTTTCCAACCTTTTGATCCATTTACATGATCTATTCTTCACCACAGGACTTCTGATGAATATTTCAGATTTATGGTCATATCTTGTATTAATGTACAGTTACATTTGATTTGTAATGTAATTCAGAGTTTGATAATCAGGGTTGCTTCAGTTGCAAAAATACCTTGCTGTTGAAATGACAATAGTAGGTCCATCTAGTTCTGCTTACAAAATTAACTCCCCAGATAAGTTATTTTCTTAGGTGGGAGAGGGTATGCTCCTAATTAATTACAAAATATCTATTCCAGTAATACAGAATATGTTTAGTTTACTATACAGAAAATAATACTGTGTAAATAAACCGAGTACAGTACGCCGTTTGGCATGTAATTGACTAGATGCTTACAGCAGCTAGAGTGACCTCAGAGGTTACTCACAAAGAAAATACAGGGTGTTAACAACATGTCCTATATGGATAGACTAAAAACCCTATCCCTTTACTCTTTCTCCTAATGACTATTAAGGGATTACAATATACTTGACCTACAAGACAGTCACAAATCCAATTCTGGTGAAACTGCTATGCATCTGCAAGTCAAACAGCATGAGGGTCACTTCATAACCTCCTCAGAAGTGTGTTTTCTCAATAATGCTAAGATCACTTTTGAAGTTCCTGGGCAAAACAAAAATCAGCCATCTACTCTTCTGCACCTGGAATTTCTCCAACTTCCTCTCCTCATCTTCTTGAGCTGCTATAAGTAAGGACATCCTATTTGCCTAGTTAAGGGCATGGAGTTCCACTTATTTCTGCAGATATCAGCAAAAATGTGAATCCCTCTAGTCAATCTCCAACAAAAGATGTTGTTTCATCACTAACTTCCCAAGGACTGAACACCACTGTCACACTATCAAAAAAAATCCTAACTGGCTTGCAATTAAACATGGAAATTACCTCCTGCTAGGTTTGCATTTGTTTAAACTCCTGCATCTGGATGCCTTCTTATCTCTTGCTACCAAACTTACCAATGCCACACTTGTCTATAATTTCAGTGCTTACATACAATCAGGACCTCTACAACCACCCAGCACAAAACTGTAATGTACTAAACATAGCTTCTCGCTTTTATTACCTGCACTTTAGCAATCACTGCAATCAGATCCTATTTTAAATCATATCTAAGCAAGCAAAATACTTCACTCCTGGTGACATCACCTAACAACAACCAGAGTCAGACATGAAGGCACTGTTACTTATGCAGACTTTAACTCTGTTGCTGCTTCCCTTTTTCTATTGATTTTAAACATTGCATATACTATATATAACTACTATTTGAGCACAGCCTTTCTTGCAACTGTATCTCCTTTCAGATTGTTCATATTGTCATTGCTGATTGACTGTTTTGTTGTTCTATTGATTGTTTTTTTTTTTAACTCTGGAATCACCTGGTCCTTTGTGACCCAAGTAAACAAACATAAATCAATCAATCAATCAATCAATCAATCAATCAATCAATCAATAAAAGGCAATCAGCAAAAGCCTGCAAAAATACCATGACTCCTTTTCTGTTCCTAGATAAATTCTGTAAACTGTGTGTGCCTTCTGTGGAAGGTTGGGTGCCGGGCTGGCAAGTTGACACTGTAAAACTCTACTGCCAATCATGAGCGGACAGTCGATCCACTGTGACGACCCCTAACCGGGAAAAGTTGAAAGAAGAAGAAGAAGATAAATTCTGTAAACCTGCAAATGCAGTATAGTCAGGTGATTATTTATTACTTAAAGGCTTGCTCCCATCCCAGGGCTGCTTGCAGCATGACAGCCTACAGCATGCAGGCCTCTCAGCTGCACCAATTTTGGAGGTACGTACTTGTTTTCAGGCATGATTTACCCCTTCACATTCTGTACCAAGTTCTGAAGGTGTATTCTGTTTTCCCAAACACCATTATCGAATTATCACTTGTAACATAGGCAAATTTACATTCACATCAAAGTAATCAAACTATATTAACATAACAAACATTATACTTTACATACATTACTATGTATCATATAACCTAAGCAATATTACATAAATTACTAAATTCCTGCTTTTTTTAAACAAGAAACATCTTCATTAAATCATCACTTACTACACAGGCAATCATGCATTTATATAAATGAAAACAAACCACACCAGCACAATCCTGGTCGCAAGCATTTTGCATCACAAACCATACTGACACACTCCCAGCTGCAAACATTATACATCACTTACAATCTACCCAATCTTTCTCACACAAACATTACATAGCTCATTTAAGTCCTGCTGCTCTTTAGGCCTCATTCCTCCCTTGTATGTAGTGTTCCCACAGTTCCTATTTTTTCCTATGTAGTTTTCTCCTACTCTTTTCTAAAGATCTCAGTTCCAGTTGCTTTATCTCTGTTACTATATTCACTGCTTCCAGTATAGTTGGTTTAGATTTTGATTTCCATTTTCTAGTAATTGCTTTTTTGGCAGCCACCATTATTAGACACATCAAGGCCTTACCATGCCTAGGCAATTCCACTTCTGTATCATTGCTCAAAAAAAATTATCTCCGTCATCAGACCAATCTGCCCACCCAACATCTCCGACAGTGCATCCTGCAGAGAATCCTTAAAGTCCGCCAACTCACTGCACTCTCAGAAAATATGTTCCCAGTTACCTCTTTCTTCCTCTTCACACCTCTAACATTTACTGTCTGCCTGAGGAAAAATTCTCTGGAGTCTACTTGGGTATAAAAATATCTATGTAAACATTTCCAGGCAAAAATCCTAAATCTTCTAGATTTTGTTTGCATATTTGGGAGGCATACGTATATCCTCCCATTATTTCTTTGTGAATTCCTTATCCAATCTCTCTTCCCAATCCTTTCTAACCTTTTCTGATTGATTCTTATAGTTATTGTGCAATATTTTATATGCTCTACTAATTATTCCTTTTTTAATGGCAGCTTCTGTTCTAGATTCTGTTAAAAACTCTACCAGTGCAGGTCTTTTGTTTAGAACCCTCCTATTTCTTTTTCTTTGCCTATACTGTGATATCAATCCCTGATAGGGAAGACAATCTCTAACCTGCAGTACAAATAAATTCTTGGCATCTTCCCATTCTGCCATCTTTCCCACTCTAGTTATTTGCTCCCGATACCTTGGTTCCTTTGCCAGTTTTCTCCAATAAATTCCAGCCCCCTCTTGCCTATTGCCTGTATCCCTAATTGCAGTCAACCCTGTCTGAAGAATTTCCTTTCTCCATTCCTGTGTTGGTTTAGTGCTTAGAATACTTTCTTCTAATTTATGGATATGATATTCTATATGATTATTGTTATTATCCTTAAAGGCCTGCATCCAAAATCCCAGTCTCTGCTTGTTTCTTGAGCTTTTCCCATGTTTCATCAACGTCACTTTCCACTTTGAATTATAGTTTCTGCTTGTGCTATGTATAGGAGTCTTAACTGTGTAGCTCTGTAATACCCTTTCAAATTGCGTAATCACAATCCGCCCTGTTCTACTGGAAGGACCAGCTTGTCACACTTAAATCTTGCTGTCTTCCCCTCCCAGATAACGTCTTTCAGCTCTTTATTAATTGCTACCCACAACTTTTCCTCTGGTTGATAGAAATATGCCTGACCTATGTATATGACTAAAAGGAGTAAAAACATTTTAACTGTTTTTATCTTGCTATCCATATCCATATAACAAAGCTTCCACTTTCTCAGTTTTTGTATTATCTTTTGTTTAGTCTATTCCCACATATCCCTAGCTGTCACACCAGGATAATTTTTAATCCATACTCCTAAATATTTCATTTTATCATGTCCCCGTAAATATGGGGTACTGCTGAACCACTTCATGTGTGGGTACACAATTTACCACTATTGCCTTTGTTTTAGATTCATTAATTTTGTGTCCCAAAAGGATCTGAAACTGTCTCAAAATGTTCCATAACACTGTAATGCCTTTTTCTGGGTTTGCCAGGTACATAATATCATCCGCAAATAAAGCCAGCTTTTCTTGACTGCCATGCCAATTATATCCTTTAATTTCTGAGTCCCTTATTTTCTTTGCCAATGGCTCTAAATACAATGCAAATAATAAAGGGGAAAGAGGACAACCCTGCCTGGTTCCTCTGCTCAAGCAGAAATTATCAGAGAGGACCCCATCCACTTTAATTTTTGCCTCTGAACCCTCAAATATTCTCCTATCAACCTTATAATTTTTTTCAGGAAATGCAAATACTTCCATTGCCCTACTGATAAATTCCCAGCTTACATGCAATGTTCTGTTAATGTCAAATATTTGCCTCCCCTCCACAAAACCACATTGATCCATATCTATTAATTTTGGCATTACTTTTGTCATTCTTTTTGCCATTATAGACATGAACACTTTATAATCATGGTTTAGCATTGAAATGGGTCTGTATGAAGCTGGATCTGATGGATCCTTACCCTCTTTAGATATTACAGCTACCACTGCGTCCTTCCAGAACCGAGGTACTTCTCTTATATTGTTAAGCAAAACCTTTCAGATCATTATCAGTTTTTTTTCTCCTAGCTTCCAAATTTCCACAGGAATACCATCTATTCCTGGGAAATTTCCTGTAGATTGGTTATACATCACAATTTTTATCTCATCTCCTCCTATCCTAAATGTTTATTGAGCTTCATCTACCTCCAACCTTGACATATTTATTTCTTCCATAAATGTTTCCATTTGTATATTTTCTTGATTTTCATATTTCTCTGCTTTATAGAGACTGTCATAGAATTTCTCAAATATTTCTAATACCTCTACAGGATCTCTTGTTACCTTCTTTGTTATAAATTCCCTAAGTTTGGAGATACAGTAAATCACACAATGAGCGTGCAAACAACCAAAGAAGTCCAAAATAAAACAGATGATATGCCCAAACAGAAAAGGATTTACCGAAAAATAATGCACCCTTCAAGACAGTAGCCTTTTGCTAGATACTTTAATTCACCAATACAAGATTAAGTGCTTTCATCCACAAGGATATGGACTTCATCAGAATATCAATTAACAGTTAATTGCTCTATTTATAAGCCATTTTGATGCCAAAACAGTATTCACAAAACATCTTATGTTACCAATTAAATAATAAAGTAATAAAACTGTTGGATACTAAAGTTCATTCTTACAATGCATATAAAGATTAAAACCTTTTTTAAAAATCCTAACGCATTCTTTACTATAAATTAATAAATACAACTATGCACATAACAGTATAAGTATACTAATTAATATATGTTATAAGAATAAAATGAAACTTAAAATTAATAACAGTAACTATGACTGCATATTTTTCCCAGTGTACTGATTAATGCACAAAATATAATATAGCATAATAATACGTCAATGGATTAAAACAAAAATGCAATAATGTAATGTATTGCACAGCATCCTGTTTGGATGGCTTTATGCTCATTTCCCTATGCCCGCATCTGTAATATGAGCTTAATAGTAATGTAATCATTAAGTCCAGGGGAAATTTAAAGCATCTGTCAATAACTGCCATCTGGTCTCCCTATATCCTAAAAGGGCTTTAATTTTGCCCCTCTTGGTCCTATTTTGCCCTTTGATAATTTCTGTCTTCATCTACTTTGCACACTGGGATAGTTTCTGATGTGCAGCTTGAATGACTTCTCAATATGCAGATATGGTTAATGAAATGGAATATATATGGCAGCTGTTTAGACAGAGAGGGTACCCTATAAATATATTAAATGATGTTAGGGGGTATGTCATTAGTGAATGGGGTAGAAAATATCCCCCTATTTTAGGTAAACCATTGTCAGAAACTATCCCAGTGTGCAAAGTAGATGGAGACAGAAATTATCAAAGGGCATGTATTTTGAAACACTCCCCCTATGCCAACAAGGTTAAACAGATTATGGTCAACAAGCAGACAATGATATTAAGGATATAGTGGGGCCTGCGCCACTTTTTGTTTACAAAATGGGTAATAATTTAAAAAGAAGTTTGGAACAAGGTTGGGTTAATATATCACAAGTTAAAAACACACTAGGAAATGCAGATGTTGTAGACAATGTTCTAGTATATTAGAAGATGACGGGATTGTGTTGGATAATATCAACAGTACTCAGGTTACTTTTGCACAGGGGAATTGCAATTCCAGTTGTGTTGTATATATTGCCATATGTATGGCCTGTTCATGTTATTACATTGGAAAAACAGAGAGATGTTTCAAGAATAGGATTTACGACCATAAGTACAATATTACTAAAAAAGACAAAACGAATGCCCTTTATGGGCACATTGAAATGAAAGGAAATGAACACACTTTTAAATTAGCTATTCTCGAACAGGTCAAAATAAGACCAAGAGGGGGCAAAATTAAAGCCCTTTTAGGATATAGGGAGACCAGATGGCAGTTATTGACAGATGCTTTAAATTTCCCTGGACTTAATGATTACATTACTATTAAGCCCATATTACAGATGCAGGCATAGGGAAATGAGCATAAAGCCATCCAAACAGGATGCTGTGCAATTCATTACATAATTATATTTTTATTTTAATCCATTGACATATTACTATGATATATTATGTTTTGTGCATTAATCAGTACACTGGGAACAAATATGCAGTCATAGTTACGGTTATTAATCTTAAGTTTCATTTTATTCTTATAACATATATTAATTAGTATACTTATACTGTTATGTGCATAGTTATATTTATTAATTTATAGTAAAGAGTGTGTTAGAATTTTTTAAAAAGGTTTTAATCTTTATATGCATTGTAAGAATGAACTTTAGTATCCAACAGTTTTATTACTTTATTATTTAATTGGTAACATAAGATGTTTTGTGAATACTGCTTTGACGCCAAAATGGCTTATAAATAGAGCAATTAACTGTTAATTGATATTCTGATGAAGTCCACATCCTTGTGGATGAAAGTGCTTAATCTTGTATTGGTGAATTAAAGTATCTAGCAAAAGGCTACTGTCTTGAAGGGTGCATTTTTTTTCAGTAAATCCTCTTCTGTTTTAGCGTGTCATCTATTTTATTTTGGACTTCTTAAGTTTGGCGATAGCCATTTCTACTTTCTGTTGCCTGAATCATTGTGCTCAAAGTTTTTGTGCTCTAGTGTTATTATCAAAAATGGCTGCTTAACAGCAATCTTGCTAAGCTTGTGCATATTATCGAGGTAATCCCTTATTTTCTGCCTAGCATTCTTCAGTTGATCGTCTTCTTGTTCTGTGAGATTCCCCCAATTCTGCAATACTTTCACACTTGTCCGTCTCTTTAAATAATTCTTGTTACTTCTGAACCACAGATCCCTTTCTTTTATTTCCACCCTATTTTTAAACTCCACCTTAATTTTATCCCACTCACTAGCTATATTTTCAGAAGAAATTTCTATCCTCTCTAACAGCTCCTGAATAATCTATACTACCCATTTCTTAAATTTGTCTCTTTTCAACAGATAGGTGGGAAAGCGCCAATGTCTCATTCTTATTTTGTTACCCTGTGTTTTTATTTTAGCTATTATTGGTGCATGATCTGAAATAGTTATTGGGTAGGTATCAAGAACTTCAATTAAATGCATATGTTTCTATGAGATGTAAATTCTCTCTCTAGCCTAGACCAGTTTTTATATCTTGGGAAATAATATGTAAATTCACTCTGAACTTCTGTTACTGAATTCACATCTTCCATGTCAAATATTTTCATAAATTTCTTCAGCAATCTACAGTTCTTTGTTATATTTTCCCTTCTGGGCCCCTCAGACACATTTCACTGCTGCAAATCAAGTTCCAGTCCCACCAATAAGCAATATTCCTTCCTGAAAACCAATCATTTCTCCAAGAATTTTGGTAAGCTCCATTACAGCAGTTTTAGGTGGAATGTAAATATGTGCCAGTGCAATCCTCCTCCCTTGCCAGTAGATCCTTAGCAGTACAAATATGTTATTATTATCTTTTTTATCTTCTTCTATCACTATTGGAGCTCCTCTTGCAATTAATATAAGTACTCCTCTTTTCCTTTGTCCCAGGTATTCCGCTGAATAACCATTCTGAAAAACCTTTCTTTATCAAATTCACATGCTCAGTTCTTTCTACGTGTGTCTTCTGTAACATAACTGTCTGCATTCTACATTTTTTTAATATAGTTCACTACTCTTTGTATCAAACTTTATTATTCCCTCCTTTTATGTATAATACATTTTTTGTTAAATAACTAGTTTCAGCTTTTGTGTAACATGAATACACTCTTTGGCAGATTAAACATTTGTACAGTTGTTTCTTGTCATATACAGTTGAGCCTATGTCACATCATATAAAACCTTTTGTTTTATTGAAAACCCTCAAACAAAAAAGCATACTCCAATACCCCCAAACCTATTAACCTAATAATAACACACAAAACTATGTACACCTTAAAATTTTGAAGTTTTACCTTCCAAGAGGAACAAAAGTCCCAAACTGAAAGCCACACTCACAGACTTGAGTTAACCTAAAAGAAAGTCATCCATGCTAAGATGCATAGTGCAGCCTGTGCTTCTACTAAGTGTTGATTGGTTTTGTCTTATCATTATAGCTCTCCCAGCTGGGAAAACCCCTGAATGCTTTTAGAGAACATTATCTTTTAGCCAGTTTTTCTTTTCTTTTTTTTCCTCAACCAATCACTCTCCACCAGACTGTAGCTAGTTTCTCTTTATCAGATTGTCTCCATGGAGAGAGGAGAACCAGAGAGCCAGTTTCTCTTTATCAGATTGTTTCCAAAGAAACATGAAGACCAGCTGCAGAACTGTTACTGAGCTTACATGTATTTGCTAGAAAAAAAGTCTCATAATATTCAATGTTCTTTTTCATTTGCTTACTTTCTCTTAAAACTTCTTAATAAATCAATCTAAGGTCTTTAATCCAGTCATTTCTTGTCGCAAGAATGAGAAAAAGCACACTACTTTTTCTTTTGTCATGCTTTCTAACCAGGCTTTTTTAATATATTACAGTGTCTACATTTCTTAAAACTGAACAAGATGAGAGAGAGAGAGAGAGAGAGAGAGAGAGAGAGAGAGAGAGAGAGAGAGAGAAGCACCTGTTTACAATCCCCATTACACTTGAAAATAACTGAAAAATACTTGACAGAATGTAAAGAAAACCACATGCCACAAAATTGGTACTATTTAAGAAAAAATTCTTTACTTACAGTTAACTTTCTCCCTCTTCTTGCCCTTCCCAAAGCACTTTTCCAAACATCAATGACATAAAGTAGGACATATGCTTTAGAGTCCACCACAAGTCCAACAAAGTCTGAAAAAGTCCAATATTTCCAGATTTTCTTGTTCTGTCATATTTCACAGATATAATTATTACATTGTAATCTCATATTAAGTTACTGGTTTTATTACTGTTCATCTCCAAAATCCTGTCTCTGCTTCATTTCCAATGTACTGTCGATTCTTCTAGTCAACTCTTATGCTCCCTTCCCTCTCTCCAGTATTTTCCATTGAAAGTTTTGAAAAGGTTTCACAGGTACAGTCCTTCTGTGGACTTTATTACCAGAAGAACAAGAAGCAAAATCTCCTTCCATTTCATAGCTTACTTTTTGTTAGACAAATCTTTGCATTTCCTCCTTAGCATGCACTTCATCAAAAAATGATTGTGTCCCTCCAGGGAAGAATACCTTGAAGACAGCTGGTTACAGCAGTTTGAATCTCACACCTGCATCTCGATATTCCCTGAATATTGGAATAAATTTGCTCCTCTTCTGTCTGGTATACAACGAGTAATCATTTTCCACAAATACTTTGCTGTCTCCCACTTTTAGTACTTTGTTCTTCTGCCACAATTTTGCCAGAATCAACTCCTGGTAGGATTGCATCTTTACTATTAAAGGTCTTGGTTGCTTTCTTATAGCCAAGTTTGGAGCATACACACAATGTGCTATTTCAGCTAACAACTCCTGCTGTGGAATACCAGTTCAGTTGCTTATTTGTGCTTTCATAAAATTAATGCAGTCTGTTCCTTCCAGCTTCTCTGGTATAGCTGAAAACCTCAGGTTTTCCCTATGTGCTCTGTCCTCTAATTTTATTATTTTTTTAAACATTTCTTTCTACGCAGTCTCATATTCAGCCAACCTTTTCTTTATTTCAGCCTCTGATTTTTGCAACTTTATCATCTCATCTGAATATCTTTTTAAAGCTTCTTCCATTTTTCCAGCCTTTTCTTGTTAGTGTTGATATACTCCATCAGTGTTTTGTTTATTTAAACCAAGTCTGTATGCAGTTGTCTTATATCTTCCTCTAGGTTACTGGAAGTCATGTCTGAAAGTTGCATTGCTTTTTGCTGAACAACTGCAGAACTCTCCCCAGTTAGTGTTTTTTTTCCTCATATTTTTCTAGCTGATGTTTTTTCCAGGTCTTCTGTATTTCTTTATTCCTGGCATCCAGGCAGTGCACTTATTAGCCAATTACTGAAATTTACCCAGAAACACGAGTCTACTGGCCTTCTCTGCTGATTTTCTGTTTTCACACCAGGAGAGCTAGAAATAAGCTGTTACTCAGTGTGTAGCCATCTTGGAAGTCTCGGAAATTTTTTGGTGCATTCTGTTTTCAGGCTTGATTTACAACTCCACACAATTTTCTGAATACTCCCATACAGACTGTATTTTGAAGCTGTTTAGTACACAAGAAACTAGACTACATATCCAAACTACTACTGGCACCAATAATTTAAGGAAAGAGGACACACGTGTTATATTTTGCTTTGCCAGGAACAAAAATAAATGACCATGTGGGTCAAATTTTTGCAATGTAATTTATTAAAGCCTAACACTGTGTCTTTGATAATATGCTTATATTTCACTCATTTTCATTTTTTAAAAGTGTGTTTCTAAGTAGTATCACACAGTCCTACTTGATGTGGGAATAGCTATGTGTTATTAGGGTTTTGAATTTTATGCTAATTAGGTGTCCAGAAATTTGCCTGTCTGTGCTTACTTTTCAAGAGCCTTTGTACCCGTTTTCAATGTTTGCAAGTTGAAAGGTATATTGGCACAGACTGCACAAAATACCTCAAAACTAGGACATTTATTGACTGCTAAGGGACAAGAGACAGAGAGCTAAAATCTGGGACTATCATGCACAGACTGGGGCAAGTGGCAACTTGAGTCCACATTTTTAGCGCACTTTTTATAACCCTACCTCATGTGCAAAAGCAGTGAACATCTGATGCATTGGCATTGAATGTGTATTTGTACAGCAAATGCTAAACTTTGGCTATAAAGCAACATTGTGACCTGTGTTGGAAGAATGGAAGTTGTTGCTCTGATAGGGAATGTTTTGCTACATTGGGTAGAAGAAAATAAGATGCTGCAATCCAAGACAAAAGGAAATAATAAAAAAAAAACATAGTTTTATAATATTGGTGGTTTTCAGTGTCTCTTCCTGATATTCAGTATATTCATTTTATGACTCTGTCTCATTGGTTAGCATAGTGAAATGTCAGCTATTTCCCAGAAAGCAATTTTTGCATAACAAATACAGAACAACACTTTACCAAAGAATTTTACATTGCAAGTGTAGTTTGTGAAACAGGTACTTGACAAAATATGTGCTGGTAATCCTGTGGAATTATTCTGCCCAGAAAAGATCTGTTTGTCTCTTTCCATATACAAATCAGAAACAGTGGTCTGGGAATACTGTAGATCTAAGATACCTGCAAAGAGGTGTTACTCACAATAATTTCAGATCCCGTAAAAAAAAAAAAAAAAAAAAAAAACATTCCCCCTTTCTGTCTGTTCAACCCTGTAGTCCAGTCTCAGTATTAAGCATCATATTCAGTTTTTTTGCTGTCATAAAAGCCCACCAATATCACCACCAGCTGATGGACATATTATACCATGGCCAGTGTGGCCTGCTCATCAACTAATAGTTCTGGGACAATAATAATAAGACTACCCCTTTTAACAAGGTCAAATCCTAAGGTTTGACCTTGTTTAGCTTCTACAAAGGCATCTAACCATGTACAACTTGATTTAATATTTTATGTACTTCAAAATATGGGTTTAATTTCAGCCATTAGTAAATGCCTTTTCAGGTTTTATAGCGAGATCTGTATGTATGTTAGAACATTAGGTGAATTACCTTCAGCTTTTGATCTCTTTGCCATCAAAGTTTCCCTTATTGTCTTAACTATTTTCCTGAAGACTGAACTGCTGAAATAAACTATAAAAGGCATTTCTAACATTGAATCATTTATAACATCCAAGAGAGAATAAAAGTTTGCAGCATCTGTTGAGGATCTGGTAGCCTGTTTTGTCAAAATCTTTTCCATTGTATCCTTATGAGTTCTAGTTAGGTTATAGGAGGAATTCTACATACATATTGCTTTTAAATACTAGCTTTACTCCAAAACACTTATGTTGAAGGCCGCATAGAGAATTCAAGGTGGAACTGGCACAAGAACCATTTACGCTATGAGCTATGAACACATAGCCTGCATGTACCCTCAAGGAGCATCTTCTGTCTCCAGGAGAGCAAACCATGTTTGGCTGTGGGAGAATTTATGGCTATCCATCCAATTGTAAAGATTCATCTTAAAGGTAACTAAGGTATCACTCTGTTTATTATGTACAGATAATTCATTCCAGAGATGATGTAGCAATTGGGAGATTAATATGTCCTACTAGTGGGTTCTATTTATTTGATGGTGGAGATTTTGATCTTTTGAATGGATTTTTGGTTTTGAGGAGTTATTTATTTTGTGGAGGTGAAGGAGCTGGAGAAAAGTAGCACCCTTCGTGGGGCAAAAATCCAGATGTAAATTGTCATGTAGAAGCAGATAAGAAAGAGAGGACAGGAATATAGTTTAGAACCTAAGTTGATAGTTTAGGATCTTAAGACCAGTGATATTTTTCATCAGAAACCTCTGTGAGTCTTTCTAACTGTGTGATGTGTTTGGATAGATACATGGCAAAGGAGCAATGTATTCCATAATTACTCCGATGAGCAAATAAGGAAACACTAATCAAAAATGTTAATCAAGGGATCATATCCTCCAGAAGAGAAAAAGGCAGGCTTCAGGAACTACATTGACTGGCACAGCAAAAAAAAAACAAAATAGAAGAAGCAAAAGCAAATATAAGTTGGAGAGATGCGTATTGATCTGAGACAGGTTAACCATCTCTTATAAAATGTTTTACAGGGTAGCTTGTTGATAGTGTATTCAGAAGTCAGTTATAGTACTTAGGACATTAACATTCTGGAATTATAGTGGAAGAGAAGACAGGATGAAGACAAAATATAAAAAACAAGAAATATTTAGTACTGTTTTGCAGAATTCCTGTTTATTCTGGCATACATAATAAATTGCAGTCCTTTCTGAAGACTGGGCAGTTACAGTTTAGTATAAATGTGTGAATATACAAATGATTTCATTGGTTTAAAAGTGAAACTGTAGCTATCCAACACAGTAAGATAGGTATAGGAATTTGCTCATGAAAAAGAGTCAGTGCAGGTAAATTGTGCTACAACATGGCCAGAAAAATAGTTACTATTGTTGTTTGCTAATGAAATGGACATTTAAATTTCCTTAGCTTTAGAAGAAACAGTCAGGACAAGACATTGCAATAATTTCAGTCTGTATCATTCAGAAAGCAACATCAGTTTTAATTATTTTGGTCGGATGCACTTTATCAAGCGAAAAAAAATTACAATAGGGCATATGCAAACAATCAAAAGACAAATTAACATAATCTCAGGCCTCCAAGTTACGTGGGCAGTTGCACTGCACCTTGGTAAAATGTGCTTGAATTTTCTACTTTACAGTATGGATACATCAGTTGCTCCCTTGTTGCTCACTTTCTGCTTTACAGTGCAGCTCTGACTTCTAGTCTCAGGTACAGTGAACACAGAAATGCATCTCTGTGTGGCCAGCCAATGAAAAAGACCCCTGTGGAAGCCGCATCCTGTGTAATAAGCAGCCCAGCAATGAGAAGAAGTCCCTAATCCACATCAATGATAAGGAGACAGAGGACCTGCTGCTTTGCAGTATAGCTGTCACTTCTCATAGGAGAACCATTCAAGAAATGTTCAGAAGAACCAGTTCTGAAGGTCTGATAAAGGCACAGCTCACTAGAAGCGAGGACACAATTAAATAATTCTAGCTGATGGCTGCTATATGCAAAGTAGCAGATTTTCTCTTTGAAATAAGTGCCGTGGGTAGAGTTTTGAAATGTCACAGTTCTTTTTCTGATTTATGATTTCTCTAACTGCCTAAAGTTAAACTCATGTAAGACTAAAGTGTGGGTTGGATGTCTGTGGTGTAAGAAGATGACCCCACCCCCCATGCTGACCTGCTCTTAAATCTTGTTTAGGTAGGAAATCAATGGAATGAAACATTATAGAAAGAGGTTTGGGCATGATATTTGACTTGTATGCCAGTGTAAGGATTCATTTCAGGTTTCTTTTTAGCTAAAACTAATATTTAATCTCCTCATTAACACTCAGCTCATTATATTGGAGATTTTGCAAGAATCTGTAGATTTAAAAGAGTGAAAAATACATTGGCATGCCTTTTGACAGGTTCTGTGAGATCTTGGGATATGATACAGGCATTCAGGGAGATGGCTTGACTGCATATTATCTGGTAGATCCAGAGTAATATTTGACTTATAAATTTCTGCATAGCATAGGCGTGAATTATCTTAAAAACTCATTCACACACCTGGTTTTACATCAAAATATAGTTGATCAAAAGACCAAAGGCATATTGACTGAAACCATATAACTGAATGCAAACTGCCTGAATGTGTGTGTGTGTGTGTGTGTGTGTGTGTGTGTGTGTGTGTGTGTGTGTGTGTGTGTGTGTGTGTGTGTGTGTGTGTGTGTTAGAGGGCATGCAATTTCTCTTTTACCAAAAGGCTACTCAGTCTTGTAGTTAATATATATTAGTAATGAATGTGGGAGAACAACTCTTCCCTCCATGCAGGGTGTGGAGGGTTTGATGTCTTGCAAAATCATGTATAAAATGTCCTATTTTAGTGATATTTCATTACATGTGGCTATTTCAGGCAATTTGTACCTGGACGTATAATTCTGCTCAAGTGCCTTCATTCTTTTATATTTTAATATATTTTTAACACCTTGCTGTGGTAGCGTTGTCGCCTCACAGTTAGACATTGTCCCGTTCGATTCTCAGCTAGAGCGTCTTCTGTGTGGAGACATGTGTGAATGGGCATACCTTCGTTGAAGGTTGTGTGTCAGGGATGGCAACTCAGCACGTAAAAATCTACTGCCAATCATTAGTGGACTGGAGTTCCGCTGTGGCGACCCCTAACCGGGAAAAGCCGAAAGACACAAACAATTGAATTATCACTTAAGACATAGCAAATGTACATTCATTTAAAAGAAAACAAACCATATTAACATATTCACATATAAACAGTTATCATCAATCCAACATTACACAAACTGATCATTTCCTGCCTTCCCTTAAACCTCACTCCTCCTCCTTCAAAACATTATTCTGCATGTGGTGCTGCCACAATTTCTATTTTTTCTATATAGTTGCTCCTAGCCTTTTCTAAAGATCCCATTTGCAGTTCTTTTATCTCTATTACAGTATTCACTACTTCAAATACAGTTGGTTTAGACTTTTATTTCCATTTTCTAGTAATCGCTTTTTTGGCAGCAACCAAAATTAAATTTAACAAGGCCTTACTGTGTCTAGTTAATTCAGATCCTGTATCATAGCTCAGAAAATCATTTCCTTAGTTATAACCATTTGCTCAGTGAATATTTCTGACAGAGTACTCTGTCGGGAGTTTTTAAAGTCTGCCAACTCATTACACTTCCAAAACCTATGTTCTCAGTTACATCTTTCTTCCCAAGTTCCCCATCACACCTGCAGCATGTGTAGTCTACTTAAGGAAAAATTCTTTGGAGTCTGCTTGGGGTACAAAAATACCCCATGCTATTACTTCCAGGCAGAAACCCTGAATATTGTTGCATTGAGGATATGTCCTCTCAGCGTTTCCTTGTGAACTGCTTATCCAGTCTGTCTTCCCAATCTTCTCTAACCTCCTCTGACTGAGTCAATATTTTATATGTCCTACTAATTATCCTTTTTTAAACATCAGTTTCTTTTCTAGATTCAATACAAACGTTACCAGAGCAGGTTTTGGACTGTGGTATCTTGAAACCCTACAATACCCATAGGCCATACTGCTTGTTCTTTTCATTCATTAGATAAACGATTGCTGGAGATATGTAGAGTATGGTTAAAACCGGCAAGCAAATCTTTTACATGCTTTGCACTATGTTTTTTTAATTATTTGTATCACTGGTTATAAGACAGTAGCTGTCAGGACCAAAAAGTATTGCTTTATGTCAAATATTAAAATTATAAAAGTGGATAATAATGTAACCATCTAAAATGTTGGGACCAGCTAGTCCAAGTCCTGAAACATGGAGTCTGAATGGCCGAAAATATGGGCTTACATATATCAAGTCCAAGATGGTCATTTGCCTGAATACCCCCCCTTTCTCTGAGGTATGGAGAGCTCAGAACCGGTATATATACATTAAGCTGGTGGTTGTGGCTTGCCCCCCACATCGGGGTTGAGAGGGGTGCAGTGGAGCTTCATCCCCTCCAAAAAGAAGTTAAAAGGATGTTCAGGATTTGCTCTTCTGGAATGTTGATCTTTTTTTTTCCAGTTTGTCAGCTCTCAGCTTTACAAGTGCTGACATTTCAACTGGGAGCCAATAATATTCTTTCTGGAAGTTGTGATTTTGGTCAGGTTAACAGACTTTTATCAACATATTATGGTGCTTTGTGTTGTTATGTTTTACAATTTTATTGTTTCAGTTCTGATTGTGTTTTAATATGTTACAATATATTAAGCATAAGCTTTTATTTTAATGATTATAATCTAATCACTGCACTTGTATCAAATAAATATCTTGCTTATTTTAATGCTGATACCAGTTTTCTGATGATGGAAAGACGTGTTACATTTGAATGCATATCTCCAGAAATGAGAAGAATGTAGCTTTCTATATTTTGTCACAAACATAACAATAATCCTTATTTTAAAATTTGGGGAAACTAAACAATAAAAGGCAAAGAAAGCTGTCATAAATATTTTACAATGAAGGCAAAAGTTGCAAAGTTATAGTTACCATCACCTGTCCTTGATCAGGTTATTCAGATACATTTTTAGTTTTTTTTAGTTATTTTTCAGTTTTGCTTATTTCAATTCAATATGAATGTTTTTGAGTGAAAACAAAATTTATTCTCTTGAGTATGATCTCTGCAGCTCTGGTACCCAATTAGTTTACCAGCTGTTTAATCATTTTTTATAGATTTTATAGATATTGCAAGGCCAACTAATCCTGTCACACACCTTGTCAGTATCCTGCCTCATGCAGCACTTCCTTTCTCCAGGAGGACAATAGCAAGTCAAGCCTGGAGTAAACTTGTGTGTACCTTTCCAGTCATCTACATTATGTTTAATGGAAGATAGTAAGTCCCTCTACTTAACATGCAGGGGAAGTTTATTCCAGAGATTTAAGAGGTGCTGGCTTATGAACATGTTTCTTTGTTTCACTTATCTGTTGGTGAAGCTCTAGGCCCTTGGATCCAGTATTGATGCAGCCGTTGGTCTTGCAGAGATACAGGTGGTCCAAAACTACTAGGTCTCTTATGGTGCATAAGACGAGACAGACAACTCCTCTTAAAAACCTATAAACACTCATAAAGGGATGGTGCTTCTGGCCTCTTTTGATAGATCAGGGACTTTAGGGCTATCATTTTTTGTTAGGAACATTTTGTGTATTTCTAATTGATATGTTTAGTGAGATACATCCTAAAGCGGACATTATGCCCTAAAACTGGTCTGATGAATGCTGCATATAAGGGAGTGATTGCCTGTTTAGACCTAGAAGATATTTCCTTTGCAGTCAACTTTGCTAAATAAAATTAACTCCTGAGAGTCATTGTCACATGATAGTCAAAAGAGGGAGTAATCAACCCAAGTTCCTAGGTTGCTGACTATGTTTTTATTTTAAAGCGGTGTGCCGTCTTTATAGTATCATGAATGGGAAGGGTTGACCACCAAAAAGTGACATTACTCCACTTTTTAGCACTAAGTTTCAGTTCATGCTTAGTGCACCAAATGTTTCCCCAAAGTGGAGGGTTTAGGTGTCAGTGGGTGAGTTAACAGCAATCAGTTTACTGTCATCGGCAGATTTTGTTAGCTATCAGTCTTGGCTCTTTGCTTAGAGATATGAGAAGTAAATACTAAAAAGGAGAGGTCCCAGCATGAAGACCTGAGTGACACCACTGATCACTTTCATACATTCTTATGAGAGTCTTGCAACTCCCACTGTATGTGATTTGTCTTTCAAGCAGTTTGCTATCCATCTTACCATATATGAATCAGTTTAGCTTTTGCTTGATGACAGCATAGGGAATAGTGTTGAAGGCCTTGGTCTAGTCAAGATATGCCATGTATACCTCATGGCCACTGAATACAGACTCCGTTATCCTTTCAAAGAAGTTATAGATTCAGTAGATGGGACCTATCTTTCACAAAGCCAAACTGTTGGGCATCAAGTCGACTAATGTTCTTGATGTCGCAGTTAATGAGATCAATTAAAATATATTCCATGCCTTTGTAGATGAGGCTTATAAAGCTGATAGGCCTATAATTGCCTGGGTCGTAGTTAGGCCACTGTTAAGGAGGGGCATCATGACTGCAGTGTACCACTCATCAGGGATAAAACCAGCAGCTAACCTTAGTTAAATGGTTTACGGAGTGGGCCTACAATGGCATGTTTACACTATTAATTAAACAACCAGGTATTTTATCAGGTTCCATAGAGGAAGTATTTTTGCCCTTAGTTAGCACTTTGAGTACATGAGCCTTACAAATAATTGGGGATGGGGATAAGGGATTCAGGTATTTCAGGACTTTGGATAAAAGCATCTGGGGTGAAGTTGACAGTGAAGTTGTTAATGTCTATTGGGTCAGAAGAGGTGATTTTGAATAAGTTCTGAACAATGACTAGCTAGAAAAAAGATTTATAATTATCAAGGACACTGATTTTTATTTTTTTCTGGGAAAATACAAGTAAATGCAGCATTTTGACTGTATGAGAATTGAAAAACCATGACATTTTCACAGAATGTGGCAGAAAACCAATTCACTACAAGATGTATTTCTGCTCATTAATATTTATAATATTGCCAGCTTGTATCACTGAGCATTCTGTGCATAGAATGTGTTTTAATTTTCAATATATATTGATACATTTCAAAGTTGTAATGAAATCACCGTAATGACCGAAAATTACATTTAAAAATCAGAGGTATGACTACCAGATTTCATCTCATGAAAACAGAATTTCATTTTTTTAAACCAAAAAATCAGTATCCCTGATAATTATCCATGGCTTTAGAGACAAGTCTAATTTCAATGCCTCCTTTAATGGACCAGTGGTTATCATTTTTTGTGTGTGTTTTATTGTAATGCTTTTTATGTTTTCCTTGAGAATCAGAGTTTTGGAGCCATTATATAATTTAAGGAGTTTTTCGTTTTTTGTAGAGTTTATTTATAGTAGTGGACCACCAGGGTTGTTTATTTTTGAATTTCCCATAACACCTGGTACTGGTATGGAGTGGTACCTCAATGCATTTGTAAATGGGTATATAATTCCTAAGTGAGGCCTGCTGCTGTATCAGGGATGATGTAGTCAAGGGTAGGCTGAGGATGGCATGTTTATAGTCTTTAAATTCAGCAGTTTTTGTTATAGGGATATTTAAGAGTTTAAAGGAGAAGGTCACAAGTTTGTCATCTAATGTCACTGGGAAAGGAGATACCAAATGGGTAGTACAGGAGGCAGCCATTTTGGTAAGAATCAAGCCAAGAATGCTATGTTAGTGAATAGATTTGTTCACCAACTGCTCAAGGGAGTTTTTGTTTACCAAGTCCAGGAATGGCTGGGCATATCTTACAGTGGAACTATTGGTGTCCAAGTTTATTGAAGGGTAATTAAAATCAGTCAAATAATCAAGTTTTTACTGATAGGGAGATCATTAAGAACATTAAGGATTTTTATGTGGTCATCAGGGGACAAGGAAAGCATTTTGTAGCAAGCTTTTACTTGATAACTAAGCCTATATGGAGTTATCTGTAATGCAGTGAATTCAGATTGTGGGTCCCAAGGGATCTGCTCAGAAGTTATATGCATCTTGACAAATATGAAGACTCTACCACAGTTGACAATGGGGTTGAAGATATGAAAAGTGCTAAACCCAGGTATAGAGGGAGGAGTCCTTTATTTACATTTAAATTAAGTCTCAGTAACTATGCAGGCATAAATGCTTTCTAGTTGCAGTAATGACACAAGATCAGCTAATTTATTGTTTAGACTTCTGGCATGGATGAGTGCCACTTTAATGTGATCTGATTTCAGGATTGATATGCTACTTATGGTAGAATGTACATCACCTAACTCTGCCTAAACGGCACTATGGGGGCAGCAAAACGTTAGCCAGTATGTGGAAGCCTTGGAATGAGAGGTGCAGGCAGCCTTTCGTAAACCGAACTGGAGTAATGAGCTTCGTGTCCCAAATTGATGCATAGTGGATCCCTGTGGAATGACAGCAATTATTTAACAAGTTATTAAAAGCAATTATCTTTTCTTTGTGTTTAGGCATCATTTGAGGTGATGGAAGGATTCCACCCAGGACTAGTATCTCTCTACATGCCCCTCAGGGTTTTGCATCTCAAGTGGAACATTATGTTGTAGTCATATTTGTCAGGAGATAGGTCCCTAGTAATGTCAAAAATCCTGGCACCTGGAACACAGTTCATTGTAGCCCTCTCCCTGTCCAGCCTTGTGAGTGGCGAGTTATGTCTGACAATAGGCCACCTATTATTAAAGCACTTCTATTGATGCTGTGGTTCAGACTGGTAGATTTACAGTGCTTTTACTCCAGGTGACTGTTTGTGCTAGATATGCATGACTGGCGTGATTTTTGCTGAAACTTAATATTCTTTCTTCTAGTTGTCTTTGGGAGTGAGCTTTCTAAAAGCCTCATTGTAAGACATTTTGGTGTGATTAGTGAAGGATTTGATGGAGGTGAGGGAACTCATGGGGCAAATTTTTAGATGAGAGGGAAGCGTCCAGATTAATTATATATCTATACCATTCACAGATGGAATCGGAGATGTAACTAGGGTGGGATGAAGGAGCAGCTGGCCTGGGTGCAAAGTGTTAGGGGCATGGTGGATGATCCTAATTGGTCTTAAGTACAATACTGGTATTTAGAAATGTGTGACAGTATTGCATTTGCACTTTCGAAATCTCTGTTTCCTATGGCATGCCAGATCAAGGGATGGAACTGGACAACAGAATAGCAAGCTTCACCTCTGGATGAAATTATTAATGCTGAGAATAACTTTATTATATGTCAGTACACTGTCTTAGGAGGCCTAGTGCTAAAAGGCTGGCAACAGGTGAAATGAGCATTTTGCCCAGTGCTTAGGTGTTTAGATCAGATGAGTACTGAAAATGCAGCAGACACTGTATATAATCATAGTAGAATGCAATAAAGAGAATTGTAGTGTTGTCCCAGATGTTGCAGATTTTAAAAGGAAGATGTTAAAAGGGGTTAAAACTTCTAGGTGGCATACTGTGCACAAAGTAGGCAAGAATATAAAAACTAAGGGTAACTTGAGCTCTAGCAGTCTAATGGGAGGAACTTTAAGGGTAACTTGAGCTCTAGCAGTCTAATGGGAGGAACTTCCCAGTGCAGTTTTGTACTGTTCACCAGTATAAGCAGATGACATGAGACTGAGAGGAGCTTTCAGTGCTAATTCTAACCTTTTTGTAGGCATAGTCTTGACCTGAAAATCTGATATGAAACATGTTAGCAGTCCTAATGATAAATTTATTGACTGTTTATTGACCATATAGGTGGAATGGCTTATTTTGAATGTATTCAGCTGTAGCCCCAGGTATATGTAATAAAAATATCAATAACAAATGTGCTTTATATATTTATTTATTTATTGTAAATATTGCATATAGTTATTTTTTTTTTGGCTTTTTGGTTAAAACAAATTAAATTTGGGGGGGGGGGGAGTTACAATAATGAAGAAGCACGAAGCACTTTCTGCTTCTCCAGAAGATACCTTTCAGACTGAAGGTTGTGTCTACATGGATACAAGCAAGTTAAAGCTGTTGTACAAAGCAGAAAAAAAAAAACAGTTAATAATGCAGCTATTACCAGGTTTTGCATTTCAAAATACGCTTTAATAAACTAACAGTAGTTAACACTTTTATTTTCCTTAGAAGACCTCTTTAAGCTGAAGGTTGTAATTCATGTGAACAATTAAATAGCTGAAAAAATGTGCCAGTGCAATAACACAGTTAAAAGGCAGCAAACTCTTGGAAGGCCTTAAGTGATGCTTAGAGTTTGAGTAGGTTAGCACATTGAACACAGAATAGCAAAAAAAAGGTTTTTAATTAACACATGACAGAGTATATAAATAAAATATTGCCAGTATTTTTATAACTAATCTCATGCATATGTTCCTAAGAGGATGTTTATCCTTCTGGTAGTTCTTCCAATGTAAAATGTTTCACATAAAGAACAACTAGAAATTGATGCAGCAGTCTTGGAACAATAGTTAAACGAAGCTGGTGATGTGTATGTCCTTTGAGAAACTGGTTCTTTGCCAAGTGCAACAATGGGACACTGTGCTTTCATTTTGTGGTTTTGATTGTTTTATAGTACAGTAAATCCTGCATTTTAAAGAACTGCAAGCTTCATAGACCATACAGACCATTGAAATATATTTTGATGAGAACAGATATGCAGTAATGGCTTTTTATTTTTCACTTACAGTACACTGCAGTGGCAATATAATAGCATACCTTGTTAGTTGTAGAGGTAAGTTCTTTTCATACAGTGAGTGATCCAAAATTTATCAAAACACACATGCAAAGGAAAAGGGTTAAGCTATCCAGAGAGTTATTGGTTTCTTGGGCCATTATCACAGGCATAATTGTATGTGGTATTCTTCTGGCAGACTTCTAAAACCTGTAAGTAAATCAGTTATGTGAAATAAATGATAAATAATCATAATACATCAGCTAAATAAATGATGCAGGATAGCATTACTCTGGCTCTGTGCAGCGTATGACATATGTCATTGACTGTTATTTCTGTGCACTGTTTACTTTCATGTTATGTATTAATTTTACCATTTAGTATAACAACAAACATCTTATTTTTATATTTCTGTTCAAGAAGATGCACGTTCTTTGGAACACACTTTTATTTTATACATCTTTACAAAATAGTTTTTTCTACCACATATTCAACAAATTTGCTTTAATGTAGAACAATCCTTTATCTAATGCTGACAGCCATTTTAGTACGTGAAACTTGGATTTCATCGACATCATATTTTCTGTGGTCCTCATGGTTGCTTTTCCTTTCTCAATTACTTTTGTGAAGCATTCTCATTGTATTTATCATTGTTGCTTTTTATGTGACTTATATTTTCTATTATTTCTATTCCCTCAGTCAATTCCCTTAATTGTTCACTTGTAATTTTACTAGATTTCAGCTTCACAGTTTTTATAAAGTCAGGCCTGTTTCTCTTACTAGCCTAATACTTGCACCATTGTTTCTTATGACAAACTGCTTTGTTCTTAGATTAATAAATTGTGTAATTCATCATGTCACTAATTTTGGTTTTGGTTTTGCTTCTTTAGGTAGTGACATAAGTAGGCATCTATATTCGTTTCTACAAATTTGTGTCTCTGTAAAAAACAAATGGCGAATAATTGGTAAGTTCTTTTTCAGCTCACAATAGTTTCTTCACTTATCTCTAATGGTTGTTATATTAACTTTTTTCCTACAAGAAAAAAAAAAAATGAACATATTAAATAGCTTTAATGTGGCGGTGACAGTTACTGTATTTTTACTAGTGGGTATTGTATTTCCATACTTCAGGCACATAAACTCTTCAGAACAAATATACTTTTTCATGTCTTCAGCTATATTTCTCCAGTAGCAAAAGCATGAGAAAGTTTGCAGCCTAAAACTTAAGTAGTTAGTGAAGTATCTGAGCGAATATCCTATGATATCTGGTCTTGTAGACTGAAACTGAAGCAGTTAGTTAAGTATCTGAACCAATTCCCTTTGTTATTTTTGGGGAAAACAGAGTGCTGCCGGTATAAGCAGAACCATAGGTTACCTAAGATAAGGACACCAAAGTGTATGGATAAAGCACAAACAGAACTGTCAGAAGCAGTAATGTCTCAAGAAAAGACAAACTGATAGAGTAGAAAATAGCTGTGGAGAAAGACTCTTTTAGTTATGTCTCCAAGAAGAAAAAAAAATGTAAAAAAAAAATAAATAAAATGAAGATCAGCTCTCCAAACAGAATTCATCCATCCATTCATCCACAATCCCTTTTTCACATTTTTTGCACGTGGGGTTGGATTGGCCTTATTGAATTATCCAGATTTGGAAGATCATTGAAGAAATCGGACAGGCATACGAACAGTTTGAGAGATGATCATGACTGTTAAGACTGAAAAACTGCATTCATTAACATCTTTTAAACATCAACACAAAGCCCTTGTTTGATGTAAAAGCCCAAGACATTCGGAGTAAAAAAAATTAAAGATAATGTTTCATAGAAAGTACTGTGTCTATTTTATAGCAAGAAGAAGGAACATACTGTATAGGGGTATATAGCTTTAAGTATTCTGATGGCTAGCTAGAGTGGCAAGTGATGTACACATTCATTTTCAAAATAGTTAATTAAAGACCACATGGCAGATGGATGCACATGTATAGTGCTTGTTGTTAATAACACCTTTGACAAGCATTTGTTTATTCCATGTTTTGCCCATGCACTTTGAAGATGATTACTTATGTAATTTGCTTTGTTTGTATTATATTTGGCTTACCATAAAGGTAGTATGCTCAGACAGTGTTGCTTCCTACAATGCACATTTGTTGGGTTTAGGTAATGTGGAATGGAGTTAGCTTGGCTAGTGTATGCCAGTGTGTTTATGTCCTTGCCTAGTTAGACTGTTCCTAAATAAGTTAATACAGGTTGTCATAGGAAGTAGGAGGAGAACAGCTGTGACTGTACCTGCTGAATAGAAAGTAGTCCTGATAGCGCTTTTGTGTAGCTTGGGTTAGGGACAAATGGATATTTTAGCAAGTGAGAGAGCTGTTGGGTGTTGAGAGTGTTTTGAGAAGAGGTATGGTAGGATAGGTCAGATACATATGTGTGAATAACCCTTGGGTGGGTTGGGAGGAATTCATGTTATTTTCGTGAATGTTTTAAATATTGCGTGAGAAATCACTGATATGCAAAACATCAAAAATGGAAAAAATGATCTGCAAAACAACTTTCATTTTGCAGAAGCAACCTCCTGCACTCCCATGTGGGGGGTCCCAACACACTCTGCTATTTATATTACTAACTCTGAGATTGCACTACAGTGGAGAAAGGGCAAAATCCTTGATCCCCTCTGTACAGCAATCACATGCTACAGGTTCCCCATTTATTCTTATGCATTGACATTTCTGACATTAATGTTGTGTCTCTTGACATGACTGTTGAGATATTGTCATGCATCAGGTTGTGAGAGGGATGCCTAGGGTAGGATCCATGAGGATATGTTTCACACTGATGTGAAACAGCTAAACAATCCAGGAGTAGTCTGTATTTGCTGTGCAGTACAGATGCAGGGTGAGTAGAATGATTAAAAGACAAGGCAGACACTGGGCGCACATTTTAGGTTTGTGTCTACCTAACAGCTGCCCATAGCTAGGCTATAGAGGCAGCCAAAACTAGGCCGCCTAGGCGCCCGCTAGCAGGAGCACTTTCCAGTATTTATTTGGGGATTATGGAGACTTCAGTATTCAATGAAGACAGCAAGATGGATGGCTTCATTTTAACCCTTAGCCTAGCTAGCAGCACATAAATATGCCTGCCATGCTGAGACAGGCTATCATCTATGGTTATCAGGGAGACCTTCCAAATTGCTCTACTCTGGTGCAGAGAGCTGAATCACAGTGACAAGATACCACAGTGTGGGTGTTTGTTACACAGAAAATTACTCCAAACCTTGCTACTGCTGGGAACCCTATCAACTGGTGACAGAGTACAAAGTAGGTGCCAGTAATACAGTGTGGTTGGATAGTTACATGCAGGTATATAGCACTGAAGTTTGGTGGTCTATTTGTTAGTACCTTTCATACCTCCCTCAACTATACAGTCAGCCGAGAGATAGTGCAGCGCCCAGTAGAAGTGCTCTTATCACTTCAGAAGGGTAACAGGATATGATAGTGACTTTGCAGCCTGAAGCCTATCCTCCTTCACAAACACCTGGGCACCTGAGGCAATAATCACCCATAGTGAGCTGGGCTACAGTTATGTAGCCAGTCATCAGTTATCTAGGCTTAATTAGGACGTATCAGGCATCTAATCACATCCCAGGACACAGCATATAGAGTAGACCTTGGGCAGGATGGCTCTGATGCTAATATCAAAGAACAGAAGGGGATAAAAGAAGAAGGTAGTATGTAGTTAGCTGAGTGAATATTGGGAGGGACTTGAAGCTAAAACATACATAATGATAACTATGAATCATAGCAATATGCCTGTAGGGTCTTTTGGTAGTAGCTTGTCCACTTTCCTTGAAGGAAGAAAGTGGTAACACCCTTGTTGCAAACTGGTGAAGGCCACTTGAGTAGAGAGTGTTCTGTCCATGAGTTTTCAATCCTATAGCTTAGACTGAAGAAAAAACACAATAGTATGGTTGCTACCTTCAAAATCACCTAGCTATTTAAGTCATATGAAAATAGGTAACACTATGTATTGCATTATCCAAAGCAAGCAGATACTATAGCAGTTGAAGAGTACTACAGAGAGGGGAACTGTAAATTTTCTGTGCAATTAGGTGGGATGGGAAGAGACAAACTGCTAAAATGGATCTAATTATAGAAGATACCCATTAGAAAGCTTTGCCTTAAACATAGGTTTTTTTTCCATGTAATTGCATTAGCATGCTAATTTTTCATGTGAAGCAGGAATTTAAATATTAATTCTAGAACATCAAATAAAAAAGACAAAGAGTTCTTAAATTCCTGGCTATCAGACTGAAAATTTTGGGGCAGAGGTGCTTAAGCCAATACAATACTCTACTGTTTACCTAAGGCCAAAACAAGCAAACACCAGGTAATGTAAAGCAAGATCTAACTAAAGAATACTTAACAAATCAAAATCCAGAATGACTTTAATTTAAATAAATACATATTCTAAGGAATAATAGGCAATTAAATTTAAAGGGTATGAGAATGCAGACAGATCAAAGTAAAAGCAACTTACATTATGTAACACATAGTTAAGATGAAGAATCCAACATAAAACAGAAACAAAAGCATGCAGAAAAAAAATAATTATTTGAGATGGTGAATTTCAATATAATTTTATAAAAAATAGCTTTCTCATCCTAAAAAGTGTTACACAGATTCATCTGCATGCAATTATAGTGTTGTTTTGAGGAGGAAGAGAACGCTAGATAGAAAGAAACAGAAAGAATGAAAGAAAGAAAGAAAAGAGACTAAAAGTAAGTAACAGAGATAACAGTTCTTGATGCTTTTTACTACTGATTTTATCGTTAATGCATATATTGCTATACCTCATTGCTTATTTATGTTAAAGACTCTTTAAGGTATACATATCTTTCATAATAGGACAATGTACATTACTAGTACCTGCACATGTTTAGTATTAAACATAAGGGTGTCTGTTTCTACAGAAAATGATATGCTTTAAGTAAATTACTATTCCTTAATGGTGGGAATAAACATTACTGACAATTTTAGCATGAGTATGTTAAGGCAGTGTTAATATTGAAGGTATATATGCAGTTATGTAATAAGTGGCATTCTGGTACGCTTACATCAGCAATATACATCGACATCATCAACCCCTTTATCACATTTTCTACATGGGGTTGGGATGTTGTTTTAACTGTTGCCATCTCTTTTGATTTAATGTCACACTCCTGCCTTCTTTGACTCTCATGCCTGACTGTCGGAAATCTTCTGTCACATAATCCATCCACCTCTTTGCTGGATGCCCTTGTTTCCTCTTGCCTTCTTCCTGTCTGTCCCAAATCTTTTTCACCAGACTGTCTTCTGCTTTTCTGCACATGTGTCAGAACCACCATAGCTGTTCTCCTTAATCTTTTCTGCATTTGAAGCTACTTTGGCTTCTGCTCTTATGTCCTCATTTCTTTGTCTGTCCCACAATGTGCATCCTACCACCCATCTCAGGCACTTCATTTCCATCACCTCTAGCTTCCTCATCTGCTATGCCTTTACTGCCCATGTTTCTGTACCATATAGTAGTACTGGTTGCAACACTGTTTTGTACACCTTACTTCTTAGCTTCTTTGGCATTCTTATGTCATAGGCTACACTTGACACTCTATGCCAGTTGGCTGCAGCCCCTCTGATTCTAGCTTTGACCTCCTCATTCAGACTTCCCTTCTCCTCAACCACCCCTCCCAGATACTTAAAACTGCTAACCTGTTCCACATTATCTTCTCTTGTATCTCAATTCTCAGCTTCTTCTGATTTTCCCAGTTTGCTGCCATTACCACTCTTATCTGTCCTCAGTTTCATCCCATGTGCCTACAGTTTTGCATTCAGTTCCCCTATCCTTTGCTGAAGCTCTTGCTCAGAGTATGCCTGTTATACCACATTGTCTGCATACAGCAACTTTGTTGATCTATCCCCTCCAATCTGTTTGCTAATGTAGTCCATCACTAGTATGAACAACATACTGCAAGTATTTCTGCTTCTTGAACTGTTTTAAACTGTTTAAAGTTGTTTTTGCACCTGCACTTTTAAAGTTTGTCCTGTTTGTTGCATTTACCTGTTGAGGCTACACACTCAAGTGCGCTAGCCTGTGTTACATATTTATTGCATTTTCCTGCTGTTTGTTGCAAAAAAGAAAAAAAAACAAAAAAAAATCCTTGTTTCCCATCTTTCCTGACCTAGAGTAGTCCAAATACAGGCTTTGCTGTATTCTGGACTTTTGGAAAGTTCCTGTGTTGCCCATTTCCTTTCTTGGATAAAGGGAGGCTTCTTTGTTCACCAGTGGCAGTGGGGAGCTTAGAGCAGCCTATCTATCCCTGGAGGAGTGTTCCCAGCACAGGATTGTGGTAGTCTATTGGCCGTTTTGGGCCAATTTCTAGCTCTTTCAAGTCCCCCTGTATAAAACCCACTTTGCCGCGGCTTTGCACGATTTTGCGCATAGTGCAGCATCGGGCAGCTCCGCTTAATTGGATTTAAACCATTCTCGGCTCTACAAAGTCTGCTCTTCACTTTTTCCCTTAAAACTGATCTAGTTCTCATAATAAACACCCTATTCCTACTCTAAAGCCTGGCACTTGCTCACTAAAGCAATTATATAAGTCAGCACTTAAAAATTAAAAGCACTACACCCTCACAAACTCCCCTTGAGTAAGTACCTTGTTCCCCATTGGCCCTTTTTTTCAATTATAAAGGAATTCCCAATACTATTCTAGCATGTCCAAAGGTCAGTTGTCAATCTCCTCTCCAGTCCAGCTGGTGAATCTGGGAATCTTGAGGCAATGTTACAACTGCTTCATGTACACAGACAACCCTCTCCTCCTCCCAACAAATTCCAACACATGTGAGAGATGCAACCATATAGCCAAACTGGAGGCTACGCTCTCTCAACTCAGTACTGGCATAACCAGTCAGGAGGAGAAGGAAACCACACTCACTACAATTCCAGTCTCACATAGACCTACCATGACAGCAAACCAAACACATAAACACACAAAAACATACTCGGAGGCTCTAAATAAAAATCTGCCTAAGCAGCAGAGACCTCCAAAGCAGACACCCAAGCAACCGCTACCCCAAAATAAAACACGTGCAACACATAGCTCACAAAGCCAGTGTGCCAAACAGTCACAGCCCTTAAGGCTAAACAACACACCTGATACACTTGTAATAAGTGACTTTATCGTCAGGCACACTGACGTCCCGCTCACCAAGCTGAACAAGGAGAAGGTCACGGTGAGCTGCCTGTCGGGCGCTAGGATCCACCACATAACGCAAGCACTCAGGTCACTCCAAGGCAGGTACAAATATGAGTCAGTCATTGTCCATGCTGGTGTGAATGACCTGAGACGTACCTCCCTGGACTACATGAGGAGCTCTCTGAGCATGTAGCCCAGGCCAGTATGACCCTGACCTTGAGTAGCATCTTACCCTCACCAAGAATGATGCCACAATATGAAGACAAGATGATCAATTTCAACAGTTGGCTTAAGTATTGGTGTCATTCAAAGGGGATCCAATGCCTGTCAGCCTGGGATAACATGCTCGACAAGCCACGATGCTTCGCTAGGGACAGCTTGCACCTGTCACCCCTGGGCTTTTGGATATTGGCAAAGGCTCTTGCCACCCCCATAGTGCCTTTTTTAGGCAAGGCTCAAAAGACAAACCCACCTCCATAGGTATCACAAGGCATAAGAAACTAAGAGTAATGCTACTCAACGCCAGAAGTCTAAACCTCAAGATGCACGCACTCGAAACTCTCCTTAGCATGGAGAACATCGATATTTGTGAATAACACAAACCTGGTTCAAGGCTCCCAAGAGCACCCCAGCACTACCAGGTTATATCTCATACCATGCTTTTCGGCCCCAAAACTTGGACCGAACCACACAATATTCATCAAAGATACCTACACCTCCAGGTTGGTGGCACAGCACAAAGCATCAGAGACTATCCATGTGCAACTAACAGTGGATAAAACTGCCTTCCAGTTTATAGCCTGCTACAGACCACCCTCCCAAACCCAGGAACCCCACTCAGCCTTCCTGAGAACACTGGAAAATATGAAGGCGACTTCAACTACCCAAACATAGACTGGGAGCATTACTCTAGCTCCAACACCCTAGCCCAAAGGTTCCTAGAATTTATAAACTCAAATTCTATGGAACAACTTGTTACCACTCCCACAAGAGAGGAAAATATATTGGACCTGATCATCACCAACATGGGGGCTCTATGCTCCAGACCAGAAGTGTATCCCTCACTGGTAAGATCAGACCATAAACTAATCTCATTGGATATTCACATCCCGACCCCACCCCCTTCCCAGAAAACCACAGTGAAAAACTTCTCTAAAGCGAATTTCACACTCCTAAAAACCAAGGTGGAATCCTTCAAAGCCCCCAGGCCTGTGGAAAATACGTCCCAGACTGCAGAATCCTTTATAAATGCATTCTATGAACACCTTTAGGAATGCATGGATCATGCAATCCCAAATAAAACCAAGACCCAATCCTCCAAAGGCAGGCGTTCTGTCTGGTGGACCCCAGCCATAAACAAACTATACAATAGAAGGAGGAAGCTACTACATGATAGAGCAAAATCCCAAAAAGGGAAGGCATCTCTGATCAGTATTAGCAAAAAACTACGGGCACTCATAAAATCGTCTAAGGCCTGCTTCAAGAGAAAAATTGCACAGGTCACTAAGGATAATCACAAGGCTTTCTTTAGTTATGTTAGGAACCTGGGTGGTAATTCCCAGATATGCTCAGAATTAGTCCAAAATGACAAAAAAATACACTGAACCCACTGACATTGCCAACATCCTGGCTGTTCAGCGCAATCTTCTCCCCCCCTCCCCACTAAAAGAGCAACTATCTATCCCAGCAGAGTGCTGCCTCCCTGACATCTGAGATGATCAGGTAAGAGCCGCCCTCTCCAAAGCAAAAAACACAGCATTAATGGGACCAGACGGTGTCCTGGGGTGTGTCCTACATGAACTCCAAGAAGAGTTAAACCCAAACATAAAACTACTGTTCATTCTCAGCTTTACTACAGGATATGTACCCGAAGAGTGGTGTACAGCAACAGTGGTCCCTCTCCACAAAGATGGTGCCTCAATGGATCCTGGAAACTATCACCCCATAAGCCTGACTAGCTTGGTCTGCAAAGCTATGGAAAGGATCATCATGGACCTCATAAATAAAGATATTGGGGACCTACAGACACTGGATCTTACCCAGTTCGGCTTTGTTAAGGGCAGATCCTGCCTCTTAAACCTGGTTGATTTCTTTGAAACAGTCACCAAGGCCATTGACGAGAAGAAGGTGGTCCACACAGCCTACCTGGACCTCGCAAAAGCCTTTGATACAATACCCCACTCTGGCATTATAGATAAGCTCACCAGCTTAAATATAAACCACTATGTCACTAGATGGGTTGCAAACTGGCTCAAGGACAGAACCCACATGGTTAGAATTGCTGGAGCCATGTCAGACTCCAAACCAGTTACAAGTGGCATCCCACAAGGCTCAGTCCTGTGACCTCTCTTGTTCGGTATATATTTCTCAGAGGTACAGGCCAACACAGAAGGACTGTGGCTGACCAAGTTCGCAGATGACTGCAAACTAGGCACCATAATCGACTCTCCAGCCGACACAAGCATCCTACAAAAGGGCCTCATAGAAACAGACAACTGGTGCCAGAGCCATGGCCTCAAGCTAAATGCCAAAAAGTGTATAGTCATCCACTTTGGCAAAAACAAAGTGCCCACAAATTATCACATAGGTGGTAATCCATTAAGTATGGAAGAAGTAATTAGGGACCTGGGGACCCAAGTTGATAGCAATCTCTCATTTGAAAACCACGTGGCCAAAGTGGTTAGAAAAACATTTTATATAGCCCACCTAATCATGAAGGGATTCACATCTAGATCAGGGGAGGTCATCGTGCCTCTTTACTCATCCCTCATCAGGCCCATAATTGAGTACAATGCCCCTTTTGGGATGTACCTTACCAGACACCTGCTGCAATTGGAAAGACCCCAAAAGTACCTCACCAAGAGGATCAAAGGGCTCAAACAGATGCCATATGCTGCCCGGTTAAAGAAACTCCAGCTCTACTCAGTGGCATACCGCCTGCTCAGAGGTGATCTGTGCCTGACGTATCAAGCCATCCAACCCGGAATTAATGTACATGCTGCACCTCAGAAAAACTAAATCCAATCGAGCTACACGCTAGAGAGACTTGAACCTCAGCACTGAAATAAATAGGACATGCTGGAGGGACAGATTCATAACCCAGAGGCTCCCTTCACTCTGGAATAAAATCCCAGTCCAGGTTAGGCAGAGTCCCTCATTGACTCTCTTCAAGAGGAATCTTGATGAGTGGATGGGAGATTGTAGGTTAACCCCGGGTACCACTTCTGTGTCACTGTTAGAAAGAGGCACAGTATACTAACCTCGAAAAAGGGCATAGCAAAATTCATTTAAAATGGGTGGCGAAAGCCAAACACACTCTGGCTAGGCTTATAAATGCCCTAGGGCAGATAGCCTAGTATGAACCTATGAACCTATAACTGAGCCCTGATACACACCCACTCCCACTGGGAACCCCTGTATGAGACCGATCACTGTTCATACTTGAGTCAACAATATACATAAACTGATTTGGACCTACAAGAAAGTGCAAGCATTTCTACCAAACATATCTGCATTTAATATTCAGTTATTTTGGAGTAATGTGTTGCAATAAGACTAATATTTTGATTGCAATGAATTTAAAAAATTTAGTATACTTCATAGTACATTGCTTTATTTAAGAAAATTACTTTTTTAAGGAATGAACAATATTAACATTATTTATTTTTTTTTGTCTGTTTTTCTGAGGCATCTCTGGTACCCTCATTCTTACTCTGTGCACATTTTCCTAGCATTTATCTTATTACCACAAAAAAAAAAAAAAAAATAACACTGATTCTTCAAGATATGGTTTTAACAAAAATGTGGCTTGACAGAAAACAGCTTACTATGAATGAGCATTTCTGAAAGAAAAAGTGCATGTTTGAGAAACCTGTCAAGAGGGTGCGCCAGAACATCAAGTATATGACAATGCTGTCGCAAAGCTTATGGTTGTTGCTAGATCAGAAATCAGGGACTAGAAGAGTAAGAGACTGCAAAACAAGATGGACAAGAGCGTGCACTGACTGATATGCATTATTACAGCACAAAGGGGAAAAGACAAGAGCTCAGTGAAAGTATGCTTATTATATGGTACTGCAGCATTAGAACATAGTACGTAGCTGCTGAATGTGTATGTTGAAGCATTCCTTTGCCTTTTATCAGGGATTGCTTTTGGAACTGCAAAAAATATTTTAATTGGTGGATTTTGTCCTGTACAGTATGTAATACCACAAGGGATGGTGCCCAGGCCTTGTCTGTGCACTTTATGTATCAGCCTAGTAGTCCCAAGCAGAATAACACAGCAAAGTATATAAATATCATGAAAACAAAGTTAGAAGCACCACATCGGGCACAAATTATACTACACTAGAAGAATGGTTCATGAAAAACAAGCTTGGAGTTGTTAATAGGATAAAATACAATTATGTTTTACAGGTCAAGGGTCAAGCCTAGAACCCATACCTCAGTAAAAACATGTAAGATGGCTGTGTTCCTCATAAGTGATTTAGATTAATAGAAATATTGGAATATAACCCTGAGTACATGATTTCTGAACTCCATTTATCTTTCATATTCAGACATATTTTCTGCAACATATATACATACCGCAGTGAGCAAAGTAATTCAGTTTGTTGTTTGCGCCAGGCAGTGGTTTGCTTATCTAAACTGCTACTTCAGTCAAAGACAGCAGCAGCATCAGAGTTGATGAACGATATTACTGTCAGAAATGTACAGCAAATAAATGGATGTGGCTGTCATTTTACAGAACAGAGAAGTCAAGATGCAAAATTTCACAAAGGTAAAAAATAGCATGTAACTAGAAATTACTTGTTTCCATTGTTTTGAACATTTCTGGATTACCGATAGGAAAAAACAAAGTGAGTTTAAGCATAAGATTCAAGTAACTATATAGCGAATTCAAGAAGCCATATTACGTGAATCTAGAAAGTTGTTGGGTAAATGATAACAGAACCGGAAGGGCTTCACCTGTACTTTTGCAAGGTTTTAAATATAATTTAAAAAGTGCCTATGAACAATTTGTGCAACCTAAGTTAAGTACAAAATTGTGATCTAAGGTAAAAGATGATTGAAGAGTTGTGTAAAGGCAATAGCTACTGGAAGTATACTGTATTCAGAGAGGGTACATCCAAAAGCACCTCAGCATTCATGACTCATGGACATTGCACAAGAAGGTATGACAGAAATAACATTGTAGATCAGTCTGCCTTTCTTCACATTACTGCTGAGACCGCTTCAGTAGCAGTATTATATACATTTTAAAGGCAGGAACACAGAAAAAGCCACTTAACAAGTAATAGACACAGGCATAGTGACTGCAGCACCGAAAAAGTACATCTGTAATAACTACAACTCAAAACAAGGCCAAATTATATATGTAGTGCTTGCCTTTTATGAGCAGAAAGACTGAAGCATTACTTTCATATATACTGCAAAACACTGCAGGAGGGATGTGTCATAGACCTTTAAATGTATCAGTGAGTTACTAAGGTCTAAAAGGTAACGTCAAAAATGTACTGAAAATCCAATAATGTAATCAAATCTGAATATTTTCTTCTGTACTATATTTCACAACAAATGTAACTTACCAACAGTTTTATCTAACTAAATTCTGTGCTTTGTGGATTTACGTATTTTACATCTTTTTTGGCTCCCTGAATGTGCTCTTAGTGCTTCTCCCTGTTCACTTGGCTGCCAAACCTGCCTTAGCCACCCCTGGACTAACTCCTTTCCATGTTTCGGCCAGAGAGGAGAGTGAAGCATCTGGGGCAACATCATGCTGCCTGCCAAGGAGTGTTTTCCTTCTAGATCCCACCCCCTGTGCACATCCAGTAATGACCTGTGGATAGGGCATGCAGTGGATATCAGTGCTGGACCACCACTCACTTTAGCTGACACTGGACTACCTCTGACCCATGTTTGGGGATGTTGAGAAGATTGAGGCACCTACGACAACATCATACTGCCTGTTGAGGGTGTTCTTCTCCTAGGTTGCACCTCTGTGCAGACCCAGCAACACCTTGTGGATAGGGCATGCAATGGATGTCAGTGCTGGACCACCTCTCTCTTTCGCTGCCACTAGACTAACTCTGTCCCATGTTTGGAGTTATTGAGAAGATTGAGATACCTAGGACAACATCATGCTGCCTGTTAGGGGTGTTTTTCTCTTAGATTTCATCCCCTGTGCACACCCAGTGGCACACTGTGGGTAGGACATGCTATGGGCAGCAGCAGTAGACTTCCCCTCACTTCTACAAGGGTCTGACACCAGCAAAACTGCCCTACCCACCCTTGTTTCCTCGCTTTTCACTATGGAAATCAGACCACGTGAGTGTGTCCACAATATGGCACCTATGCCCAGAATAGCATACCCATCCTTCATGTTTATGTCACACACCCGAGCCACTATTCAAACTCAGGTCACCTAGGCTGTAGTCAGGGCTTTATTCCTCCACTTCATTGGTGCAGGCTACTTTGTGTAATTACATTGAATGCTCTTGCTAACCTCTATAGCTGTAACAGCACCTCTTAATATATCCATATTCTTGCATAAATCTAGTAATAAGTCACAAATCAGCTTCCTCTTTTTCATTACAAATTTCATACATGTAAACATGCAAGCAAACATATCAATAAGAAACACAACATGGAATGCAGCTGAATGCAGGTGGAACAATGATAGATTTGCATAGAGGAACACTTATCGGGTAATCATCACATGGGTTATAAATACTAAAGAAGAGCAAATGCTGAATGTATCTGTGACAGTACTTTGCATGTCTCCTGCTCCATATCTAGGGGATGCTTGGTATTAGTTTGCTTTTAGTGCTGATTTGCTACAAGCATCTCATCCTGTGATCATAGTTTTACTCAACTGAGGGGACCTAATCTGATCACCGTAGAATGTTCTTTGCTGATACTGAAACAATAAAATACACAATTAAGTTTAATTTAAACAGAGATGTTAAGTAATTTCTTGTCTATAACATTTTCATATACTTCCATGTAACGTCCATAAATCCTTATGGTATCCTGACACTTTTGTACATTTGGCTTCATTAACTGAATATCATGCAGTAGAGATATTAAGTGCTGTTTGTCACTTGGTATTATACAAATAATCATATTTTTTTCAAATTTCTGTAAAAGTCTCAATGAACAAGCACTTAGGAAGGAATTTTGTGTAGTATAACAAAAAACGCTTCACTAAAGGAAAACTCCACCCTAGAACTAAAACAAATATCTTTTTTCACTCTGCCTTTCTTTCCTGACCTATTTTAACACCTCAAAATAACTCTAAGTGCTTTATTTGTAATTTTAGCCTGTTTTCCACAACATGGCTACCAGTGGGGCTTGATGTATCAATGTGATCTTTTCTTTCTCATAATGCTTTGTATGACTCATGCCAGACATAAGGAAGTAACTAAATTCCCATGCTGTTAACATATAATGGGATTTGTGTGAGTCACTGTTATCTTTTTACCTTCTGTAAAAGGATTGCTTCTTTTCTGTCTCTAATCATCCTCATTTATGTTTGGCTCAGACCAGGAATCGACGGTCCCCTCCCCCACACTACTGCCGAGGTGTTAAAACTGTCACTGCACTGAGAGACCCTTGCAGAATCAATTCCTCTTGGACTACAAAAGAAAACCCTGAACAAAGGCCTGCAATTTAGTTACTTTTTGGCTGTAGCTGGATAACTTTTAGCTATAGTATAAAACAAGCTCTGATTAGTGATAGGACTTAATAATAACTACCTTACCTTGTACTCTGATCTAGTCTGAAGCCCTGATATTCCTATGAAGAGAAGTGATAGTATATGAAATATGTGGCAGACTTCAAAGTTTGTCAGTATGCACCTACCTAATAAAGAAAAGACATACACACGAGGCATTACCAGAGATTTTTGGTGTTTTTTATAGTCCCTGCTTCAATGTCCGGGACTCTACCATGGTCTCTTGAGGACTTAGAATCACTATACATCTCTGATAATGGGAATTAAGCTGATAGATCTTTTTCTGTTGCCTTAAGCTCCTGTGCCTGGCTGGAACATGGGCCTTGGCAGCACTTATCACATTTGGTGGCCCAGTTTTTGCCTTGGCCACCACCAACATTTTTTATGTCATTCACCACAACCTATCAGGTATGGTCACAAGAGGGCTGGTCAGATTTCTCATGGATGGCTATCTTCCGATCATAGAGATCATAGAGATGGAGGCCCTGCAATAAGATAACATTCAACATTCTCTGCATGGGAGAACTTGAATTTCCATTGTTTACCTCTTACTGACATCCTGATGTGTAAAGAAAAAACTACTTTCTGTGAAGATAAGCACAATTTTATCTTTCATAATTCATACTTGCAAATGTTTCACCTCCCAAGCCCCTGCTCAGGGGTACCAGAACTTAGCAGAGATTTGGGATGCATAGCTACACTTAAAAAAGGCCTTGTGGTCACTAGCCTAGTCAACACCTATGAACCTATGAACCTATACACACACACCCATAAATCTAGTTTCTCATATGCTACAGTTAGGTGCTGCTAATATATATATCTGTTGTTCATAAGACACACAGAACTCTGCGTATTCATAGTGTTGTATACCTGTGTTATATTGTACCCCCAAAGGAAAAAAAGGTGGCAAAGCACACATGGCATGTGAAGCCTGCAGTTGATGGCACCAGGCAATGGCTTGTGATGAGAGTTAGTTAACTAATATCCATGTGATGGGTGACAGTGGCTCACCTTCCAAGTGACACACCTCTGGCAGCATGAGGTAGTATCAATAGATGGCGATTATGAGTACCTATACAGAGAGGGACAGCAGGTGTAGAAACAGACAGAATCCGTTTAAGGGCAGATTGCCTCTAGTGACACTACAGAGGCATCCTTGAGTGTTTCAGCTGCAGTGTGTGTCAGGCAGGTACACATATATTTGTGATGTATAGGTATGTTGATGTAAAAACAAGTAACTATTTGAAATGTTGGGACTCAGATTACTGAATCCTGAAAGGTAAAGGTAGAGACTGAAAAACTGATAATCTGGACTTATATACACCAAGTATGAGATCACCATTTCTCGGAGTATTGCCTTTTATCTGAGGCCTGGTGATCTCAGAGTTGGTATGTATAAGTTTGGGGAGTGGGAAGCTTGCCACATTGGGGGTGCAGGGGATACTAATAAATAATTTTAAATATTCACACTTCTCCTGTATTTTTGGTCTTTTTTTCTGATTTTTGAGACTAGGCAATCCGAGTCCCAACATTCCAATATGGAGCTGAAAAAGTACTGCCGTTATTATTTTTCTGGGTGGGATACATACGAATTTGTAATGCAGCTAGTAACAACCTGTCAAAGTACATATAAGCCATAGCAAAATCTCCCCTAAATTTGCTGTCCATCTATACTCCGTCATGCAGTATATCCAGCGGTACTATGTAGTAAGAAGTTTCCCCTCCTGTCAGATGAAATTCATGCATGCAGCCATTGTAGTATACATATAATATGTGGTGTAGGAGTGGATTTAACCTGTATTGGCCTATTATATTGAAAGATTAGCAACCTGTTCACAGTCTCACATGACAACTGACACCTGTATAATAGCATATGTACCATGGTTAAAGTTTACAAAGCAACATATTAATAAAATATATATTGTGCAGCATTAATATTGACGTGCTCATGGACTTGTACCCATTTGTTTCAAAGTAACCTTCTGCTGCTTGAAACACCTTGCAATACTTTACTTCAACGTGCCTGTAACTTACAAACATTAACAAACATTTCAATAAACACATTGCCAAAGCAGTTTTACCTAAATATTTTATCTGGAGGCAGCAAGTAAGTAAACCTTCTGAAGTCCAGACTTGCCTCATAAACAAGTGTAGATAGTCATTTCTGAACCAGTGACAGCATCCTGTGAGATTGCCACACTAATCTGTCACATTGCAATGAGGCTCATGGTGGCTGTTGGGATTTCTAGTGCATAAATTAGAGGCTTTGAGCATGGTAGTTATATGTACCATCCAATGAATGTTGTCAAATAGCAGTATCTATATGTAGTGCATATGAGCCAAGTCATGCTAAGAGGCTCTTTCAGTCTCATGCACTCAAATGAGCACCTGCAAAGTGCGCTGAGAATGTGTAGACAGGCCATATATGTTACTTTTGTAGCCAATAGAAGTGCTAAACAGTATATTTGCTCTCATAGTCAGGTAACATGCACCTGCTGCGCATATTTCATGCCATTTTCATACCTTCATGCCACCCTATCACACCAAAATTTTCTGCAGTATATAATGGTCATACCAAGACAAGTCATATTGCAAAGATGCCCTATGTTGTGCAGCATGTGCTGAAAAAGTAAATGGGTATAACTGCGAGAGGCCTTCCATAGTTCTCTGGAATGTGATCTGATGAATGGCCATGCTTCCAAGGGCACTGAGTGTGTCAGGGCTCCTCAGCAGTGCAACAAGGAAGGCAAGATCTTCCCTTATCTGATGCATGGGGGTGAACAGAAGCACTTGACTGGGGATTTAGTCCCCAGTATAAAGTGGATTCCTGGTACAGTCTTGCCAGAATGGTACCTGGTGTATCTGGGATACTTTGCTCTGATGAGCAGTGCTGCACTGCTACAGTCACCAGTGGAGGTGCCATATTGACCATCTAAGTTGTTGGGAAGAAGAGATCATAGTAAGGGCACAAGAGATGCACTGTAAGTTTTTATTTTGCATGAATATTGATTGTCTGATTAATAATATATGTGTTGTAGGCATGTAACTTAATGATAATTCATTTTTGTTCTAGATTGGGATGTTATAGAAGAGAATAGTCATCTATAGTACAGGAGAATGGAGAGACTTTCTTGGTGCAAGGGTGAATATCATTTCATTTTGTTTGGTAATTATAATTGGCTTAAGAGTGGCTTACTGTATTTCTGTCTGGCAACAGCATGCATGTGTGTGACCTTATAATTGTAGCACTGCCTATCTTAAGGTGCACAGGTTATATGGATAGCACATTTTGTGGTATTCTGAATGCAAGCATAGGCTTATACAGGTTATCTTTTGTTTGCCCTTTGCAGTTTGTTTGCTCTATACCTTGCAAGGCTAAGACAGTGGAATATATATAGTATGGCAGAGGTACACAGGCTCAAACAGTGTTATAACTGCTGTTAAGAAGCATGTTTCAGTATTCTTTCTCAAAAGTTGCATAGCCACATTTGCACATGCTGGGACTTCTGCCTGTGTCTCCCCTCATTCCATAGTACACATTCTAGTATGTATTCAGGCAGTGAGTGAGCTTGCACTGATACCCCCGGAGTACTACTGCAGTAGTATGTAGCAATTCAATATTATGCTTCATATATTACATATGTACATATTATGCAAATTATTATTTCTTTCTCTCCTCTCTTCCTTTGTTGCTATCCTTTCTTTACTATTTATTTTATGTTATTATTTTATTTTGCTCCATTTCTGTTTTCATTTTGTATAGCAGCTACCATGGCAGTGCAAGTAGCATGGCCTTACTGTCCAGTCCCCACAGCAGGCCAAGACATCGTGTGTGTATACAACTTATACCCAACATCCCCTGCGTGTATATGACCTGTACAGAGCCTGCCTCCCCGGTGGGTGCAGCAGGTTGAAGATTCCCTATTAACCTATAAAATTAGTCTGGATGACTGGATGGGTGATCATGACTTTTCTGCAGTGTTATGCGAAGGAAGTCTGCTTAATGGAGGACATTCTTAGGCTTCCGCCAATATTGGGTATGGCTGAGCTACTTAATGGTCTCCTTATGAACCTATGAACTAATCATCATTATGTAAGTCAGCATAGATATCAAGTATGTTCCTGCTCTCTATAAATCTGAACTGGATGAACTATGTATGAGAAAATGATTGAATTAATTAATTAAAAAATGCAAATATGCCTTACAAGAATTATTGTGTGTTATATAGTTATGACGTTGTATACACTAGCACTTCTTTCAATTGGTTTTCCTGTCTGCAGCAATAACAAGTCTACTTCTTACATGACAAAAGGACAGCATGTGGTTTTCATTATTACTTGAAGAGAAGATGTGAAATGACTGTGTGCACGAAAGTCCAAAATTTTTTTTGTCTTTTCCAATTGACACTTTTGGTTGCAACAGTAATTAATTTCTGAGAATTTTATAAGATAGCAATGATAATTTAATTTTTGAAAATAATCTGTCTTCCCTGCATGAAATTAATATTTTTTTACTGCAGTCACTCATGTTTAACATTACTAGCATTCTACTTTCGATTTTTTCAGCATTTCCCCAACCAGTGTAAAATCATTTTAGGCAATTTTCATCTTTATTCCATGTTTCCTTTTGTTCTTGTACTATCCTGTACTTCCAGAAACTGTTTTTACAGGTTTTAAATTTATAAGCTCTCCTTTTGAAATGGCTTCTGTAAAAGTGAGAAGTGGAAAGATTGCAGTTTGTTGATCACAACTGGATGAGATACAACTTGTCTACTGCTTTTCTCACTGGAAATTGTTGCAGACATTGCTTTTACTGAAGAAATGATTCACTCTTCTTTTATGAACTCTTTATTCTTCATAAACCGTGCGCTTGCCATATATATGTAAAGGGAGTGATGAGGCAAAGGTGGCTACGGTGCGAGGATTGTGTCTGCTGCTGGAAAAAAATAAAATTATTGTTTTAGTTGCTGTGTTGGGCTGAAGTTTCTGTTTGTGTTCATTCAGTTGAAGACCCAAACGGTAGTTTCTCAGGAACGTGTAGCAGAAGCATTAGAGGCTAATTCCCCCTCCCATTTCCACTGTAAACAATCCCACTGTTCTGTACAACTTTTCTAATACTCCAAAATTCTTCTTTTGGGATTAGTTTTGTAATAAATTGCAATTGGCAAATTGTACCTTGCAGAATATTAGCTACTGATTTGCATTTCCTTTCAGTTTTTACCTTTAATAGCTCGATTTTGTTTCTACAGTTATATATCCAGGTATATTGTGTTACCGATGTCTTCTGTGGACACATTCTTATGCTGTTTCTCTTTATACTGTCTGTGCTTTTTTACACCTATACAATCAAAACATCTTCAGGACATTACAAATACTGAATTATATAACCACCACATTTCTTATTCTCTGAACGAACATCATTTTCTTCAGCTTTTTCTATACATATGCTACTGAAAATCTCAGCATTTTCACAAGAAGTTCTTTTTTTCATTCATTATTTTCTTTTCTTCTATATTTAACAACAGCTTTTAAATAATCTTCATTTATTTTTGGTTCATCCATTAATTCTAATACCTGTTGCATTGTGGGTTCTCGATTTATTTTCCAGTTTTTTGGTGATTGCCTTTTTTGCCACTATCCATAGTAGTGATAATAGTTCTTGCATATATTTACTGCTAGCTGAATTCTTTAAGTAGCTCAGAAGGATACTGCCTTAATGAAGTCGACAATTGGAGCCACATTTTTTGGGGATGAGTGAAACTGCACAAGTGGATGGGCATTCGTATCCTGAAGGGAGGAAAGGGTTGTGTTGCTATAGGAAGACCATTCATTAAGTCACGCTAAAGACTTGAGTTTGGAACTATTGTCTAGTTGAGTATGTGGGATCACCAAGGAGGTGGGGCTGCCTTAGGGCCAAGGGCAGACATGTCCTCATTGGCTTTGCTTCATTTTCCAGAGAGCACCACAGCATAACATCACCATTCCTGGCAGAGTCAGGCCTCAGAAAATGCCCTGGCATGCAAGGTAGCATATGTGACACTGCCATTTGCTAGCTCTGCTCTGAGTCCCCCCTTCCCCCTCTCAACTTGCCAGTGACTGGGGTAGTTCTGGGGGCACTATGTAAGTTGCATGAGGACCAGCACTGAACACCTGATGGTCAGCTTGAGGCATGGTAGGGTCCAAAAAAAGTTTCTTGGCAGCTTTCTTTGAAGCTTATTCTGATACCATATTTTTCTTTTTTTAATTAAGCCAACTAAGCCTTCTTTTCTGGGACAGCTACACTACTAGAATGATCTATTATGCTCTTATAAATCTTAGGTAAGATAGAAAACATGCATTTCATGGCTTTGCAGCAATCATCCCTTACTATGTTTTTCCAGATAAACCATTTTCAAACATTATATTTGTTTCTTTTGCATATTCCTTTAGAAAACTACTTTTCAAATTCAGGTAGTTTTCTGCTACTTCCATTAACTTCAAACACGTAACAACATTCCTGTATTTATCAATAGCTACATAATTTTACTATTTTGTGTGCTTTTACTAGCATTATTCTCATCATAACTTCATAGGCAGAAGGTAGAGTTAATCTGAGAGATATAGGCAGAGGGAAGAGAACTACGGAGATGTTGGAGAAAAAGGTGGAAAAGAGAAGCAGAGACAGAAAGGGGAGGATTGTGATGTTATCATGTTTAATTTGACATAGTTAGAGGTTTGTAACCAATGATTCCTGAGACGAATTTACAGGGTCCCAAACATTCATCTAACTGAAATTTGCATATTACTAGAGTTTTCCACTCCTTCATATATATGGGGATGTTTGTCCCATAGGCAAGGAAGGCACTGTCTGGTGAATGTATCCCTGAATCAGAACTTGTTAATACTTTGGCATAGAACTAAATGTCTGAAGTGGCTATTAATAGAGGATTTCTCTTCTTATGGAAAAGAATGTCATAGAGAATAAGGTACTACATAGCTAAATCCTGCTTAATTCCTTCATGATATTATCCCATTCTTTACTCACACTACATTTGGGTTAACATTTCTTATATTTCATTCCAGTTAATTTTCTCAAATGCATTAATGATTTTATTTTGAACGCTGAGAATACATTGAATTCATTGTCATGGATAATGATAGATTTTAACAGTTCTAATTTCTCAAATAAAAATATAAAATTTAAATAAGTAGCCTTGCAGATTGTAATATGTTTCTTAGAAGAATGTTATTCAAAAGCCACAGTTGGCATAATGATTAAAATGTTTGCCTTAGAGGTACAAGGTTTGATCCTGACCTCTAGCCCAATACCTGGGTGGATTGTTAAGGACTGGTATAGTGCTTCAACCTCACTGAGAGGAGGTACAGGGGTTCATTCTCAACTTTAAGGGAAATTGGCTAGGCTTAAAATGGCTCAAAAGGACAGCTAACCTAATACTCACCTATAAGTTCTTGAATTTTAAGGGGAGGATTGGCATAATAGTTAAAGACTTTACCTCATATATACAATGTATAGGGTTTGATTCTATCATCTAATTATTGGCTAGGCTTGTAATATTCCCCAGAATTATAGCCTAGTATTTACCTATGAACCTATAAATGTTTGGTTACTCATCCACTCTGTGGTAAATTAACAAACATGGAAGGATACAAGGAGGAAAAAATGTTTCAAATGGTTAAACGTTTACAACAGACCTCATAAAAGATGACAGGAACTCAAGGCTAAGTATCAGAACTTGAGAGATCATTATATACTGGTATATCTACATATTATGGGCTCTGAAGGGAAACAGCAGCTAGAAAATGTCTGCCTGTAGTGACCCTATAAGGTGGTTCCAAAGCAGTTTATTGATCCTTTTAGTCTTGTAGACATTCCTGGATAATCTCATGACAATGGGCATTTTCTTCAAGATACTAGGTGGAGATGTTCCTTGATTAATGGTCTACATTGGCAGTGTCAGACCATGTACCCAACATAGATAGTGATAACTGCATTAAGGCAGTCTGTAATTGAAACATGGAAGGGAAGAGCAGGAAGAACAGGCAGCAGGCAGGTAGAACAGACATCACAGAATGTGTGAAGCGACTGGACCATGTGGCCATCAACACCTTCCCACTATTCACCCTTTGACCTTACCTTCTTTTTCAAAGAGCACTAGTCCAGCCATTCCTGGGGTGAATTTATGAATATCTATTCAATTGTCTATTCCTTCTTAAAGGAAGATAGTGTGTCACATTGTTTGATATGGAGGAGAATTTTATTCCAGAAAAAAGGTACGTGACAAATCTGTCTGTTTACTGTGATTTGTTTATTTGCTGAAAGAAGTTCAGATCTCTGCTTCTTCTTTCCACAGAACCCTTTGATTTGCAGAAAATTAAGAAGTCTTGTATTGCCAGATCCCTAATGGCCCAGAAAGTAAGACACAGATTACTTGTAAGAAGTCTATGTTAATCCTTTCTTGATAGATCAAGTCCTTTAGGCCCATTATATATTTTTTTTGTCGGAACCCTTAGGATCTCTGTAACTGCTTGATATACTTAGTAAGGTACATCCCAAAGAAGGCACTGTATTCTATGATTGGTCTGATCAGTGCAGAATACAGAGGGGTCACAACTTATTTGTACCTACAAGAAATACACATTGTGATCAGCTGTGTCAGATAGAAGGATTTCCTAACCACTGTTGCAATATGATATAGGTCCAAGGAGAGGGAGTGATCTCCCCATGTTCCAAGGTCTATACAACAACTTTGTTTTGGAATGTGGTGTTTTCTATACTTTAAGCTGGCAATTGGCATTAAGGTTTAGGCCATTTTCATTGTACCAGCCATTAACACTTGTAAGTTCACTTTGTACCTACTCATATCAAAAGGGGATGCAAGTATAACTCAGTTTGCAATCTTTGGCAAACTTGGTTAACTAGAGTCCCTTATTTTTGATTTGGAGATCTGAGATGTATATGCCAAATGCAAAGGTCCTGGCACAGAGCTCTTTGGTACTCCACTGGTTGCTTTCATGGTCTCTGAGGACATGCTTTCCACCCACACAGTGTGGGCCCTGTCCCTCAACCAATTAGCAATCCATTTAACTATTGATTTGGAGCACATTTAGCTTGTTGATAATATTGGTATGTGGCATAGTACCAAATGCTTTGGCAAAGTCAAGGTATGCTGCATGGACAGTGTGACCACTGCCCATTTCTTGTGATATCTTCTCACAAAAAATTTACTGAATTCATTAGACAGGATCTATCATTAACAAAGCCAAACTAGTGAGGGTCAAGCCTTATATAATTGTTATAGTGTTGTTTATTATGTCTGTTATGGCCAATTCCATATTCCATGGCCTTGCAAATGAGGCTCATTAGGTTAATGGGTCTGTAATTCCTGGGGTCCGCTGTGGAGCTATCCTTGTGAAGAAGTATTACAACTGTTGTGCACCAAACCTCTGGAACAAAGCCAGTGGATAATCTCTGACTGAATAGCTTTAGGAGTAGGTCCAAAATAGTATGTTTACTGCTGTTCAGCTGGCAGTCTTCTTTGTTATTAGATCTCAAAGAGGATGTATTTGCTTTTTGTTTTAGAAAGTATTTTAGCAAGTGTTCTTTTGTAATTATATGGGTTTTTTGGACCTTAGGTATATGTGGGTTTGGTATAGGGTGTCTCTACATTAGCAGTGAATTTGTTTACCAGTATATTTGTAATATCCAATGGAATAGAGTAGGCAGTGTCATTTTGAATTAGTTCAAAGAAATGTTGGATGTTATTTTATAACTTCCTGAGGTAATTAAATATGATTTGCAGTTATCCTTACCTTCTGGTGCAAGTCTAAACTTTCCAGATGGTGTTTTTCAGTACTTTGGATAGCCTTTTGATGTTAACTTTGATTTGTGGGTCTTTAGTTTTGTCATATATTCTAATGAATTTTTTTTTTTATGTCTTATTGCATTGTTTATCCATGTGGACCACCAGCATACTTCTCAACCTCTGGACAAAGCCATAAATAAAAGTGGTACAAAGTACCCAAAACAGGGGCAATTTTTAAATATTGCTCTTACAAACTTATAAAGTTGATAGAATAACAGGTTTTGCATTAACATGAATTTTCTGAAGGATATGAAGTCTGAAACTCAAATGTCTGTCTATCTATCTATCTATCTATCTATCTATCTATCTATCTATCTATCTATCTGTCTATTTTCTAACTTCAATCTTTAATGATTTGCCACTGATTTGTCAGAAAACTATAATTTTATGCAAAATGGACCAAAAATATGAGGCAAAAATCTGGACATTCTGCAAAAAGCTGTACAATTGAGAGGTATGTGCTGGTTTGCTCTTTCATTTCCATTTTTGTTTAGTTTTTGTAGGGACAGACAGGTTTATGCAGTATTCTAGGTGAGCACAGAATTTTTTTGTAACTAATAGCTGTATCTACATTTTAGAGGTACCATTATATTTAAAGTTTGCATGTTGGAAATATTTGTATATTGTAATATTTACCTAAGCTGGTTTAGAGACTTTGAAAGAGAAGGTTGCCAGTTTGTCGGATAGTACATCTTGCTGCCATATTTGTACGGACCAGTTCAAGATCATTTTGACCTATAGTGGTCTCTTTGACTATATGATTCAGGGAACTATTGCTGATGAAATCAAGGAATTCTTGGTAAAAGCCTACATTTCAGGTATAGGTCTCCCACTTTGTTGACTGGTAGTTAAAGTCTATTACTGTGATGGAATTTTTGTGTATCTGAAGTTCATCCGGTGTATTTAAGAAGTGGACATGGTTTTTGGGGGTCATCAAAGGTGCTCTGTAACATGTTATGATGTGATTGCTGGTTTTATTTAGGCTGAATTGAATCTCAGTAAGATTAATTTGTGGGTCTCTGGATATTTGCTTTGAGGTAATGTGATCCTTAACAAATATGGATGCTGTACCACAGTTCCCATCAGGTCTAAATGCATGACAGGTGCAAAACCCTGGTATAGAGAGGGGTTCTTTTTGCACTCTTAAATGAAGTTTCGGTAATAGTAGACACATGAATGGACTCCAAATGCAGGTAGGCTTCAAGGTCAGACAATTTGTTGCTTAGATTTCAGCCTTGAGTAGAACCACACTGATATTGTCAAGTGCTTTGCTTGTTGTGTTTGTTATGTTCTTTTTAGTTTGGAAGATACATTAGCTGGACTCTACCTGAAAAAGGCACAATGGGAGCAGCAAAGGCTTTAGCCAGTATACAGAAACGTTGTAATGAGAGGTGCAATACTGAGCAGAGGAACCGGCATCAAGTGGCATATAGAAGGGAAGATATAGGGTGTGAAGGGAGTTATATCTATAAGTGGCCAAGGTGAAATTTCTTGAGTGTTATTGGCCTGAAACACAACACACTGAAGAATACAACAATGTTTCTGGAGGAAAACACTGCTTTGGATTATTTCTAAGTGTGCTCTGGCCGTGGTTTCTTCACTATGAGAGATTTCCATTCTTTGAGTTAGTGTCACCATGGAGTTGGTATATATGAGTTCAGGGTGGGTGGGGAGCTTTCCACACCTACATCAAGTTGTTCAGGTGGGATTGCCCCCCCCCCCTTGCAAAACACACTTACAGCTTAAATCTTCCCATTTTCACTTTCGGGAATTAGTGTTTGGCATATTGGCTCCTTGGCATTCTGATGGTCATTGTTCCAGCTGTGGGAGGAAGAGGAGTTTCTAAGGGAAAAGATGGTGGTGACTTGTGACAGGGGGGAGAACGTATCCATTTTAAACCCTTGTATAGGTATAAGAAAAGTCTGCTTATAAAAACTAGTTTTAACTAAACCTATACTAAGAGAAGAAAAAAGGAGCATTACAGGGAAAGGAATGCAGGTATTTGCTATCTCATTTGAATGACTGCATGATAGGCCAAGAGCACTTTCACACTTTTTTTGTTTGGATTGTCCCACCCAGAAACTTCTAGTCAATAGGTAATATAGTTTCATTCCAAATATGCTTTCAAACATTGTTTGAGAAAATGGTAGAACGAAAGACAATAGTAAGTGTCATTTGTTTTACGCAGGTCTCATTCAGGCTGGCATGGAAGGGTAGAACCCTAATGCTAAATCTCAAAGGTAAACTACTTGGATTACCCATACTTGGATCACCCATAATACAACAAACTACTTGAATTACCGATAGTACAACAGTTCCATGATGGAAAGAACAGGTAGAAAAATAGTTGCTCCATAGGTTCATAGGCTCATAGGATGGTACTACACTATCGGCCCTAGGGCCTATAGAAGCCTAGCCATAACAATTCCCTGGCTATTTTTTCCCACATTATTTCCTTCCCTGGACCCCTGTCTAGCAGGTTGACTGACGTGATCCCTGGGGTGAATTTCCTTTCTCCCATCCAATCATCAAGGTTCCTTTTGAAGATGGCCAAAGAAGTGCTCTGCTTGACATGTATGGGCAGTCTATTCCATAGTCTTGGGAGTGTCTGGGTCAGGAACCTATCCCTCCAGCATGTTTTGTTTATTGTGGTGACAAGGTATAGATCCCTGGAGCATGTGGCTCTGAGGGATTGGGATTTCTTTAAGTGTAGCATGTCCAACAGCTCTGGGTTTGACATGACTTTGTATGTTAAGCAGAGATCGCCTCAGAGTAGACGATATGTGACAGAGTATAGCTGGAGTTTTTTAAGGCGGTCAGCATAGGGCATCTGCTTTATGCCTGTGACTCTTTTAGTGAGGTATTTCTGTGACCTTTCCAGTTATTGCAGATGTCTTGAGAGGTACATACCAAATGGGGCATTGTATTCTATAATGGGTCTAATGAGGGATGAGTACAGTGGGACAATGACCTCCTTTTTCTGGATGAAAAGCCCTTAGTGATGTGCCACATAGAAGGATTTCCTGACTGTTGTGGCGATGCGGTTATTGAAGGTAAGACCACTGTCCACCTGTGTCCCTAAGTCTCATATCACACTTTCAGTGTTTAGTGTACTGCCACCTATGTGGTAATTCACGGGTACATGTTTTTTCCCAAAGGGGATAACTATACATTTCTTGACATTGAGCTTGAGCCCATGGCTCTGGCACCAAGCATCTGTTTCTGTAAGGCCCTTTTGTAGAGTATCAACATCATTTGGGGATTCAATAATGGCTCCCAGTTTGCAGTCATCTGCTAACTTTGTTAGCCAGAGTCCCTTAGTGTTGGCCCATACTTCAGAGAAGTAGATGTCAAACAAGAGAGGTTCCAGGACTGAACCCTGAGGTACTCCACTTGTCACTTGTCTGGAGCTGGATTTGGAGTCAGCTACTTTTACAGTGTGGGTTCTGTCAGTAAGCCAGTTGGCAACCCATCGAGTGATGTAGGGATTAATGCCCAGCTTAGTAAGTTTATCTATGATTCCAGAGTGGGGGATAGTGTCAAAGGCCTTGGCGAGGTTCAGATAGGCTGTGTGGCTGCCTTACCCTCATCCACGGCTCTGGAGACTGATTCAAAGAAGTCACTCCGGTTCAGGAGAAAAGATCGGCCCTTCAAGAACCCAAACTGGGTGGGGTCTAGTGTTTTAAGGCTGCCAATGTCTTTGTTTATAAGTTCCATGATAATACGTTCCATGGCCTTGCAAATCATGCTCATCAGACTGATGGGGTGGTAGTTCCCGGGATCCAAGGTGGATCCCCCCTTGTGCGTTACTCAGTGGGCATGAAGCCTGAGGTGAGGGTATGATTAAACATTTCACTTAGGTGAGGTGCCAGTTCATTTTGTAGTTCATGTAGTACACAGCCTGGGATGTCATCTGGTCCCATGGATGCTGTATTCTTAGCTTTGGCGAGTATGTTTTTTTACCCGTGTGGCTGTTATTATCAGAATTCGGCAATCTTCCAATATTGAGATGGGCCATTTAGGGGGTGAGAGGTGGGTGAAGTTGGCACTGAATTGATCTGCCAGGATATTGGCAATATCCTTGGGATCCATATATTTAATGCTATTCTGTTGTAGTTCAGAGTAAATCTGAGCATTGTCATTTAGATTCTTGACATAGTTATAGAATGCCTTGTGGTTGTCTTTGGAATCTTTGGCAATTTTATTTTTGTAACTAGCTTTGGATGATTTTATGAGGGATCTCAGCTTTTTACTGAGGCTGGTAAGGGAGTTTTTTGCATCCTGGGATTTTCCTCTTTTCTGCAACAGTTTCTTCCTTTTGTTGTAAAGTTTGTTTATGGCAGGAGACCACCAGATTGGCTTCCTTTTTTGGAGGAGAGCATCTTGGTTCTATTTGGGATGGCACGATTCATGCATGAGTGGATGTGTTCGTACAGTGCCTTAGTGTAGGACTCAGCAGTCGAACTTTCAGTTCCTGTCTGCATGGGTGTCACGAAGTTTGTGACTTCTGACTTGAGTAGCATGAAGTTGGCTTTGGAGAAGTTTTTTATGGAGGTTTCCTTACTGGGGGGGTGGGGGTGGGATGTGGATGTTAAGGGTGATTAGCTTATGGTCTGATCTGACCAATGAGGGGGTGACCATAGGTATGGAGCATAGATTTCCCATGTTGGTAATGACCAGGTCTAGGATATTGGAGCCCCTGGTGGGACTATGGATTAATTGATCCAGGGCATTGGAATTTATGAATTCCAAGAACCGTTGGGCAAAGGTGTTGGTACACGAGTAGTTTTCCCAGTTAATGGCAGGGTAGTTGAAATCACCCAGTATTAGGGTGTTTGATTGTATATTAATATTTTCCAGTATGTTTAGAAAGGTGCAGTGAGAATCTTGGGGCATGGTGGGGGATCTGTAGCAAGCTACAATTTGGATTGCAGTCTTACCTAGTGTTAGTTGCACCTGGAGAATTTCAGACACATTGTGTTGGGCAACTAACCTGGTGGTGTGAATATCCTTGGTGAATATGGACACTCCTCCACCTTTAGTGTTTTGATCCTGGTTTGGTGGCCGAAAAGTGTGGTAAGAGTTGTAGCCTGGTATTGCAGTGGTGCTCTCTGGAGCCTTGAACCAGGTCTCAGTTACTGCACAGATATCGATGTTCTCCATTTTTAGGAGTGCCTCGAGAGAGTGCATCTTGAGGTTTAGACTTCTAGCATTGAGTAGCATTACCTTCAGATTTTGCATGCTTGTACCTTTTACGGTGGTGGTTTTGTCCTTTGAACTTTGCTTAAAAAAGGCACTATAGGGGGGGCAAGAGCCTTTGCCAGTAACCTGAATCCCAGGGACGACAGGTGCAGACCATCTCTGGCAAAGCATCGTGTTCTGTTGATCATGTTGTCCCAGGCAGATACTGGATCCCCTTTGAATAACACCAGAAGCTTAGCCAATTGCTGAAGTCAATCATTTTGTCCTTATATTGTGGTATCATTCTGGGCAAAGGCAGGATGCTACTCAGGGCTAGGGTCATACCTGCCTGAGCCACATGATCCGAGAGCTCTTCCATGTCTCTTTTCATGTAGTCCAGGGAGGTACGTCTCAAGTCATTCACTCCAACATGGACAATGACAGAGTCATTTGTACTTGTTGTGGAGTGACTTGAGTGCATGAGTTATGTGGCAGATCCTGGCACCCGACAGGCAGCTCACTGTAATTTTCTCCTTGTTCAGCCTGGTGAGTGAGACATCAGTGTGCCTGACTATAGAGTCACCTATGACTAAAGTGTTAGGTACATTGTCTTGCCTTAGGGGCTGTTGCTGGGTGGCACACTGGTGTTGTGAGCTATGTGACACTTTGGTTGTGATTGGTGTTTGTTTGCGTTTCAGCTTTGGAGGTCCTTGTTGCTTGGGCAGGTTACAGTTAAGGGCCTCCACATATGTGGATTTAGTGTTGCCATGTGTGGGTGTTGGTGGTGTGAGTTTAGAAGGGCTATTTGTTGCTTGAGGTATAGTGTGGGTGTTAACCTTTTCCTCTTGACTGTCTAGCACAATCTTGGGTGGAGAGCTCTGCTTCCAGTTTGGCTATGTAAGTGCATCTCTCACAGGTTGTAGTGTTGGGTGGTAGGAGGAGAGGGTTGTCTGTGTACATGAGGCAATTGCTGCATTGCCCCAGTATGCCCAGATTCACCAGGTGGACAGGAGAAATCACTGGAAGCTGACCCTTGGACATGCCTGGTTTGGTGCTTTTTTTAAATGTACAAGAGCTGTTTTCCCTTCCCTTAGAAAAGTATTTTGCAATTATAGGCTATTTAGTGCCTATGATTAATTTCTCCTTATTAATAAGGAGAGTTGAGTGCCTGTATCAGTTTAAGGCTTCCTAATGCTTTCCAGCAGGTATTAGAGCAAGTGCTAGTCACAGGGATGCTTAAAGGTAAGATGAAAAAAAAAAGGTTTATCCTAAACACTGCAGTGTGCACTAGAGAAGTTATATGTGAAAGTAGGTAACTTAAGTTTTACCTGTCTAAAACGTTAAGTTTTAGTGGAGAGTCACTATTTTTAAAACAGCAAGATAGATTGAAAAGGGGTGATCACTTTTGTATTTCGGTACTATGGAATACAGTAGAATGGCCAATAAATTTAAATAGTTGAAGGGGAGTGATTTCACAAAATGATAATTTTGTGCTTACTTACACAAGCCAGTGAAAGCAGAGAGGAAATGAGATATATGGTCAAATTAACATAAGAGGCAGGCAGCTAGAAAGACAGAAACAGAGCTGTGGGGGTCTTTTGAAGTTTTAATATGCAGTTAAAAGCAGAACACAAGCAAAACACAAGGTAAAGAAAACAAATCACAGCACTCAAAATATAAAAAGGCAATAACCTAATACAAAATACAACAAATAAAAAGCAAACCAACCTTTCCCTCACAGCAAAGTATAGCAGAGTCTGGGTGAGCCTTTCCAATAAAGCTCTGAAATGTTTTATTTTACTCCTTAAATAGAAGGTTTAGTTCCTAGCTCCACCCCCTCAGTTCACAAATGATTAACCTTAAGTGACCTCTTCTGTCTTATGTATGAGTCCTTAATTGAGTTCTAATTTCTGCCTGACTCACAAGAGGCAGAGCTGTGAGGTCTTTTGAAGTTTTAATATGCAGTTAAAAGCAGAACACAAGCAAAACACAAGGTAAAGAAAACAAATCACAGCACTCAAAATATAAAAAGGCAATAAACTTACAGGGAAAGTTTTTAATTTGGAGTTTCATTGTTAAAATGGTTAGACAACAGAACCCCCCCCCCAAACTGAGCTCAGACATCACTTTTTAGATCCTCCCAAGCCTGTTGTCTGGCACAAATACTTTAGTGCTACAAACTGGCAAAACAATGTACAATGAAGTCACAGTAGAAGACATTTTCTCCAGGAAACTGTGTTGTTATATGTATTGAATACAGGAGTACAAATCTCTAATGACAGTTTAATATATACTAACTCACCAGTTACGTAAAGCCTTCACCCTTTCAATAAACCATGCTTAAAACTCAGTGATTGTGCATTTATATTATTTTACCTTAAGGCCATACCATGGCTATTAAGCACATATTCCGTTGTAGTGCATGGTATACCATGATCATGCTCAAAAACAGTAAAATGACAAGCTTGTTAAGCACCCCTAAGTTCTCGTAAGATCACAACTCTAGAGATTAACAGCAGACATTGATGGCCAACAAAGTACAGTGACAAAAGGTAAAACACCTTTGAAAATGTTGTTATTTCTACCACTCTTATAATCAAAAAGTACCGCAGCATGAAGTGTCTGCCAACTTTTAAATCTATTTGTTCTTCATAAGGGCAATTCTGTTCTGCCTACTTTCTGTTTGGCAGAGCTAAACATTTTACCAGCTTTTAAGCACACTGAGAGCTGGTGAAATACTTTATGCTCCTTCACTTTTTTTGTCTCAGTAGCTGATACTGCTTTAAGCAGAAAAAGCCCCATGGGCTACAAAGAATGACGACCAGGTCTCTCTGATCATAACCTTATTACTTGTTTTTGACATGAATGCCAAGACTCATCTTTCATTTCACTCTCAAGATGAATTTCTTGGCATCCATGTTTCAAACACATAATAAGCTGGTTATGATAGGTGAGCTGATTATAATTATCAACATTATTTAATATTAGGTATTGTTGCTCAGTATCAAAAACTGATGCACTTGGTTTGTAATTACTAAACACGTCCTTGTTTTTAATCAAATAATTTCCAAATGTAATTTACTTTGTACCTCATAAAGTTTTATTTTATTTTCTGTACTTATTAATTAGGTAAACCCACTAAGACTTTGCACCTCATGAAATTTATTTACTTTATTTATTTAATTGAGTAAACCCACTAGGCATAGGCGCCTCTTTTCAGCAGTGACCCAGGAGTATTCTCTGGTTAAATGACTTACAGTGACATAGCGGGTTAATGGAGACATGCAGACATAACCCAGGACTATAGGATGTCGCACAATAGCAGCTCATGATCAAGGTGTTTCTACTATATTATCTTGACGTTCAACTATATAAAGGTTTAACTAGATAACAAAAAGCATCTGAGGCTTCAAATAATCAAAAACTTGTTCAAAAAACACTTTATGTAGGTGAGTAAACCCCACACCCCATGCATCTCTTACTTAAATATGCTGACTTGATGTTTGCCAAATTGTGGAGAAAAAAGACCATATGAACAATGGCAGGCAAATAGATAATAATTTTCTGGGAAAAATGATGATCAATGAATTTAACATTCTGCAAGTTTATAAACATTTCCACTTCATATTTGCAAATGAGTAGGATAACAGCCATAGTCTTCTCATGAAACTGACAGACCAAATTCGCCCACAATAATTCACAGTATAACACTGTTTCAGTCTATAAAGTAAATATTTCAGCAATTGAAAATGAATTCTGAAATAAAAATTCCAGTTCTAGCATACAGAAGTACCCCTCTGTAGCTTATTTCATAAAGGAAGTAACTATGCCAATCCTCTAAAATTACTGGAACTACTTGTTGCTCAGAGTTAAGGCGTTCTATGAAATGGATGCTTCTGCTATTCAGAAATTACAGATTTTCTTCAAGTATATGCATAATGAAATATCTTATGAAATGAAACCAAAAAAACCCCAATAACAACCAAAACCAAAAAAGCTGAAAGCACAAGAGAGAACCACCAACTCAATAGCGTTAAAAACATTTTAATCCATGCTTTCGTAAAAACTTCCTCAGAATGAATCTATCTTAAAACAGTCAGTTTAAATACACTCATTGATTAATTAAGACCTATAAAATTCAATTAACTAATTTAACAAAATTGCAAACAATTATTCAAATGTATTTTTTCTATTTTCAAGAAAACATTTAATATTGATGTATTCATTTAACCCTGGTAAACTGTCAGCACCTAACCTTAACTGCCATAAAGTCTCCTTTCTTTCCACTTTATTTTTAACATTGCCCCCTCTCATATCCTTATTAATATGCTCTAAAACAGTGAAAGAAAAAATTTTAAACTTAGTACATAACATTGTATGTCTATATAAAGCATTGTTAGTATCCTTGGTCTTTATGGCATAACAATGTTCTTTAATATGTTTGCTTAACTTCCTAGTTGTCATTCCTATATAAAATGCTTCACATCCTGAGCATAAAGCAATGTAAACCACATTAGATGTATTACAAGCAAACCTGCCGGATGCAGCAGTGGTTTGATTAAGATGGTTTAAGCAAACATAAGGCCCATTGTGAATACATCTGCAGGCAGAACAACTGAAACATTTGTAAGTCCCTTTTGCTCTATCTGTCTCAGGTAAAACTATGCCTGTATCTTCATGTTGTAACAATTCTTTTAAACTACTTGATTTTGTATATACAAAACTAGGTGTTTTCCCTAGGATACTAGACAAATCATTACTTCCTCTTATTATTTTCCAGTTGTCAGTTATAATGTTTTTTATCATTTCACTGTCAACAGACATATCCACTACACATCTTGGTGTTTTTGATAAAGTTCCTATTTTTGAACCTTCCATAATATTTTTCTTGGTTAAACCATAAATCAAAATTGGCCCAAAATCTGTGTGTCTTCTGCAAGAAATCTCTGATGCCAAATTTGCCAACATCACATCAGAATAACCATTAGATAAAAACAAACCAGTGATGAATGTTGTTTCCAAAAAGAAATCATCATCATCACTGGTAAGTCTAGAAGCTCTTATATATTGTCCTTTTGGAACATTTCTTCTCATAAAACCAGGATGGTTGCTCTGAAAATGTAAATAATTATTTACATACATCTCCTTTCTATATATTTTACTAGAAAAACTTTTTACAATTGTATCCTATATGAGTGTCACATCTAAAAAATAAATAATGTGACCTACATTGCCAAGTGTGAATTTCAAAAATTCACTACTCATATTTAATTGTTCCAAAAATATATTTGCCTTTGATTCTGTACCTCTTATGACAAAAAACAAGTTGTCTATAAAATGACCATAGAATAAAATATCCTTAGCTAAAGATGTCTCAGGTAGCTGTTCTAATTACCACCAAGCCGTAACTAAACCTGCGAAGGCAGGAGCTACTGTGGCAAATGAAATTAGAACTTTATTAGCTAATAGATCTGTTAAACCTTTTTTCAACTTGACACAAGAAATGAAAGAAGCATTAGTCAAATTGAAAAGCATAACAGATTTAAGATTTATGAAGGCCGATAAGGGGGGTGGTTTAGTAATAATGTATACTAAAGATTATGTGATAGCAATGGAGGCATTGCTTAATAATAAAGAAGAATATTATGAAGTTAATTTTGAAGCCATAGATAGAAGCAATAAATATATCAAGAATGCTCTATATGATTTTTTTATGAATGGCAAAATGGAATTAAAAGTATACAATTACTTAACAGTTGAACATCCTAGAATTGGTGTATTATTTGTGATTCCCAAAATACACAAAAATGTTTATAACCCCCCTTTTCAGCCTATTGTTTCTGCAGCAGGAAGTGTAATTGAAGGCATTTATTTATACCTCGACAATTTACTAAATCCTTTAACACAAAGCTTAGCATCCTATTTTAAGGACTCCTGGTCTTTTTTAGAAGCTATTAGAGAATATTATCTAAAGGAGAAAAAATTGAGTTTTTAGTACAAATTAATTTTTTCCACTTACTATAGATGTAGTTTCTTTGTATACATCTATACCCCTTGAGGAAGGGTTGGATCATGTTAATAATTTTTTGAACAAATATACGGATTGGTCTTAGAATTCAGTGAAGACCTGCATTGCATTATTGGAACTTCTGTTAGAAAATATTTTTTTTGTTTTTAACAAGAAATATTATTGACAACAAAGAGGAGTAGTGATGGATGCCACAGTAGCTCCTGCCTTCGCAGGTTTAGTTATGGCTTGGTGGGAATTAGAACACCTACTACCCAAGATATCTTTAGCCAAGGATATTTTATTTTATGGTTGTTTTATAGACGACTTGTTTTTTGTCATAAGAGGTACAGAATCAAAGGCAAATATATTTTTGGAACAATTAAATATGAGTAGTGAATTTTTGAAATTCACACTTGGCAATGTAGGTCACATTATTAATTTTTTACATGTGACACTCATATGTGATACAATTGCAAAAAGTTTTTCTAGTAAAATATATAGAAAGGAGACGTATGTAAATAATTATTTACATTTGCAGAGCAACCATCCTGCTTTTATGAGAAGAAATGTTCCAAAAGGACAATATATAAGAGCTTCTAGGCTTACCAGTGATGATGATGATTTCTTTTTGGAAACAACATTCATCACTGGTTTGTTTTTATATAAAGGTTATTCTGATGTGATGTTGGCAAATTTGGCATCAGAGATTTCTTGCAGAAGACACACAGATTTTGGGCCAATTTTGATTTATGGTTTAACCAAGAAAAATATTATGGAAGGTTCAGAAATAGGAACTTTATCAAAAACATCAAGATGTGTAGTGGATATGTCTGTTGACAGTGAAATGATAAAAAACATTATAACTGACAAATGGAAAATAATAAGAGGAAGTAATGATTTGTCTAGTATCCTAGGGAAAACACCTAGTTTGGTATATACAAAATCAAGTAGTTTAAAAGAATTGTTACAACATGAAGATACAGGCATAGTTTTACCTGAGACAAATAGAGCAAAAAGGACTTACAAATGTTTCAGTTGTTCTGCCTGCAGATGTATTCACGAGGGGCCTTATGTTTGCTTAACCCATCTTAATCGAACCATTGCTGCATCCGGCAGGTTTGCATGTAATACATCTAATGTGGTTTACATTGCTTTATGCTCAGGATGCAAAACATTTTATATAGGAATGACAACTAGGAAGTTAAGCAAACATATTAAAGAACATTGTTATGCCATAAAGACTAAGGATACTAACAATGCTTTGTATAGACATACAATGTTATGTACTAAGTTTAAATTTTTTTCTTTCACGGTTTTAGAGAATATTAATAAGGATATGAGAGGGGGCAATGTTAAAAATAAAGTGGAAAGAAAGGAAACTTTATTGCAGTTAAGGTTAGGTGCTGACAGTTTACCAGGGTTAAATGAATACATCAACATTAAATGTTTTCTTGAAAATAGAAAAAGTACATTTGAATAATTATTTGCAATTTTGTTAAATTAGTTAATTGAATTTTATAGGTCTTAATTAATCAATGAGTGTATTTAAACTGACTGTTTTAAGATAGATTCATTCTGAAGAAGTTTTTACGAAAGCGTGGATTAAAACGTTTTTAACGCTATTGAGTTAGTGGTTCTCTCTTGTGCTTTCAGCCTTTTTTGTTTTGGTAAATATCTTATGAAAGTTTTTTTTTTAAAAAGCAAACACCTAGCAGTAGGCTGGTGTTTTCTGTACTTATTTCAGAAAACTGAAATCTGTTTTATGGAAGGACCTGGGAGAACAAGACAGCAAAATAACGTGCTTGGGGTTATACATTATGCAAGTGGAAGCTGATGAGATTCAAGGTAAAGTTTTCATATTCACTGCCTTGTGCTGTAACCACTATGCATCATTTACTGCTCAGCCAAAGTAACCATCTGAAGACATTTAACTCCTTCTAGTCTTGCGAGGTTTCTTACTTATGACCTTTCAACACAGATTCTGTTAGTGAACCTTTCATGTCCATTAATTTGTTTGTTAAGCTATTTTCTCAAACGATTGTAGGTTGTTTAGCAAGAACATGTCCGCCTGTAATTCCCTAATGGTATATATTGCTGGAATAATTGCTTATAGATCTCAACAGGCTCTACTTGAAGCTCATGCCTCCCCTGTTCTGTTAACACTGCTTCAGTAAGGCCAGATGTAACTTCAGCACATGTGCATATCTGTAAAGCAAACAGTAAATATGCATTTTCTATTGTTTGAATACAACCTCCTTCAGTGATACACCCATATAATCCTATATCAGACTGAACTTTGAAGTCATGTAATTTTTAAGGCTTATTTACACTCAGAGGAAACAAAAACAGCTTGTATTATTTTACACTGCATCAAGCGAGCACTCTCTTTACAAGGAAAACTTTTCTTTATTTCTGATTTGTTATGACTTATCTTTAAGAATCATTGTTTATGCTTTTACAGCATCAGTAGCACCTTCATTGTAAGAACATAGAAATTCTGCCATCTCAATTACTATTCTTTCTGTCTCATTCTAGTTTACAGCCTTAGGTACTCTTTCTTATCAACATAACAGCTCCCTTTTCTTAAACTCTCATTTAAGATAAACAGTTTCCATTTTATTATTTGTAGATGGCGTTAGACTGCATTTTACACGTGATTTGAGCTCATGGAGGACAAATGAGTCAGAACTGTGCATTATGCAAGCAGAAATCATCTGAATGAAAGCCAAGTCTGTTGCATTCATGCACATGCATATCCATGGATGTTCATTCTGGCGCTAGCTTTACTGTAATATACCCTACAGATTTCTTCAAAATTGCTAAGCTTGGGGAAGTTATGAATCAAAACAGCTTGCCATTACAGTTTAGGAAACACATTAAATATTTGCTGCATTCTGAATCTTTTTGGCTCATTATCCAGCAAACTGCGCCCCAGTCTGCTGTGTTTTGCAAAACATAAGGTATTATGACATGAAATGCACACAAGTGTATTTGATGGTTCATTATCTTGCATCTCATGGCATTTATTTATTAGTTTGTCTAGTATATATGAATAATGGCTTATGGGTTTTATACTTTGTTTTCCTTACACAGAGTAAATGTCTCTGCTTGAGCTTAAAAATGATTTCTTGATTTATGTGCTGAAAATCAAATTGCATATCTTTTACTTTTATTCCTAAGTCTTTGACTACCTCTTTTCCAGAAGTCATTTTGTTGAACATCACCTGATGGATGCATGAATTAATTAAAATATGTGTTTCCTCATGTAGAACACAATAATTCTTTATATCCCTCCCATATTAATCCATAGAGGCCATAAAAGTTTCCATGACACACATCGCAGGTTTACATAACTACTCTGGAGTAGTTTCCAAAGGATACTCCCACAGTTCACTAGTTGTATGCTGTTCTATGGAATTCTGCTACTCCGTGTCTCAGTAACTTTGCTCCCCATTGCAATGCAGTGCTTCTGCTGCCCCTTTGTGCCATACACTGCGGATTAAATTTCATGCAGGCCTGTGGTTATTAACAAGCACTAGTACACCACAAAGAATTGTTTATAGTCAGGTTACCACCTAACACCTTTGAATGGCCAAGCAAAATATACTGTCTGGCTAAGGCAACCTGACCTGCCCATTTTCATGATGGCTGTGATGTTAATGTCTATTACGGGACAATATTCATATTGCATTACATGTATATGTATATGACTGCATGTATATGTAGTCAGACTGTGTTTGTCCTTTGTTTACATTAAGTAGTGTGGTTAATTATATACTCATAGCTTCTTTTTCTCTTCATTGACTGTGGTACTTTTCCATTCTGTGAACCTCTGACCACCGATTTTGTAGCAATTAATACATTCTGCACTCTAATATGTGAAAGTTATTTTCCTCTAGCATCCCCAATTTATAAGCAGAGCTATATAAATTAATGTGTAATATATTTCATAGCATTTAATGCTGCTTGTCCAGGCTTGTAGTTCATTTTGTTTCCGGTTCTGCTATGACAGAATCGCTATAGTTTAAATTTTGAATATTGTGGTATGCTATACTGTA
>NC_056731.1:185841448-185893948 GCF_019279795.1 Protopterus annectens | reverse complement strand
TAACCCAAGTGATCCCCCCCACACATGTAAATGTCGTAATATTTAAATTTTAAAATGAGAGATAATGAACAACACTCATTTAATCCTGGTTGAACAGTTGCATTCAACAATCTGACATAAAACTTCCTTATAATTTAAATGTACTGCAGTAGTTTTACCTTGTTCATCAAACTTAAACTAACCTAAAACATAAAACTTCATATCATGTCCCTGATTAATACTAATATGCCTATACAATGCATTGGTAAGTTTTTTATTCTTTATATCTGAAAAATGTTCATATATTTGATCTCTTAGTCTCCCTGAAGTCTTCCCTATGTAATAACTTGAACATGTGTCACACAGGGCTGCATATATTACATTGCAAGAATTGCAATTAAAATATTGGTTGCATCCATATTTTCTGTTGGCTATGACCGCATGCTTCTTGCCAAGTATGTGTTTACACTTGCTACAACTCCCACACTTATATGTGCCAGTTTTCTTGCATGGGTTTGTCAAACTATGAGTGTTACTCCTTTCTAATAATTGTTTAAAAGATGTGTCCTTTCTAAACACTATCCTAGGCTTTGTTCCAATGTCAATGTCATTAGAAAAAAAATCCACCAGTTTTTGTGCATAATGCTCACTATTTCTTGTGAATCAAAACAATAGGTAGTAATAAATACCATTTTATCCAGTTGACCTACATTGTCAACTGGCAATAACATAATTTGATTGCTATTTAAAATGGGAAAGTAAGTGCCATTTTCTCTCTTGTGCACGACCTCAAGTTTAATGCTGTTAACTAACTCACAAGGGTAACTGCTTGCAATAAAAAATTCTATTAGTTTCCCACATTCAGTCAAAAAAAAATAAGTGTGTTCTGAAACCATACAGGCTACTTGCACAAACTGGCCTTTAACTATGGCCTTTTTCTGGTCTTGTGGGAGCCCACTTGAAAAGTGAAGGTACAAATATGAAAATGTAGGGTTTCGGTATACATTGGAGACATCTTTACTGCTTACCCTATCCTTAGATACTCTTACATCTAAGTAAGCAATGGATTCCATATCCCATGTACAAGAAAATTTCAAAAACTCAACTGTATTATTAATGTATTCTAAAAATCCATTTAATATATATTAGAATGCCCTTTCCACAACATAAAAATGTCATCCAAAAATCTCATTTAGGACACCCAGTTTCCCACATAGGGTCCATTAAATATATAGTGTTCTTCCCAGAATGACATAATATAGTTGGCAAAGGTGGGGGCACATGCTGCCCCATAGCAACTTCAATCACCTGTCTAAAAAATTGTCCTTCAAAATACAAATAGTTGTGTTTTAATGCTAATTCCATAAGGGTACATAAAGTATAAGCTTCATTTGCTGTATAGCTTGCATGTTTTTGCAACTGCTCCTCTAACCAATTTAACCCAAAGTGATGGGGTATTACCGAAAAAGATTGTGTAATTGGTGGATTTTTTCTAATGACATTGACATAATACAAAAACTTGGAATAAAGCCTAGGATAGGACATATAAGTGTGGGAGTTGTAGCCAGTGTAAACACATACTTGGCAAGGAGCATGCAGTCATAGCCAACAGAAAATATGGATGCAACCAATATTTTAATTGCAATTCTTGCAATGTAGTATATGCAGCCCTATGTGACACATGTTCAAGTTTTTACATAGGAAATACTTCAAGGAGAATAAAAGATTGAGTATATGAACATTTTTCAGATATAAAGAATAAAAAACTTACCAATGCATTGTATAGGCATATTAGTATTAATCAGGGACATGATTTTAAGTTTTATGTTTTAGATTATGTTAGGTTTGATGAACAAGGTAAAACTACTGCAATACATTTAAATTATAAGGAAGTTTTATGGAAGACTAAGTTGAATGTAACTGTTCAACCAGGATTAAATGAGTGTTGTTCATTAGCTCCCATTTTAAAATTGAAGTATTACGACATTTAGATATGTGTGTGTGTGTGTGTGTGTGTGTGTGTGTGTGTGTGTGTGTGTGTGTGTGTGTGTGTGTGTATGTGGGGGAGGTCACTTGGGTTAGAATTTGAATTTTAAATCTCTGTGCCTTTAAGTGTTTTAGTCTTTGTTGGTCATGTGATTTTTTGAAATTGTATAACTACCAAGATGAGAGTGACTTAATTGTTCTGATGAAGTTTAGTGTACACTTGAACAAAAACCCTTAACGTATTGCTTGTGGTGAATAAATGTATTTTCTGTGGAACTGCGCTGTGACTTCGTTCATTGCTTCTTGGCTTGCTGTGGTGTCTATTAGAGTGTAACTTACCTTTTATATAAGTAAAATATGGGATCAATTTTTATTTTCTATTTCTTTTGTTTGTTATGTTTATTGCTTGTTATCATGGGTGATACTGAGAGTAGCTCTGTGGAACTCCTACAAGCTGATGTCATCAGAGTATCAGTAGCCTCTGATGATTTTGATGATGATGATGGCAATGAAGAGGCAGAGTCTGGGGTTACAATGGATAAGTCTGACATTGAGGTTGTGGTTCCCATGTTCCCTGCTCATATTTTGAACACAGTCACTATGCCTATGCATACCCATGACACAGAGACCTCTGATAGAAGACAGGTTCAGGGTGATACAGAGTAGTGTGGTTACTCCAGTTGCAGAGTTGGTAGTGTCTGCCCATAGCCATTGTGAGGGTGAGGTGTCACACAGGAAGGTTGGCAGAGGTGAGTGGAGAAGGCCTCTTGTCCTCTATCCTCCTGATATTGGCATGTCATCAGGTGCCACCAGATGTATGTGTAGGGCTGCAGTGGAGGTACAGGCATGTTCCACCTGTGCCTCAGAAGAAATAGTGCGAGTAGCGAATGTCATACATTCTGATATGCATGACTTCCTGAACCATGTGGGCAACTCCTTGGGCACTATGAATGACACATTGGCTCAGGCAGTTTCTGTGATTAAGCATCTGTTGGGTAAAGGTGAGCATCCATGTGGCCCAAGAGCCGCAACATCCTCTGGTGTTTGCCAACATGGTCTTGCAAGATCCCACCCCCGTAGTGACACTTCTTCCACTGCTCCATCAGTGATTGTGGGGTCCACATCCAGATGTGATAGGCCATGGGTTGTGGTCCTGGACATAGTTGTGAGGACAGCTCATCCAGCAGAAATTACTCACATTCAGGTAGCACCTCAACTTCTAGCCAGGGCCATTAAGTAGTAGTGCAACTCCTGGCAGAGGTAGTTCTCATGGTTGGTGGTGACGTCGCTACACTGAGTACTCTACCATGCATGGCTCACACCTGTCCAATATACCAGGATGTAGTGCTAGCACAGTGCATGTTTGTGTTCATGCGGGCACACACACACACACACACACACACACACACACACACACACACACACACACACACACACACAGAGAAAAAAAATTCACTTGCCCACACCACCACACACACGCACGCACACACACGCGCGCACACACACACACACACACACACACACACACACACACACACACACACACACACACACACACACACACACACACACACACACACACACATGCAAGCTATCTAAACAATACTGCTGAATATTATACAACTGTTCTTTGCTGGCCCTGAACACTGTATACGCTGATAGATACATGTGTTTTTTAGGCAAACACACACTTCTTTGGTTCCAGTCTTGCTCTCCTAATACCCCCACCCCTATCCCATGCAAATGATGATGACTGTGCCCTGCCCTTTGCACATGTCTTTGTGACTTAGGGTTGCATTTAAGTCTGGTGCATACAGTGGATAGCTATTGCTTGCTTTCTCAAAAGCATTCATTTATCAATATGTATTGCAGACACAAAGCTTTTGATTTCTCGTTCATACTAATCTGAGAATGATTGCTTATATAATTGTTGAATCTCATTGATTTCAGTTAATATTGTAAGTAAAGCATTGAAGGCATTTGTATGTATGTAACTATGCATGTATGCATGTATGTATGTATATATGCATTAAGTACTTCAGTGTTACTCCTTGGTTTAGTTGTGCAAATAAGGGTATAATTGACATGTTCCATGTTTTATAGACAGTGGTAAATTGACACACTTGCACACTATTGGTTTTTATAAATAACTACATATTGAGAAAATCTGACATAGATATTACTAACGTAACTGTATACCTCAGACAGATGCTCTGCTTTGGGGCATATACATATTTTCATATAAGAGTAATCAGTTTATATATATATATATGTATATATATATATATATATATATATATATATATATATATATATATATATATTTTTTTTTTTTTTTTACAGGTTCCTCACTTACCTCATTATCACTGTAGGTAATAACTGTGTTCTTGGTGGTTGTCCCTGTATGGATGCTATCAAAACACAGCCATTATATAGTTAAGTAAAGGATGTATATTTTTACAGGCTTCAGTTTATACACACACACACACACACACACACACACACACACACACACACACACACACACACACACACACTGTATATATATATATATATATATATATATATATATATATATATACATACACACACACACACACACACACACACACACACACACACACACACACACACACACATACACACACACACACCTAGGTAGTGATTGTGTGTGTGCTTTCCTTTGCATCTTAGCCAGAGTCAGGACATATTGTGCATGCCTCTGTCTGCCAGCACCATCTGCAGCTGGTGGTTCTCCATCAGACACTTCATCTGTATCAGCTGCTGCTGCTTCTGCTTGCCTTGCCTGTGCCCTTTGAAATGGTGGTCCTGCCCCTTGTTGAATCTGTTTTCTGATAATTATATTGTGCATCATGGCACAGACTGTAAGTATTTCTTCAGAGGTACCTGGGTTGTACTGCAGTATACCTCCTGATGTGTCTGGAGACTGGAACCTTGATTTGATCAATCCAAACACACATCCTATGATATTCCTAGTTTGAGTATGGGCCTCATTGTTTCCATACTCAGTGGAGTTGTGCGGGTTTCTCATGGGTATCATGAGCCAGGGCTCAAGTGCATAACCTACATCCCCTACTGGATCCCCTTGAGGAATGTCACCCCTAGCAAACCTGATGTGCAGCCAACAGGTGGTGCCATATGTGCCAGTCATGGAAACTGTCTGGGTTACCTGCACAGACATTGTAGATGATCCCTTAGACATTACAGAAAACCTGACAGTTTATAGAGTGGAATACTTTTCTGTTGATGTACCTCCTCTTCCCTTTTCCCCAGGTGGGTCTTTTATTTCTATCTGTGTGCAAACTTTGGCCCCAGCACTTCAGGGAAGTATGTTACTTCATAGAATTCCAGCATGGGTTTTTCTGTCTCCTGTGGGATGTGTGGAAAACAGATGTGATCCCTTGCATGTAGTAGCATTGCATTTAAAAAAAACTGATGTAATATTCTAGAGGCCAATGCCTGTGACAACTGTAATATATCCCCTGTGGGTCTTTGGAAAATACCAGTAGCTAGTGTACATAGTGCTACACATGCCTTTGTTTCCATTGGGATGGGGTTTCCATGATTTCCCTGGGGCCTGAGATGAGGGGGACAGAGGTTGCATAGTTCTGCTAGTGTTTCCCTGTCCACACTGTATCTCTCAGCAATTTTTGTGTCATGCAGTCCATCATCAGTCAAACAGGGTCAAACCACCCTTCATCTTCTTCTATTCCAAGGTCTGGCAGCAGTAGCACCTTGATTGAAATCCTGTTGCATATATAGCATAATAGGAGCAGCAGCAACCCCTAACATACGTCTTTTTCTAAGTATAATTGTACTGTATTCCAAAGAGGTTTGGTGTACAGGGCAAAAGCCTACAGTGAGTATCCATGATTGCTTTAAAGCTTTCTGAATAGCTCTGCTATATTGGATTGGTTAATTAACATGTACTTTGGCTCTTTATCTTATCATATGCATATTCTGCCATTTCTCTTTGTTTGGCAGCTCTATACAATACATAGAGCCATTTAATGCTTACCCAATAGTGCGGTATATTGACATATCATGTAGCTGTTAATGAATCCAGCCCATCACATCCCAATAAAGGAACCATCAAGATATTCATTATTTCTTGTCTAAAAAATGGAGGGTGAAACAGTAAATTTGAGACATACAGTTAGTCCTAGAAGTATCTTCCTTATGACAACATTTATTATTTAACAGAAAGTAAGGGTTGCACAAGACTACTGACAACCCTCAACTTCTTTGCTCAAGAATCAGGGACAAAACCAAAAATAATGAAGCCAAGGGCCTAAAATTGTGGATAATTTTTGAATATTACTTTTACTTATTTAGAAAGTTACTATAGCAATAGGTTTGGCATTAACATATGTTTGAAGAATGAGCCTAGCACTTGCTCCTACAGTACTTATCACCTTGATACAGCACTCTTGTTATAGATAGTACCCCAAAAAGGCTAACCCCATTTCTCGGTCACCCACATCCCTCGGAATTTTTTTAAGTTTTTTTGTCTATTCCTTCTAGCATGTCGAGGGATCAGTTGCTAGTGTCCTCTCCTGCTCAGCTGGTGAACCTGGGAATATTGAGGCAATGTTACAATTGCTTCATGTACACAGACAACCCTCTCCTCCTCCCACAAAACACAAATACATGCGAGAGATGCAACTATACGGCCAAACTGGAGGCTGAGCTCTCTCAACATAGGACTGGCAAGACCAGACAGGAGGAGAAGGTAACCACACACACTATAGACCCAGTCTCACATAGTACCATCACAACCTCAAATCATACACATAAACACACAAAGACATACTCGGAGGCTCTGATCAAAAATCTACCAAAACAGCAGAGGCCACCAAAGCAGACACCCAAACAACTACCACCTCAGAACACAACACCTGCAACACATAGACCACACAGTCAGAGTGTCAAACAGTCACAGCCCTTAAGGCCAAACACAATGCCAGACACACTCGTCATTGGTGACTCCATAGTCAGACACACTGACGTCCCGCTCACCAGACTGAGTAAGGAGAAGGTCACAGTAAGCTGCCTGTCGGGCGCTAGAATCCACCACATAACGCAAGCACTCAGGTCTCTCAACAGCAGGTACAAGTATGACTCAGTCATTGTCCACGCTGGTGTAAACGACCTGAGACGCACTCCTTGGACTACATGAAAAGAGACATTGAGGAGCTCTCTGATTATGTAGCCCAGGCAGGTATGACCCTGACCTTGAGCAGTATCCTACCTTCACCAAGAATGATGCCACAATACAGAGATAAGATGATCAGCTTTAACAATTGGCTTAAACTCTGGTGTCATTCAAAGGGGATCCAATGTCTGTCTGCCTGGGATGACATGCTGGACAAGCCACGCTGCTTCGCAAGGGACGGCTTGCACCTGTCACCCTGGGATTCCGGATATTGGCAAGGCTCTTACCACCCCATAGTGCCTTTTTAGGCAAGGCTCAAATTCTAAACCTACCACCCTAGAACACAATAAAGGAAAAAAACTAAGGGTAATGCTGCTCAATGCCAGAAGTCTCAATCTCAAAATGCACGCACTCGAGGCACTTCTCAGTATGGAGAACATCGATGTCTGTGCTGTGACAGAAACCTGGTTCAAGGCTCCTGAGAGCACCCCAGCACTATCAGGTTTTTGCTTGTTATCATAGGTGATACTGAGAGTAGCTCTGTGGAACTCCTACAAGCTGATGTCATCAGAGTATCAGTAGCCTCTGATGATGATGATGATGATGATGATGATGATGGCAATGAAGAGGCAGAGTCTGGGGTTACAATGGATAAGTCTGACACTGAGGTTGTGGTTCCCATGTTCCCTGCTCATATTTTGAACACAGTCACTATGCCTATGCATACCCATGACACAGAGACCTCTGATAGAAGACAGGTTCAGGGTGATACAGAGTAGTGTGGTTACTCCAGTTACAGAGTTGGTAGTGTCTGCCCATAGCCATTGTGAGGGTGAGGTGTCACACAGGAAGGTTGGCAGAGGTGAGTGGAGAAGGCCTCTTGTCCTCTATCCTCCTGATATTGGCATGTCATCAGGTGCCACCAGATGTATGTGTAGGGCTGCAGTGGAGGTACAGGCATGTTCCACCTGTGCCTCAGAAGAAATAGTGCGAGTAGCGACTGTCATACATTCTGATATGCATGACTTCCTGAACCATGTGGGCAACTCCTTGGGCAGTATGAATGACACACTGGCTCAGGCAGTTTCTGTGATTAAGCATCTGTTGGGTAAAGGTGAGCATCCATGTGGCCCAAGAGCCGCAACACCTTCTGGTGTTTGCCAACATGGTCTTGCAACATCCCACCCCCGTAGTGACACTTCTTCCACTGCTCCATCAGTGATTGTGGGGTCCACATCCAGATGTGATAGGCCATGGGTTGTGGTCCTGGACATAGTTGTGAGGACAGCTCATCCAGCAGAAATTACTCACATTCAGGTAGCACCTCAACTTCTAGCCAGGGCCATTGAAGTAGTAGTGCAACTCCTGGCAGAGGTAGTTCTCGTGGTTGGTGGTGACGTCGCTGCACTGAGTACTCTACCATGCATGGCTCACACCTGTCCAATATACCAGGATTTAGTGCTAGCACAGTGCATGTTTGTGTTCATGCGGGCACACACACACACACACACACACACACACACACACACACACAGACACACACACACACACACACACACACACACACACACACACACACACACACACAGAAAAAAAAATTCACTTGCCCACACCACCACACACACGCACACACACACACGCGCACACAAACACACACACATGCACACACACACACACACACACACACACACACACACACACACACACACACACACACACACACACACACACACACACACACACACACACACACACACACACACACATATGCAAGCTATCTAAACAATACTGCTGAATATTATACAACTGTTCTTTGCTGGCCCTGAACACTGTATACGCTGATAGATACATGTTTTTTTTAGGCAAATACACACTTCTTTGGTTCCAGTCTTGCCCTCCTAATACCCCCACCCCTATCCCATGCAAATGATGATGACTGTGCCCTGCCCTTTGCACATGTCTTTGTGACTTAGGGTTGCATTTAAGTCTGGTGCATACAGTGGATAGCTATTGCTTGCTTACTCAAAAGCATTCATTTATCAATATGTATTGCAGACACAAAGCTTTTGATTTCTCATTCATACTAATCTGAGAATGATTGCTTATATAATTGTTGAATCTCATTGATTTCAGTTAATATTGTAAGTAAAGCATTGAAGGCATTTGTATGTATGTAACTATGCATGTATGCATGCATGTATGTATGTATGCATTAAGTACTTCAGTGTTACTCCTTGGTTTAGTTGTGCAAATAAGGGTATAATTGACATGTTCCATGTTTTATAGACAGTGGTAAATTGACACACTTGCACACTATTGGTTTTTATAAGTAACTACATTTTGAGAAAATCTGACATAGATATTACTAACGTAACTGTATACCTCAGACAGATGCTCTGCTTTGGGGCATATACATATTTATATATAAGAGTAATCAGTTTTATATATATATATATGTATGATGTATATATATATATATATATATATATATATATATATATATATTTTTTTTTTTTTTTACAGGTTCCTCACTTACCTCATTATCACTGTAGGTAATAACTGTGTTCTTGGTGGTTGTCCCTGTATGGATGCTATCAAAACACAGCCATTATATAGTTAAGTAAAGGATGTATACTTTTACAGGCTCGTTTAACACACACCACACACACTATATAATATATAAATAAATATAAATAAAAAAAAAATACACACACACACAGTAAGTGTGTGGCTAAATCCCCATGCAAGCACTCAGGTCTCTCAACAGCAGGTACATATGACTCAGTCATTGTCCACGCTGGTGTACGACCTGAGCCCCATCCTTGGACTACATGAAAAGAGACATTGAGGAGCTCTCTGATTATGTAGCCCAGGCAGGTATGACCCTGACCTTGAGCAGTATCCTACCTTCACCAAGAATGATGCCACAATACAGAGATAAGATGATCAGCTTTAACAATTGGCTTAAACTCTGGTGTCATTCAAAGGGGATCCAATGTCTGTCTGCCTGGGATGACATGCTGGACAAGCCACGCTGCAAGGGGCTTGCACCTGTCACCCTGGGATTCGGATATTGGCAAAGGCTCTTGCCACCCCATAGTGCCTTTTTAGGCAAGGCTCAAATTCTAAACCTACCACCCTAGAACACAAAAAGGAAAAACTAAGGGTAATGCTGCTCAATGCCAGAAGTCTCAATCTCAAAATGCACGCACTCGAGGCCCTTCTCAGTATGGAGAACATCGATGTCTGTGCTGTGACAGAAACCTGGTTCAAGGCTCCTGAGAGCACCCCAGCACTATCAGGTTTTACCTCATATCATGCTTCCGCCCCAAAATCCGGACAATACCAAGAAAGGAGGGTATCCATATTCATCAAGGACACCCACACCTCAAGATTGGTGCAACCACGATGCATCGGAGACCATCCAGGTGCAATTAACCATAGGCAAGACTGCTCTGCAATTTGTAGCATGTTACAGGCCACCCCAAACTCAGGAACCTCACATGGCCTTCCTGAAAACACTAGAGGGATAAATGTATCCCAACACCATCATACTAGGTGACTTCAATTACCCTAATATAGACTGGGAACACTACTCAAGCCCAAACACTCTAGCCCAAAAGTTCCTGGAATTCATAAACTCAAATGCCATGGAACAACTAGTCACCATCCCACAAGAGGAGAAAACATACTTGATCTCATCATCACGAACATGGGAGCACAATGTTCAACACCGAAGTATACCCCTCACTGGTGAGATCAGATCACAACTAATCTCGCTGGAGGTCCTCATCCCCCCCACCTGAAATAAAAGACCACAGTAAAACTTCAAAGCCGACTTCACACTTCTAAAGACTAGTGTGGTCTCCTTTAAGGCCCCGAGCGGAAACATTACTCAAGCGCTGAATCACTTACAAATGCCTTCTACCAGCACCTGCAGGACTGCATGGATAGGCAATCCCAAGCAAAACAAAGACTCTTTGTACCAAAGGCAAGGTCCAGTCTGGTGGACCCCAGCCATAAACAAACTCTACAACAAAAGGAGGAAGCTACTACAAGATAGAGCAAAATCCTTAAAGGTAAGACACCTTGATCATATAAGTAAAAACTAAGAGCTCTCATAAAATCATCCAAAGCAAATTTTGAGAGAAAATAGCTAAGACTCAAAAGACAATCATAAGGCCTTCTTTAGCTATGTTAGAAACCTGGGAGGAAACTCCCAGATATGCTCAGAATTAGTTCAAAATGATGTGAAGATTACTGATCCTACAGACATTGCCAACATACTGGCTGACAGGTTCAGTGCAAACTTCTCCCCAAAGGAGAATATCCTACACACACACACACACACATATGCAAGCTATCTAAACAATACTGCTGAATATTATACAACTGTTCTTTGCTGGCCCTGAACACTGTATACGCTGATAGATACATGTTTTTTTTAGGCAAATACACACTTCTTTGGTTCCAGTCTTGCCCTCCTAATACCCCCACCCCTATCCCATGCAAATGATGATGACTGTGCCCTGCCCTTTGCACATGTCTTTGTGACTTAGGGTTGCATTTAAGTCTGGTGCATACAGTGGATAGCTATTGCTTGCTTTCTCAAAAGCATTCATTTATCAATATGTATTGCAGACACAAAGCTTTTGATTTCTCGTTCATACTAATCTGAGAATGATTGCTTATATAATTGTTGAATCTCATTGATTTCAGTTAATATTGTAAGTAAAGCATTGAAGGCATTTGTATGTATGTAACTATGCATGTATGCATGCATGTATGTATGTATGCATTAAGTACTTCAGTGTTACTCCTTGGTTTAGTTGTGCAAATAAGGGTATAATTGACATGTTCCATGTTTTATAGACAGTGGTAAATTGACACACTTGCACACTATTGGTTTTTATAAGTAACTACATTTTGAGAAAATCTGACATAGATATTACTAACGTAACTGTATACCTCAGACAGATGCTCTGCTTTGGGGCATATACATATTTATATATAAGAGTAATCAGTTTTATATATATATATATGTATGTATGTGTATATATATATATATATATATATATATATATATATATATATATATATTTTTTTTTTTTTTTACAGGTTCCTCACTTACCTCATTATCACTGTAGGTAATAACTGTGTTCTTGGTGGTTGTCCCTGTATGGATGCTATCAAAACACAGCCATTATATAGTTAAGTAAAGGATGTATACTTTTACAGGCTGCAGTTTATACACACACACACACACACAATATATATATATATATATATATATATATATATATATATATATATATATATATATATACACACACACACCTAGGTAGTGATTGTGTGTGTGCTTTCCTTTGCATCTTAGCCAGAGTCAGGACATACTGTGCATGCCTCTGTCTGCCAGCACCATCTGCAGCTGGTGGTTCTCCATCAGACACTTCATCTGTATCAGCTGCTGCTGCTTCTGCTTGCCTTGCCTGTGCCCTTTGAAATGGTGGTCCTGCCCCTTGTTGAAGCTGTTTTCTGAGAATTATATTGTGCATCATGGCACAGACTGTAAGTATTTCTTCAGAGGTACCTGGGTTGTACTGCAGTATACCTCCTGATGTGTCTGGAGACTGGAGCCTTGATTTGATCAATCCAAACACACATCCTATGATATTCCTAGTTTGAGTATGGGCCTCATTGTTTCCTTACTCAGTGGAGTTGTGCGGGTTTCTCATGGGTAATATGAGCCAGGGCTCAAGTGCATAACCTACATCCCCTACTGGATCCCCTTGAGGAATGTCACCCCTAGCAAACCTGATGTGCAGCCAACAGGTGGTGCCATATGTGCCAGTCATGGAAACTGTCTGTGTTACCTGCACAGACATTGTAGATGATCTCTTAGACATTACAGAAAACCTGACAGTTTATAAAGTGGAATACTTTTCTGTTGATGTACCTCCTCTTCCCTTTTCCCCAGGTGGGTCTTTTATTTCTATCTGTGTGCAAACTTTGGCCCCAGCACTTCAGGGAAGTATGTTACTTCATAGAATTCCAGCATGGGTTTTTCTGTCTCCTGTGGGATGTGTGGAAAACAGATGTGATCCCTTGCATGTAGTAGCATTGCATTTAAAAAAACTGATGTAATATTCTAGAGGCCAATGCCTGTGACAACTGTAATATATCCCCTGTGGGTCTTTGGAAAATACCAGTAGCTAGTGTACATAGTGCTCAATGCCTTTTAGGGATGGGGTTTCCATGATTCTGGGCTGGATGGGGCAAGGTTCAACTGAGGCCCCCACACTATCTCTAGCAATTTGGTATCATATTCATCAAGGGCACCCACCCTAAATCCTGCATCGGAGACCATCCAGGTGCAATTAACCATAGGCAAGACTGCTCTGCAATTTGTAGCATGTTACAGGCCACCTCCAAACTCAGGAACCTCACATGGCCTTCCTGAAAACACTAGAGGGATAAATGTATCTCCAAACACCATCATACTAGGTGACTTCAATTACCCTAATATAGACTGGGAACACTACTCAAGCCCAAACACTCTAGCCCAAAAGTTCCTGGAATTCATAAACTCAAATGCCATGGAACAACTAGTCACCATCCCACAAGAGGAGAAAACATACTTGATCTCATCATCACGAACATGGGAGCACAATGTTCAACACCGGAAGTATACCCCTCACTGGTGAGATCAGATCACAACTAATCTCGCTGGAGGTCCTCATCCCCCCCACCTGAAATAAAAAGACCACAGTAAAGAACTTCTCAAAGCCGACTTCACACTTCTAAAGACTAGTGTGGTCTCCTTTAAGGCCCCGAGCCGAGGAAACATTACTCAAGCCGCTGAATCACTTACAAATGCCTTCTACCAGCACCTGCAGGACTGCATGGATAGGCAATCCCAAGCAAAACAAAGACTCTTTGTACCAAAGGCAAGCGTCCAGTCTGGTGGACCCCAGCCATAAACAAACTCTACAACAAAAGGAGAAAGCTACTACAAGATAGAGCAAAATCCTTAAAAGGGAAGACACCTTGATCACTATAAGTAAAAACTAAGAGCTCTCATAAAATCATCCAAAGCGAATTTTGAGAGAAAAATAGCTAAGGACTCAAAAGACAATCATAAGGCCTTCTTTAGCTATGTTAGAAACCTGGGAGGAAACTCCCAGATATGCTCAGAATTAGTTCAAAATGATGTGAAGATTACTGATCCTACAGACATTGCCAACATACTGGCTGACAGGTTCAGTGCAAACTTCTCCCCCAAAAGGAGAGATATCTATACCAAACGATTGAGCCCCCAAACATCTCTAATGCCCAGGTGAGAACTGCTCTCTCCATAGCAAAGAACACAGCATCCATGGGACCTGATGGTGTCCCCGGCTGTGTGCTCCATGAACTCAATGAGGAATTAAACCCACCGTTAGGACAGCTGTTTAATCTTAGTCTCACCTCTGGATACGACCCAGGAGTGGCGCTGCACTGTGGTCCCACTTCACAAAGGCGGTGCCTCCACCGACCCTGGAAATTACCGTCCCATTAGCTTGACAAGCCTTATCTGCAAAGCCATGGAGAGGATCATAATGGATCTCATAAATAAAGACATAGGAATTTGCAGACTTTGGATCCAACCCAGTCTGGCTTTGTCAAAGGCAGATCATGCCTTTTAAACTTGGTTGACTTTTTCGAAACAGTCACCAAGGCCATTGATGAGGGAAAGGCAGTCCATACAGCCTACCTCGACCTGGCAAAGGCCTTTGATACAATACCCCACTCGGGTATCATTGAAAAACTCATCAGCTTAAAGGTAAACCCATACATCACAAGATGGGTTGCAAACTGGCTGAGTGACAGAACCCACAAGGTCAGAGTTGCTGGCGCCATGTCAGACTCAAAGCCTGTCACAAGTGGTGTCCCACAGGGCTCAGTCCTGGGCCCACTCTTGTTTGGCATCTACTTTTCCGAAGTACAAGCAAACACAGGAGGGTTATGGCTGACAAAGTTTGCAGATGACTGCAAACTGCCATAGTGAAAACACATCTGACACAGATATCCTTCAGAAGTCCCTGTATGGATGCTATCAAAACACAGCCATTATATAGTTAAGTAAAGGATGTATACTTTTACAGGCTGCAGTTTATACACACACACACACTCACAATATATATATATATATATATATATATATATATATATATATATATATATATATATACACACACACACCTAGGTAGTGATTGTGTGTGTGCTTTCCTTGCATCTTAGCCAGAGTCAGGACATACTGTGCATGCCTCTGTCTGCCAGCACCATCTGCAGCTGGTGGTTCTCCATCAGACACTTCATCTGTATCAGCTGCTGCTGCTTCTGCTTGCCTTGCCTGTGCCCTTTGAAATGGTGGTCCTGCCCTTGTTGAAGCTGTTTTCTGAGAATTATATTGTGCATCATGGCACAGACTGTAAGTATTTCTTCAGAGGTACCTGGGTTGTACTGCAGTATACCTCCTGATGTGTCTGGAGACTGGAGCCTTGATTTGATCAATCCAAACACACATCCTATGATATTCCTAGTTTGAGTATGGGCCTCATTGTTTCCTTACTCAGTGGAGTTGTGCGGGTTTCTCATGGGTAATATGAGCCAGGGCTCAAGTGCATAACCTACATCCCCTACTGGATCCCCTTGAGGAATGTCACCCTAGCAAACCTGATGTGCAGCCAACAGGTGGTGCCATATGTGCCAGTCATGGAAACTGTCTGTGTTACCTGCACAGACATTGTAGATGATCTCTTAGACATTACAGAAAACCTGACAGTTTATAAAGTGGAATACTTTTCTGTTGATGTACCTCCTCTTCCCTTTTCCCCAGGTGGGTCTTTTATTTCTATCTGTGTGCAAACTTTGGCCCCAGCACTTCAGGGAAGTATGTTACTTCATAGAATTCCAGCATGGGTTTTTCTGTCTCCTGTGGGATGTGTGGAAAACAGATGTGATCCCTTGCATGTAGTAGCATTGCATTTAAAAAAACTGATGTAATATTCTAGAGGCCAATGCCTGTGACAACTGTAATATATCCCCTGTGGGTCTTTGGAAAATACCAGTAGCTAGTGTACATAGTGCTACACATGCCTTTGTTTCCATTGGGATGGGGTTTCCATGATTTCCCTGGGGCCTGAGATGAGGGGGACAGAGGTTGCATAATTCTGCTAGTGTTTCCCTGTCCACACTGTATCTCTCAGCAATTTTTGTGTCATGCAGTCCATCATCAGTCAAACAGGGTCAAACCACCCTTCATCTTCTTCTTTTCCAAGGTCTGGCAGCAGCAGCACCTTGATTGAAATCCTGTTGCATATATACCATAATAAGAGCAGCAGCAACCCTTAACATACCTCTTTTTCTAAGTATAATTGTACTGTATTCCAAAGAGGTTTGGTGTACAGGGCAAAAGCCTACACTGAGTATCCATGATTGCTTTAAAGCTTTCTGAATAGCTCTGCTATATTGGATTGGTTAATTAACGTGTACTTTGGCTCTTTATGTTATCATATGCATATTCTGCCATTTCTCTTTGTTTGGCAGCTCTACACATCACATAGAGCCATTTAATGCTTACCCAATAGTGCGGTGTAATGACATATCATGTAGCTGTTAATGAATCCAGCCCATCACATCCCAATAAAGGAACCATCAAGATATTCATTATTTCCTGTCTAAAAAATGGAGGGTGAAACAGTTTGTTAGTACTGAAAAGTAAATTTGAGACATACAGTTAGTCCTAGAAGTATCTTCCTTATGACAACATTTATTATTTAACAGAAAGTAAGGGTTGCACAAGACTACTGACAACCCTCAACTTCTTTGCTCAAGAATCAGGGACAAAACCAAAAATAATGAAGCCAAGGGCCTAAAATTGTGGATAATTTTTGAATATTACTTTTACTTATTTAGAAAGTTACTATAGCAATAGATTTGGCATTAACATATGTTTGAAGAATGAGAAGTATAAAAATCTAATGTCTGGCATTGCTGACTGACTAATTTTCAGTGAGTTAGCAGATAATCACGTATTCTATGAGAGACAGAGCACAAATATGAAGGTAAATCAGGGATGGTCTGCAAAATCAAGGAAGGTAGCTTGTAGCATAGGGAATGACCAAATAAGAGAGAGACTGTTTAATGAATCATTCTTGACTCAATAAAAAAACATAGATATGTGTCACCCTAGTGAATCATCATGTGTGGAGATAAAATGTGTAACTGATAACTTAAAAATAGGTTAAACTGGTGTGGTGCCCAAGAATAAGGAGAAACAAAAGCCTAGATGATATAAAAATAATTTAAATAAATGCAGGGTCAGAGCTAACAGTTTGGGTCCCTCAACAAATGTCAGCTTGGGGACACCCCAGCAAAGATATTTCCACATTAATCTAATGTAGATTGAGCCATCATTTCTGCATGGTACTTTCATGTTGTGTGTATGAAGCCCTGGTGGTACAGCGGTAGCGTTGTTGCTTCACAGCAAGAGTTCTCCTGTTCGATTCTCAGCTGGAGTGCCTTCTGTGTGGAGTCTGCATGTCCTCCCGCGGTCAAGTGGCCTCCAAATGAGATGCGTGAATGGGCGTGCCTTCACTGAAGGTTTGGCAACTCGGCACCATAAAAATCTACTGCCAATCATTAGTGGACCGGAGTTCTGCTGTGGCGACTCCTAACCAGGAAAAGACAAACAACTTTCATGTTGTGTGTGAATGTATATATATATATATATATATATATATATATATATATATATATATATATATACACACACACACGCGCACATGTGTGTGTGTGTGTGTGTGTGTGTGTGTGTGTGTGTGTGTGTGAATGTATATATATATATATATATATATATATATATATATATATATATGTGTGTGTGTGTGTGTGTATATATACACACACACACACACACACACACACACACACACACACACACACACACACACATATATATACATATTGGTTGATCTATATCTATATATCTATATATATCTATATATCTATATATAATATGAGATTCTACACAAGCAGTCTTCCAAATCATGAATGGCCCACATGCAGACTGTTATTTAGCTGCAGTTTTGGTACCTTGGGACAAACCTCTGTAACACATCAAAGTGGCTAGCTAGCCTCATAGAGAGACATTCAGCCACAACATTGTTTGCTGTTACACTGAACTACACTACTTACCTCAGGTACAGAAGACAAATTCCAACATGGTGCTGCAAACCCTGACACATATGGACAGGGCAACTCAGAAATCAACTGTGTTGCTTGAATTGTGAGAGGCTATAGCATGATCCCTTGCATAGCATGTACTCACTCCTACTAACATAGGTGATCTCAAAAGAAGTGCTCCACCTGCACCACCCCGCAAGATGCACATCTTCCATACCACCTGAACTTTTATATACAATCTTCACAGCCCAGCCACATAACACTGGAAAAAGAGAAAGTCACCAAAAAGTGTACAAAAATCTAGTGAAATCACTTGTTTAATACAGATACAAGCATGTAATTTCTGACATTCTCAGCTTAAGAACACGTGGAAGCCAGTGTACTTTTGCATATGAAATAGTAGCCTAGAATAGTGAACTGTTTTTTTTATTTTTTTATGTGTGGTTTGATGTGTCCACATGCTTTCTATGGTTCACTGTTAGCTTCTTACTCAGTACCTTCTTACTGGTGTTTCAGAAATTTGAATTCTTATACTGCTTGTCCAAAGTTTTTGAAGACAATTGCAATAGTGAGAATTTAGTAAGTGTCATTTGAGTTTTGTTTTTATAGCCTTTTTAGAGTATTTTTTAATGTCTTTATGGAGGTAATTCCATGTGGCTGGGGCTAATTTATTAAAAGTGTTTTCACCAATCACCTGTTTGAATAGAAGCCTTAATTTGTTTTTCATTTATTAACAAGGTAAGCCCAATGGAAACAAATGTCCATTTTTCAGGGACAACCTAAAAGCACTGTTTGTTTATATGACTTGCTCAGAGTCACACAGTAGGCAGATTGATGAAGAAGGTTGCTCAGAGTTACTCAGTAGGCAAATTGCGCAAATTGCAGAGGAAGGGATTAACTGTGTACCCTGGACTACAGGCAGCAGCCTGTTAATAGATAACATTAATCCTCTGTGCTAACTGCTAGGGAAAGTCTCTTTAAAGACATAGTAACTGAATGTAAGTCTTTAAATATGTATGACTGTTTCTTAGCAGTTAGTGGAGGTGTGCATGTTGGGAAGCAAGAAAGGTTAGCATGTATAGAAAACATCCAGAAAAACTTAACAAATGGATTCTGAGAGAATACTAACATTTACTAATTGTAGAAGCAGTAGTTGCTATTATGACTAATGCAGATATTTTGTCAGTGCTGGATGAAATTCTGAGAATTTCGCAAATTAAGTTGGTTGAGCAGGATCTAAGTTATGTGCCTCAATGCACCCGTAGTGAGATATACGTTTCTGGGACTTCCATTTGGCATTTTATCAGCTCTAGAAGTCTTTCAAACTGTTATATATGATATGATTGAAATCCTCAAACCTGTTGTAAATATTATTGATGATATTTTGGTTTGGGATGTGGCAAAACCAGAGCATGACACCAGAATAAATAAACTGCTAGACCAAGACTAATTTTATGTGGTTTTGAAATAAACAGAGTAAAATGTTATATTAGTTTATGGTCTTTGAAATAAGTGGGTCATCTTCCAACTGATAATGAGTTACAGTCAGATACTCTGAAGGTACATTGTCTTGGAAATAGGGAGACTACAATAGACACATTCTTATTGATGTAATTCCTCAGATGGTCCAATAACTGTCTGAGTTTATACTGGACTTGTCAGATGTAAATGTACCTCTAAGCAAACTACTTGTGCAAAATACAGTCTGGAGTTGGTCAATGGAGAAAGAGTGAATCTTTGAAATACTAAAGAGACTGATGCCAAGAGCACCTACACTCAGATATTATGGCCCAGCTGTGCCTATGGCACTGCAAGTGGATGTGAGCCAAAAGGAGGTAGAAATAATCTCACTATAAGAGGGAGGACCTATTGCCTATTCATCAAGGGTTGTAACAGATGCACAATCCAGGTAAGCACAAATTGAGAATAAAATGGTAGCCATAGTTTTGGCTATCAGAGATTCTCTGAATTTATGTATGGAAAAAATACTAATGTTAAAACAGATCAGAGACCCTTCAAAAGCACATTTAAGAAATCATCATACACAGCACCAACCAGATTTTAAAGAATGCTATTAACACTTCAGGTATAGTACAAACCTGATAAGCTAGTGCAAGTTACTTTAATGGTAAGTAGAAATTATTCCAATGTGTATAAGAAAGACATTTGTTAGATGAGAATCTGAAGGTTGCATGAATTGTGATTCTCATGCCAGTAACACTTGATGAACTACAAGGACTGAAAAGAGTTACAAAACATAACACAGAAATGCAGTTTTTGAAATGAAACTTAAAGGAAAATTCCAGCTTCTTTTACAGTTTAACTCAAATCTTAGGTTGCTTTTCTCCCTAAAGTAGGATTCCAGTAGTTTAGGTACCTGAAACATGCTAGTACTTCATAAAACTTTCATTTCCTCACTTTGGTATCAAATGAAGGAAAAGACCACCCACTTTTTAAGCTTATCTTCTCACATAAGTTGTAGAGGAATTTGTCTACACTTGCATGACATACCACAGACACAGAGAAATTTGTAGACATGAGCTCAGGCTGCTGTAAACAAGATAGAGAGGTGTGAAATGGATTTCCATTGTCTTTACTGCAGAGAGGAAGAGAACTTCCACTGATTTGCAGCTGCTTCCAGTGTAGCCATGCCTTTCATAGCAAAAGAGAGCAATTAGATCAGTCAGTAGTTCAAAGGCAGTTGTCACCTCTTTTGACAAATTTACATTAGGAGCATCACAGTACTGAAAGGTTAAACCTTAAACTTTAATTTTTTGTTGTTTATACTACTTTGCATTTTAAGATGACTTGAATGTAGTGTCAAAGATGTCTGTGGCATTTAGAGAAAAGCCAGAAAATATTTTTCTTGTAATTCTTGTAAAGCATCAGCACATTTACCAAAGTGTAGGGGGAAGAGATGTCAATTAATCTTGGACTACAAAAAGATACTTTGAACAATGGCCTGATATTTAGCAACTGTTTTGGTTGCAGCTGTATAATTTTTTAGTATATTATAAAACAAGCCCTGAGACACACACAAATGCAAGCCATTTAAGAAATAAAAGAAGCATGACTCATGTAAAACAAACTTGAAATGGATTATGGGAAAGAGAAAAGCTTGAAGAAAAACAAGCTCACATTGATATGTGAAGCCCCATTGACAGCCATTTTGTAGAAAACATTAAAATTCTATAAGAAGTAGTCAGAGTGATTTTGAGATGTTAAAATAACTCAGAAAACAGAGATATAGTGACAAATGTTTTTGTTAGTTCTAAGGTGGAGTTTGCGTTTAATACCAGGAAGATCAGACAATGTTAAATAACTTTATTGGATAATCAAGCCATGTCATACTTTCATAGAAGAGTTGTCTTGTTTACAATATTGACAGTATCTGCTATTTAAGGGAAATAAAGTCATCATTCAGGCTCAGCTAATAAACCAGATGCTATTAATCATTCATAACTCACAATTTAGAATGTATATGTGCAAAGAGAGGGACAGAAATGTCCCTGTGGATTCAATAAATTGTGTATAGGCTTAGTGTAAAGCCTATATGTAGTTTACATGTTAGCATGATGAGCAGCAGTGCTAATTGCATGTGCATGCCGAGCATATCATACTTACACAAACACAAGCAAATTTTCTTGGCCAGCAACAGTGTTGTTAGCCAGGAAACCATGTAAAACAGCACAAACACCTGCAGATATGCAGACATGTTTACTTACTGGCAAACTAGTTCTGTGTGATTGCAGGGACAGCCACAATGACTACCGTGGATTAATATAAGGTAATACGTAAAGTTCTAACACATTATAAGAAATTGTAGTCAGTGCAGAGTACTATGAAACCTGTTTTAGGCATACAGAATAAAAGTTTTGGTGGTAATCAGCAAGGGTACATAGACTGCATTACAAATAATTATTCTAGGGGAGTATGTGTATTGAAAAGGGCTACACACATGAATTGTAGGAATGAACAGAGAGGAAAAGGACAGTGAAATATGACAATGCACAGCAGATGAGAGCATGTCAATGTTCATATACCACAAAGACCTCACAGTTATAGCATGAACAATAATCACATATCTACATAATAGAGTACGTACTGCTGTTTATACCTCCTATGTGGGTATAGTTATATCATCATGCAGTTATTGTATATTATGTGACTGTCACACAAGGTGACATATCAGTGGAGAGGATTTGTTGTGATATAAGCATCCTGACATGATTACTGGAGAGGACATCTATCAAGGATAATATATACACTAAGGGCTATGTGTGTATTGTGAAGATGTGCTAAATGATTTGCTTGAATATGAATGTAATGTCAGCATAGGTCTCAACCAAGTGGCACACATAGCAACAGGCTCATGGACAACAGCAAACAGAAGCCCACACAATCATGGACAATATCAGAATAATAAAACCACCCATTGTGTCATTGACACTAAATATGTGATTGTGAGTTAGTATTTATATTCTGCCTAAACACAGTTGTACAACTGTAATGATTTATCAGTAATCAATAAGGGGAATCAAGCACACCTTCCTGAAAAAATAACACCCTTCAGAGGTGTTAAGAGGGACACTGGTACAACTGTAGTTTAAATTACAATTAATCCTGGCTAGCTGACAGGTTTGGATGGCATATATATTCCACAATTCACACTTGCACAAATGTAACGCATGCCAGCAATGTTATCAATGAGCTATGTTTATATTGGGTGCATCTCAGGAACATGTATCACACATGCATCTTGTATAACACCTTCAAGGGAGTGCTGCACTGTCAACTCCTAATGTTTATGCAACACAAAGAATACTCAGGTATGGCCAATAAGATGTGTGGGAGCTCACTGTGGCAAAAGTGATGCACTTGAGTAAATCATCCCTGGAAGATGTGTTGGTAGGCATGTACAAAGGGTGCATAGTACTTAGTTACTGGTGTGATGTGGGCTGAGAACAATGGGATTATAATGCTCTTTGATGTGGATGTTCTGCAGAAACTCAGAAGTTGTGCTACATGCAAACATGCTGGTGGATGTTCAGCATACCATCTACCTGAGTACACAAGTCACATACCACTTGGTCTACTCATAGGAGTATGCTCTCTGTATAATTAGCTTGTGTATTTGCTGTCATAATGGAACTAATTCCACTTGATTTTTGTTTCTCTATCATGTCTCCATGGCTCTGGCAACAGTCCTTTGTGTGTGTTAATACCGTCTGCATTATACCAATGCAAATCTTGGATTCAGTGATTGTCCACAGTTTGCAAACCTCCACAAAGCTGGTTAGACAAAGGATGCATAAGTTAATCTTGACTTCTGAGACTTAAATAATGAACAGGAAAGGACCTAGTACAGAATCTTAAGGTACGGACCTAGACACTGGACTCTCGATAGAGGTGACATCACACACTTTGACATTATCTGTCATGTAAGTGATCCTTTTGTCTACCCACTTGGTGATGTAGGTGCTTATGCCCACTTGAGACAGTTTCTGTGTAATGCCTGAGTGTGGATTTGTGTCAAATGTCTTGGCCAGGTCACGTTATGCAGGATGAGAGTGTTTTCCTCATGCATGCCCTTGGTGACCTTCTTAATGATATCACACAGATGTAACAGAAAGTGTAGCCTTAACAAACCAAACATTGATGTGGTACACAGTTGGGAGATTACCTGTGTCCTTTTTGATAAAGCCCATGAAAACATTTTGGTTTGACTCACAGATGAGGAGAGTCAGGCATATGGGTTTATAACTCCATGCATCATGTGATGTCCTTCCCTCCCATCAGACAGATGACTGCTGCTGTACACCCTTCTATGAGAACATAGGCTGTCTGGAGGGTGTGTTGAAGTAGGGATCCAACTCTGTCTGCTAGATCAGGTTTTAAGTCATGCTATAGGCATGCTATAGGGATGTTGTCAGGGCACATTGATACTATGTTATTAGCCATAGAGAGTCCACAGATGAGCTTCTCACCTGATGAGAAAAAGTAGATAATGTTTGCATGTATACTTTGGCTGATGGCTGGTGACAACAGGGGTGTGAAGTGTGAGATAAACTGTCAGCTAGCAGATTGGCTATTTTCTCTGGCTGAGTATGGCTGGTGCCATACACAAACAGCTATGTGCTTACTTGTGTATCCCCCTAACATGTCACATTTATTGAAATACATGAGTTGTGAAAACAACTCCAAATGCAGCCTTGGTCATGCATCACATGCCACACACTTGTACTGTTTACACAGTCATACAACTATAACAATGTCATGTAATTACATCAATTGCCCAACATATGCCTATATGTGTTTCATGGGAAAGCTGTGTTTGAGTGGCCTGATGCCATTTAGAACACATTATAAATAAGTTGTCTGTGGCTCATGCAGAACAATTCCTGACACAGATGCTACTAGTCACACAATGCTGCTGCTGAATACATCAATAATCCTTGGGAAAAGCAACACAAATGCATTCCACAAGGTTGCAATTGAATCAAAACGTGATATTTCTGTTTATATCACAGCATTATGACATGGGGATGAACCAGTATGTGCCAATGTAATCAGTATGGATTTATATTTATACCTGTCACAGAGCATTTAATGAAGTTAGGTAGACACATGCACACCTGTGCCATACTGCAAGGGTCTCTGTGATGTAATGAGAACTGTGTAGAGTGTTGATCTGCTCCACTAAAACGACATGTCTTAATAAGCCAACAATACACATAAAAGTTTATCATTACATGTCAACAGTTGTCAGGATGCATATTACTACAGCGGTTATAGCGACCATTGATACATTAGCTCATATCACAGACTGTAAGACCCTCCTGTAGGTATATTTCACATGAAGACGTCCTCTACTCCTCTGCAGGAAAGATGTAATGTAGCCAGAGGAAAAAAGAGAGTGGTTGATGCATGGGGCTACATTAAAGGTTCTCCTAAGTGGTAGTGAAATGAAAAGCAATTCAAAAGGTCATGCAGTGAACATAATGTACCACCAGCCACAAACACAGCAGTAGACTGGCTCTGATTTGAACATTACATCTGTGTAGGTATAGAAGATGAATACTATACAATATAACACTAGTACCACCACATATGTCTGATTTTAATACTGTCATGTTGCAGTTTATGAAGTATGATAACATCATTGTATTCTGAGAATAACATGTTGGGAGGAGTGTCTGACATGGACATGGAGTCACATCTCTCTGCAAAATTATCTCAAAAGTAATATTTTGATGTGTACATACTCAAGATGCCTGCTGTCAGATTAGAACCTCTATATATCTATGTAAAGAAGCTTGTAAAAACAGTACTTAATGTTACTGCCACAGCACTAGTTTGTTTTGAATACTGTCAAGAGTGCATGTTATACAGGATGACATCATTAATGTATGTTACAAGAAGATATTCTGAGGAGTGTCTGACATAGCTGTGGACTCACGTGTCATTCTAAAATTGTCTCTATACTGACTATTGAATGCACACACAAACCAGTTGACTGTAGTGAGAGTAGATCCACTACATAACTATTTACAGAGCATACTACTTAAATCAAGCACCACAGCACAAGTCTGGCTTTTATAGTGTCAGAAAATACTTTATTGCTGATGGTATTGGCAGTGTCTGGCGAGAAGAAGATGGTAGTAGGAGTGTCTCACATGCTGCTCTAAAATGGTCTCTTGAATGTGAACCAACAACACACACACACACACACACACACACACACACACACACACACACACACACACACACACACACACACACACACACACACACACACACACCAGTTGACTGCAGTGAGAGTAGAATCCCTACCTAACTATCTATAGAGCACAATAATTAACACAGCCACATCAACAGCCCAAGTCTGGCTTGCATAATGACAGAAAACACTTTATAGTTGATGACATCAGTTGTATCTGGTGAGAAGAAGATGGTAGTAGGAGTGTCTCACATGCTGTTCTAAAATGGTCTCTTGAAGGTGAAGCAACTGAACACACACACACACACACACACACACACACACACACACACACACACACACACACACACACACACACACACACCAATTGACTGCAGTGAGAGTTGAACCCCTACCTTACTATCTACAGAGCAGGTGTCGTGTGGCAGCCTTTGAGGGTGGGCAGGCTGAGCCACAGTGGTTGGTGTACCTCCCTGTGCTGTAAAGCATTTTATGAGTTGTCAGAAACTGATGACATCAGAACATTGTGACCACACATATAAAAAATAAAAAATAGAGATAAAGGGTGGGATAAGAGACAAAATAAGAGGATGATAATTAGTACCATCATATGTGACATACAATAAAATTAGTACAATATAAATAATAATTTTGCTTTTGCATTAAGTATACTTTTTAACAACTACAAACTATGACTGATGATTTTTCCAAGTAATTCTTACAATGTACATATTGCACATATGCTTGATCAAATAATACAGATTAAGTTAACAGCATGGCATGCATGCCAATTTTGTTGAAATTATTATGTAATACTTTTTAAATTATTTTATGATATTTTTGTTATCTCTGGGATTTGAAACCACAGCATCTAAATCAGGGGTGTCCAACCTTTTGGCTTGCTGGGGCCGCATTGAGTGAACAGAAATAGTCTTGGGGCCGCATATAAAATATATCATACAGTTAACTCTTTTTTTGCTCCGGAAGACCACAGTCGACCTCCTGGCTGTACTGTAGGTGCATTTGGACAATGAATAAATGTAATAAATGCCTAATATTTGCTTAAAATTCTAATTCTCATTCTAATTCTAATTCCTAATCTAACAGTTAACTCTAACATCTTAGTTAATATATATATATATATATATATATATATATATATATATATATATATATATTTTTTTTTTTTACAAATAAATAGATATTCACTACAGCACTAGCATTTCTCACTGGGAAAACCATTCCAGCAGTCCAACTACGTAAAATGTCAACATCAGCAGTCCTACAATACTATAATCCACAAAAATAACCCAACAACTTTGCAATAAAGTAGAGAATTCACATTACTGACTTAATAAAACAATTCTGAATAAGCTACAAGAAAGTCTCACCCAAACAAATAACTGGTGCCAGAAATATGGCCTCAAGCTAAATGCCAAAAAATGCATCATCATCCCCTTTGAGGAGAGTGATGTCCCCACAAATTATCACATTAATAACAATGTTATAAGCATGCAATAAGTCGTATGGTACTTGGGCACCCAGGTTGATAGAAACCTGACTTTTGACCACCACGTTGTCTCCGTTGTAAGGAAAGCTTTTTACATGGCCCACTTCAGTAGTAAGGGTATCTCATCCAGGGACAAGGAGGTCATAACATCCCTGTATTCTTCCTTTACAAGAGCCATTATTGAGTGCAATGCCCTTTTGGCATGTGCCTCAGCAAAACACCTTGCCAAAAGAAAGACTACAACCATTTCTGACAAAAGAGGTCAAAGGACTAAGGTCACTTAGTTATCCAAACAGACTAAAAAGCTTCTTCCTTTCCTCTTTCTCTCACTGGCCCCTATAAATGTCATCATTGGCTTGCTTTCCAGGCTAAGAAAGATCCTGCCTTAAGAGACTTCCTCTACCTCAGAAATATTGGTTATACTTAAAACACTCACTACAAAGACCACAGCCTTCACTGCAACATAAACAAGCCACTTTTTATGGACAGGTTCTTGACACAAAAACCTTCAACTTCTGTAAAAAGTTCCTCTCATTATCAAACAATGTAGTTCAGCAACACGATGGCTGGATGGATAGCCATAAATGTAGTCCTTGGGTAAGTAACATAGCCTTCAACAAACCAGATGGAAAATCCACATACTAACCTTTCCCAGCTGGATGGCTAAGATCTAATATTGGTTACTCAAGTCTAGTTGCCCAAGAAGAGGGCATGTTTAACTAAAAATTCCATTTGCAAAATTATATTCAGTATACATATTAAATCTCTCTTACACACACACACACACACACACACACACATACACACACACACACACACACACACACACACACACACACACACACACACAAAAAAGCCCCTACTTGTAAAATAGGCAACCTCAGTAATCATACGACACTCACTCACTGAATGAAATTGTCTGGAAGTCAAAATATCTGAAAAAAAATCATAATAGAGATGGATTCATCCATGTAATTTCCAACCACCAAAAGGACCATCAATAAATCAACAAACAACTGCTCGGCAAAAAGTAAATCAATAAGAACACCATAAACTATAATGCTACATACTAGTGTAAACATATAACTTGTGTCAATCCCCAGGTTAATCCATACCAAAAGATTGTTTCAGAGCTTCAGCTATGTACAAACAGCTTTCTCCTAAAAACTTAACTCATTGATATTTGCCTTGCTGTAATTATAACTGTAAAAAAAATTATTTTAAGTTTATTCTGTACCTCAGTGATTCTCACTGTTACGAGATGTAATCTCTGCCATATTGTATGAGTACTACATCCATAATTTGCTGTCTCTCTCTCTCATGTATTGTATTATATTGTTTTGTGTTATTTTTGGAGCTTTTCTCCCCGGGCCTCCGCTGAAAATGGACCTGTGTCCAGTCGGACTTTCCCGGTAAACAAATGTAAAATAAAATAAAAATAAACTTCCCTCCAATCTAAAGCCATTTGACATTCCGACATTTTAATTTGTGCACAGACTGACATTTACTGAGCTGTAATGCTGACCTTAGCTTTTGAACAAAACAAATTTCCAGGCTTTGTCAATAGCTCAAAGTGTAGAGAGGATTATTTATTTATTATATATTTATTTATTTTTGGAAAACATCTTTAAAACTGTTAAATTGATTACACACCCAGAAACACAGAAAAGTTATTGTGATTATGTAAACCACAAACTGCTGCAAGAAATCAAAGTCACATTAGCACTCTATGCTTATGTCGAACAGATGAATCATACCTGTCAATTCCAAAAGAAGTAAAGTAGCTTAATAAGAAGGTTATTTGCAAGGTTACATGGCAGTTTATATTGGAAATAAGCAGAGATATTAAAAAGGCTCTGTTTTTCATAATTATGCCGAAAAGTCTTCCAAGGTAAATACAACTTCTGATTTAGTATGGAACCATACCTCTCAACCTTAGAGCAAGAAATCTGGACAAATCGCAAAATAAAAGTGGGACACAGGCCCAAAAATAGTTATGCATCACATACACCATTGAAACAACTGTAGCTGCAAACATTATACATCACTTATAATCTTTCTATCCCATCATTGTCAGGTAAACATTATGTGGCTCATTCTGTCCTGCCTTCTTTTGCATCAAAGAAAACCATGCTTTGAAATGACAAATGCATTAATATAATAAATAAAACACAGTGCATCCACATCCTGCAACTTCCTACCTGCAAGCAACCACAGAGCTTTCACTGAAACTAGGGTTGCTTGTTTCCCCAGAATGACAGCTCTCCCTAATTAAGTCAAATGGTATACAATCCACCAGTATCTGGACTACCTGAAATAAATTAAATTATGGCCTGTAAATTGAAAGTACACTTTTGTTTAATTAAACTATATTTCTAAGCCCACTTATTGTATTTTTTCAGTAACATTCAATATCCATTTCCAGGTCACTTTACAAGACATTGGCAGTGGTAGACTTGGCATCCTTCAGAACCCCACAGGCCCACGCTAATACAGTGTCCTTAAATGTAAATATCCATCCACTGTAAATGGCAAGAAGCTATGTCTTAAAAAATCTACTTCTGGCATGAATACCCAAGTATTAGGTTTTGAAACAAAGAAACATATTCTCCACAGTCCGAAAGTCTCTGTCTTTAATAATCATCTACTGTTGCAGCACTCCCAACACATAAGCACACACATACACACTAAAATCCCCAACATTTAAAAATGACATTGTGCCCACTTGATTTGCCAGTATTGATGATCCGCCAAAGCTATGCTTACTGTTGTCCAATTTACCACTGCTTAGAACCCAGCAATGAAAAAACAGTACTATGTGCTTTTTTGTTTGTCTGAAAAACAATACAACTTTATATGCTACAGTCCCACATAGTCAGTCCACTACTGACCCATTAGCCCTAGGCTGCTGTCTCATTCTTATTCCCTGGAACTGCATTACCTTGGATGACTACTTTTATTTCCTAAGCAAAAGACACAAATTGGAAGATGAGGCAAAAATCCAGACATTCTTTGGAAATCCATTCAGTTAAGAGATATGTATTCATGTTCAATACAACACTCTCCCTGTCAGGAAAGCCACAATTTAATGAAAGTGTACTCTTAATGTATGATGTATTTGTGAGCTAACTTGTTTGTGTTCGGTAGGTAGACTGATCATTGTTAGCCTCTTTGTGCATGCATATCTCTCTGTCATGCACACATATACACACATACACACACACACAGACACACTCTTCTTCTACTTTCACGCACACAATTCTGCTTTCATGCATGCACTCACTCCGTACTTACCTATTAATACAGGTAATTGCTGTCCCTTTCAAAGGCAACAGCGGCAAATCCATACATGAGTCCCTCTTCAGCGAGAACACACACACACACACACACACACACACACACACACACTGATTGTTCGGTGCAAAATAATGGCATAAACACACTGACCCATTTTTGGCTCAAAAACAAAACTAGAAGGGTGCTTTGGCACATGCGCACACCGACATTAGCATTACAGGTCACGGGAGTGAAAAACACAAAACAAAAAAAGTGTTTTGGGGCATGCGTACATCGATGTTGCAGTTAGAGGTTGAGGGCCGCATGGAAGAGCTCTGAGGGCCACATGCGGCCCGTGGGCCACAGGTTGGACACGTCTAATCTAAATACACTATTACAACTGACTCCTATAACTGGCTTGGGTTACAGACTGAAGCATGCAGGCTTGATTTTACAGTTAAGATATTCATGCTTAATTTGCTAATAATGTATACAAGAGCAATACTTTAGATAAACTAATATTCTTTTGTGCTGCATACATACCCCTTGCTTCTTTTAATCTTTTCAAATGCTCAGCATGGGCAACCCTATTCGCTGACATCTCCTTGGTGGCTGTTAAAGAAAAAGGTTAGAAAAAGAGAAGAACATTATGCATACCAGTCTTGGCTATATCTAGCTTTCTATCTAATTTAAAGTATCTTTATCTATATAATTAAACAGCTGTAGGCTATCAGCAGTCCTAAACACATCCAGCCACTGGCTGAGGTGTTTCTGTTTGCACCTTTTCAGGTTGTTACATGGTGCCTGCATTGCTCTCAGTGCATGGAATGCCAGTCCCACTGGAGACAGCCTCTGATTTGTACTGAGATCCAGTATAGTCCCCCTGTAGTAGCCTGCAGCTGTGGTGCTTTACAAGGAGTCCAATGAATATTCTGGACTCCTCTACATCCCATCTTTGAGCCCTAAATTGGACACCTTTCCTTCTAGCTCCTGCCATGTCCATACAGGTCAAATAGCAACAGCTAGAGTGTTTTCCCCTTCAATTCAAGATATCTAATTTTACAGCTAGTGCACAAACCCAAACAACCATGCCAACCATGTTTACATGATGTTAAGCAGACAGCAACAGTGCAAAACAGAGAAGAAGGCAGTATATGAAATAACAATGTTAATGTGACCGTTGCCATTAGTCTAAGTGTTGGTTGCTGCTGTACCTGTTAGTTGCCTTAACGTTGCAGCCATGTATTGGGTGTATACATTTTATGACCTGACACATTTTTTGGTGTCTTTACACACTGATAAAAGTAAATTGTACAATGTGGGATTCAAACCTATGTAAAATAGACAAAACATATTCTTCAATACAGTTGTTTTTTCATCCTTGCCATAGAAAAAGTGCTTGTCAGACATGCTCATTAATAATATATACACATGACAGAGGGAGTGGTTAACTATGTATGTTTGCGAACTGATAAGGCCCTGGTTTATAAATTCATGTGTGTATGACTATCATTGAAGTATGAATTCCATCCAAGGCCAGAAAAGACAGTTTTATTTACAGAAACATAATTGTCAGTATACTCTCATTCACACATATAATTCATATGAGCTCCAGTGCTATACATAGTTATTATTATTTTTAATTATGTTTACATTGTTCTATTTTATAATTGAGTGGACAAGCATTAATACAACTGGGAGTGTGTTAGATTCCAATTCTGTCTCACTTGTATTGTGAGTATTAACTTATACCAGTTGCCACAGGAAAGGTTGGGCTACAAGTTTATTTGTTACAGTCATTACTGTACAAAGTATTCATTGGAAATGAGGCCTTGTTTGTCAGACCTGCTCACTAGTTATGCATATACATTAAAGAGCCAAGTGTTTAACCATGTATGTGTGTGACATGAAACTTCCGAAAATAAATGTTTAATTGTAGGAGCATAATTATACTAATACCCACAGTTATTCATGTAATATATATCTGATATCTTGTGTATGCTCAATGCATCTGCTATAGATAGCTATTTCTATGCGCAATTATTTTTGTAATGTTAATTTTTATAAAACGTAAACTGGAATAGCAGTAATAAAACTTTGGCCCTTACTGTGTTAGAACCCAGGCTAACCTGTATTGTAGCACTTAAGTTACATCTGCTGCCACAGGAGCAAGTAGCCCTTAACTTACATCTGCTGCCACAGGAGCAAGAAGGCAGCAGCTGTATATTTTCACATTCATTACAATGTATGTGTGATGACTGCCACTCAATGCTACTTAGTGTGTTTGGTAAACTATACTTTATACAATGTATCCATTTTGAAATTGACAAGTGTCTGCAGGTGATCTGGACCTGCAGGAGTTGTAGAAGCTTGCTCACTATTGCTCGACGCCATTTAATGTGTTTGCGTGATAGAAGGCAAAAGATACAACAATGTATCCTTTTTGAAACTGACAATGTCTGCTTGTTGTCTGGGCCATTACAACTTCATTGCATGGGTGAACAATGTTCAGATGTAATTCATTGTGTTAAACAGATGTGCTATACACACACTTGACTTATACCAGTGATTTCTGCTGTCTTTATTATATAAGCAACTTCCATAAATTTTAATTTATTTCACTGTTACGCTGTACTTGTGGTAAGCCATGCATTGTGCAAAGAGTAATATTAAAAAAGAAATAAAAAAAATTGTAAAAGGAAATAGAAACAACATTACAAATACTTTTCAACATACCTTACAGATTTTTACACAAGTCTGGATCTGAACTGTCAGACTAATGAAACTCAAAACACATTGGGGCATTTTATCTGTCTTTGTCAAAAAAACAACTTTGTAGCAGGAATGCAAAACATTGCGCATGCAAGCAAGTCCCATTTCTTGCACAGCATTAAGAAGACATATACACTTGTATACTCTCGCTTGTTGTACATGTGTTGCTTACATATGTAATGCAATGAGTGGTCACACAAGCAGTTATGAATATTGTTTGCAGAAATGCAGCTTTGTCTTCTCTTTGTATTGTGTTCATTCTTCCCTTATATGTGCTGTACTCTTAGACATGCAGTCTATAGGGCATTTTGTATCATGGTCATTAATGTATAATAAAATTACATGAGTGTAAATACAAACAGTTTTCAGCAAAGGCAGGAGAGTTTGACCATTAGTGAACAAAAATTAGAAATGTGTGCTGTTCACTCCATTGCTATAGGTTCTTCTACACTTTGTAAGTGTGCCATGTGTGGCACACCCAATGCAGGTAAGGTTGTCTGAATTGTTGTTGTGTCCTTCTTCTCCCTATCACTAATCATTCACAGTTGCCATCCATTAGCAACTAACACTGAGTTAATGCCTACATTATCTTTACATCTACAACATGAAGTCAAAAGTTTGGCATTCAGCAATTATAATGAGTTCACACCTCATTTGCACCTTCACTGTGCTCAGAGGCCTGAATCTATGCTATAAAAAGGTAACTGTGTAGATAGGGAACTTGAATGTGAGGAGAGTTGTGTTTGTCTAGAACACAGAAGAAGATTGCTATTACTTTGGATGTATCTGCACAGAAGCCTTCTAATCTTGCTAAGGAGTGATTGTATTTTTCAATTGCATGCTAAATTTATTCACGTTACAAAGAAAATATTTTATATATTATATATATATATATATATATATATATATATATATATATGTGTGTGTGTGTGTGTGTTGGAAAATGGAACTTTTATCTGTATGCACTTCGTATAAGTTCGCTCTTAGCATAGGCATTTTTCTTTATCAGAGAGATAGCTTTATTAACTTTCATGACAAGTGTTATTGGCACAACTGGCTATCTCACACTCTTCTACGTTATTTCAGTGAAATGGGTAATATCCTATATTGTCAATGACACAGGTGTGTTAGGCTTCTAAGATAGGTATTATACACCTCTATGGAAATGCTGGGTGCAGGGATAGGTGATTGGCAATCGTATAAAATTGACTTTTCTGATGTAAATGTGCACACATTTTGTGAGAATTTTTTTTCTGGAAACATTTATAACAATTGGCTAATGTGTTATTCCCTGGTCGATACAAAATTTCATTTTCCAGTTATTTTGGGGGTGAGGGAGACAAGTACCATGTGTGTGTTGCCACAACAAAAAGTCGTTTTCAAGAAGTTTGCTCTTGAAATTGTATAGACATCCAGTTCTTTATGTAACAAGCAATACATTACTCCATTATTATTCCTTGTTTTGGATCAAACAATTTGGTTTGTTTGCAAGTGTGATATGATACAACCATATAACTTTAGATTTTAAAAATTGAACTGTGTGTCTCTAGTGGTTAATGTTGAAAGTATATACATGTGTATAAGCAGGAATTTAATTTTATGTAATATTTATGTATTGTATCCTCTATTTTATGTCACATTGGAGTATGGCACACAGGAGTACCAATCCACATAAACCTCCTTTCAGTGACTCAGAAAATTATGTCATCATGCAAGCATTCAGGTGCCACAGTGCTTTTTTGCTTGAGAGAGGACGTGGGGATATGTCTGAGAGAATGCAGATTTGGAACCAGATAGCCAATAACATAAATGCTGTAGGGGGTTGCAGCAGGACTTATGATTTAAAAAAAAAAATCACTGACCAAAGGCAAAACTAGAGACAAATATTTTAAATCCATTAAGCTATTTTGCCATTAATGGGATTTCATCAGAATAAAATAACCCCACTTGTTCAAACATTTAAATACATACAGCCTATCAAAATCATCGTACCTAATTAATACATTATTCAATAAATTAATTGACCAAATTAGTAATCACTTAAAATGTGTGAGTTTCCTCTGGGTGCTCCATTTTCCTCCTACATCCCAAAGACATGCTGTAGATGGGTTGGACACTCTACATTGGCCCTAGGCGTGAGTTCTTGTTTGTGTGTGTGTGTGCATGTGTGCGTGTGTGTGTGTGTGTGTGTGTGTGTGTGTGTGTGTGTGCCTTCTGTGGAAGGTTGGGCATCGGTCTGGCAACTCTAAACCATAAAACTCCACTGCCAATCATGAGCACACAGGTGATCCACTATGGCGCAACCCCTAACCAGGAAAAGCCAAAATAAGAAGAAGTAATCATTTAAAATACAAAAAATAACTAAGAAAACATTTAATATTGATACATTCATTTAAACCTGGTGGTTGGTCTGCCTGTCATCTGAGTTGCCACAAAGTTTATTTCCAAAAATGTTTTATAGCAACCTCCTCTTAAATTTAAAGGAACACACTCCAAGATAGAAAAATACAATTTTTAAAACTAGTACAAATGGTACTATATTTAAACAAGGCATTATTCTTATCTTGAGTCCTACTCACATATAAATGCTACTGAATTATTTTAGAAAATGTTTGGGCTATCATACCAACATAAAAGGAATCACAAAAAGAGCACATTTGACATATACTAAATCTGTAGCATTGCAATTAAAATGTACATTAATTTTAATAGCCTTATTTTAAATAATGTGCAAAATAAATATTGGGACCCTCTAAAATAAAACAACAAGCATGGCAAAAGCCATATGTATTCATACTGTGGCTTTTTGTCGGTGTGTAGTACTAATATATAAGTGTTCTCATTTTCTTCATACTGCTTGATAGATTTAGATCTCTCATAAACAAACTTAGGACCAAAACCAACAGTGCTATATACATCTGGATTAACCATCAAAATGTTCACATTGTCAAAAATAACTTTTTTAATAGAACAATCATCCACTGTCATTTGCAAAGTGAAAGTATTTTTATAACAGTTGTTGTCCTTTATAAACTTATTAAAAAAACAGCAGTTAGAATGGGTGGAATAAATTCCCTTCTCTTAGGTATAATTTCATCAGCAGTACACTGCAAGTCTCCAAAGCAATAATCTCTCTCTGTAAATAGCCCAACTAACTTATGAATCTCATCTAAAAATATTGTCGTCTGTCATGAGCCTAGACAATCTAATCATCTGACCTCTGGGAATATTCCTTTTCATAAACTTGTGGTGTACATGGGTTTAAAATAAATAATTGTTAATAAAGCAAGGTTTTATAGAAATCTGACTAGAAAACTTCATGTGAACAAAATCCCAACTGATGGTTTTGTTCTAATATGCTGCACTAGAACCTATATTATCTAAAGTAAAGAATAAAATATGTGCTGTGATTCAAAAGGTCAACAAAAGTATTGATGTCTTCAGAAGAAGCATCAGTATTAAAAAAGAAATCATCAATAAATCTTTTATAAAACAATGCATGTTTATATAAAAAAAAAACTTACTTAAAATTTAGCATTCCCACCATCCTATGATTAAGTTGGCAAAAAAGAGTAGGTGACAGTGGCACCCATAACAACACCTTTTAACTGTTGATAATTTAACTGTTGAGAAGTTTCATTATTTTTCGGCAAGTAACTCCCCGACCATGAAACAGGAAGAAGAAAGGCAGAGCCTTCCTTATAAGCCAATACTGAAAAGTCTAAAATGGTTAATAATATTTCTGAGTAAAAAAATAACCAAGAAAACATTTAATATTGATACATTCATTTAAACCTGGTGGTTGGTCTGCCTGTCATCTGAGTTGCCACAAAGTTTATTTCCAAAAATGTTTTATAACAACCTCCTCTTAAATTTAAAGGAACACACTCCAAGATAGAAAAATACAATTTTTAAAACTAGTACAAATGGTACTATATTTAAACAAGGCATTATTCTTATCTTGAGTCCTACTCACATATAAATGCTACTGAATTATTTTAGAAAATGTTTGGGCTATCATACCAACATAAAAGGAATCACAAAAAGAGCACATTTGACATATACTAAATCTGTAGCATTGCAATTAAAATGTACATTAATTTTAATAGCCTTATTTAAATAATGTGCAAAATAAATATTGGGACCCTCTAAAATAAAACAACAAGCATGGCAAAAGCCATATGTATTCATACTGTGGCTTTTTGTCGGTGCGTAGTACTAATATATAAGTGTTCTCATTTTCTTCATACTGCTTGATAGATTTAGATCTCTCATAAACAAACTTAGGACCAAAACCAACAGTGCTATATACATCTGGATTAACCACCAAAATGTTCACATTGTCAAAAATAACTTTTTTAATAGAACAATCATCCACTATCATTTGCAAAGTGAAAGTATTTTTATAACAGTTGTTGTCCTTTATAAACTTATTAAAAAAACAGCAGTTAGAATGGGTGGAATAAATTTCCTTCTCTTAGGTATAATTTCATCAGCAGTACACTGCAAGTCTCCAAAGCAATAATCTCTCTCTGTAAATAGCCCAACTAACTTATGAATCTCATCTAAAAATATCGTCGTCTGTCATGAGCCTAGACAATCTAATCATCTGACCTCTGGGAATATTCCTTTTCATAAACTTGTGGTGTACACGGGTTTAACATAAATAATTGTTAATAAAGCAAGGTTTTCTAGAAATCTGACTAGAAAACTTCATGTGAACAAAATCCCAACTAATGGTTTTGTTCTAATATGCTGCACTAGAACCTATATTATCTAAAGTAAAGAATAAAATATGTGCTGTGATTCAAAAGGTCAACAAAAGTATTGATGTCTTTAGAAGAAGCATCAGTATTAAAAAAGAAATCATCAATAAATGTTTTATAAAACAATGCATGTTTATATAAAAAAAAAACTTACTTAAAATTTAGCATTCCCACCATCCTATGATTAAGTTGGCAAAAAAGAGTAGGTGACAGTGGCACCCATAACAACACCTTTTAACTGTTGATAATTTAACTGTTGAGAAGTTTCATTATTTTTCAGCAAGTAACTCCTCGACCATGAAACAGGAAGAAGAAAGGCAGAGCCTTCCTTTTTAAGCCAATACTGAAAAGTCTAAAATGGTTAATAATATTTCTGAGTATAAAAGAATCAGTTTACTAGAAATTTATGGCAGATATAAATATATTCACAGTGTATTGTTGGGTTCCTTAGCCAATGGAAGTATTACTTATGATTGTTTTCAGCTTATGTATGTTGAATCTCCTAGACTGGCTATTTTGTTTGGCATTTCCAGATTACATAGTCAAGTGTTTCCTGTGACTTTTAGGCTTATTGTTGCAGCTTCAGGGATTGTTACAGAAAGGATTTCCCTGTGTTTTTTTTTTTTTGGATAATCTATTAAATCCCATAATTCAAAAGTTAAATAGTTATATTAAATACTATTGGAATGCTCTTAATAGTTTAAGGAAATCCAGTGTGATCCTGACCTGTCCCACCTTTTTTACTTTAGATGTTAATTTTAATATACTAATAGCCCTATAGACCAAGGAGTTGAATTTTTAAGATTGTTTCTAGCTAGGTATACTAACTTTTCAAGTTATTTGATTAACACCTGTTGCTTGTTACTAGAGGTTATGTTGGAAAATAACTTTTTTTTACTTCAATGAGGAATACTATCAACAGTTAAAAAGTATTGCTATGGGTGCCACTGTTGCTCCCTATTTCACCAACTTAGTCACGGGATGGTGGGGATGCCAAATTTTAAGTAATTTTTCTTTTTATAAACAACACATATTGTTTTATAAAAGGTTAGTTGATAATTTATTGTTTTATTATTGATACTTCTTCTGAAGACATCAATACATTTGTTGACCTTTTGAATCACAGCACAGATTTTTTTTTTTTTTACTTTAGGTAATATAGGTTCTAGTGTGGCATATTTTGACATAACAGTCAGCTGGGATTTTGTTCATATAAAGTTTTCTAGTCAGATTTATAGAAAACCTTGTTTTACTAATAATTATTTATTTTACACCAGTGCACACCCTAAGTTTATGAAAAAGAATATTCCCAGAGGTCAGATGACTGGATTGTCTAGAATCACTACAGATGACAATATATTTTTTAGATGGGATTCATAAATTAGTTGGGCTATTAATAGAGAGAGGTTATTATTTTGGAGCCTTTCAGTGTACTGCTGATGAAATAATATCTAAGAGAAAGAAATATTTTCTCCCATTCTAACTGTTTTTTAAATAAGTTTACGAAAGACAACAACTGTTACAAAAATACTTTCAGTTTGCAAAAGGCAGTTGATGATTTTTCTATTAAAAAGTTATTTTTGACAATTGGAAAAGTTTTATAGGTAATCCTGATGTATATAGTACTGTTGGTTTTGGTCCTAAGTTTGTTTACAAGAGATCTATATCTATCACGCAGTATGTAGAAAATGAGAACACTTATGTATCAGTACTACATACTGACAAAAAACACAGTATGAATAAATATGGCTTTTGCAGTGCTTGTAGTTTTATTTTGCACATTTATATAAGGCTATTAAAATTAATGTACATTTTAATTGCAATGCTACAGGTTTAGTGTATGTCACAATTTGCTCTTTCTGAGATTCCTTTTATGTTGGTATGATAACCCGAAATTTTTAGAAAAGGATTAAAGTGCATTTGCATGTGATGAGGACTCATAATAAGAATAATGCTTTGTTTAAACATAGTACCATTTGTACTAGTTAAAAAAAAATATATATATATATATATATATATATATATATATATATATATATATAGTTCCCCTTTACAAGATCGAATTACTGAAAGCTTGAAATTCATAAACTCGAGCCCAGAATCTTGAGTTTTCAGTAACGCAAAATTGTAAAGGGAAGCTGCAAAAGTAAAAAAAAAATGTACTTACATGTATGCAGGGAGATAGGTCCCTCTTCATCATTCCTGGTGTAATATGTGAGTTGTGTGACTGGACTTTAGCGAAGGCGTGGACATTCTCCCATTGTGCGCTTATGCATATAGCACAGAATGGGAGAATTCCCTTTTCTTCACTGAAGTGCAATCTCGGAGTTGGTATATTTAAGAAGGGGGTATGGGGGGGTGCAGGAGGGCTTGCCCCCCTGCAAAAATCTTAGGAAAACGTTTTTCAGTTGTTTTTGTTCATCTGCAGAATTTCAAGTTACTGAAAACTTGAGCTTCTGGCTTTGAGCTTATGAATTTCGAGTTTTCAGTAATTTGATCTTCTGAAGGGGAAATATATATATATATATATATATATATATATATATATATATATATATATATATATATATATATATATATATTTCTGTCTTGGAGTGTGTTCCTTTAAATTTAAGGGGCGGTTGTTATAAAAAATAATCTTTGTGGCAATTCAGATTATAGGCAGATCAACCACCAGGTCTAAATGAATGTATTAATATTAAATGTGTTCTATCTTAGTTATTTTTTTGCATTTTAAATGATTACTAATTTGATTAATTAATGTATTGAATAATGGATTCATTAGGTATAATGATTTTGATAGGCTGTATGTATTTAAATGTTTGAACAAGTGGTGTTATTTTATTCTGAGGAAGTCCTGTTAAGGACGAAAACGCTTTATGGATTTCAAATTTTTTGCCTCTAGTTTTGCCTTTGGTTGGTGATTTTTTTGTGTGTGTTTTTCTGTAGTTCATACTTCCCTCCTAGACTTTGTTTGGTTTTAGGACTTATGATCAGGTGCATCCTAGGCCAGTGATATGATTTCATCAGCCTAGAAGAGAGCAGCTTCAGTTGTCTATGAACAGGTGGCTATGGGGGTAGGGGTGGGGGGGCTGCGACAGAGCCACCACTGACACCAAATGAAGAGTTCCTGCCACTGTCAGAGATACAGTGATCTCAGTGGAAAGTGCACAACATGTGATTGATGCTGGTGCTAATGTTTCTGGGAGGACAAGTATGTGCCAGGAGAATCTTCCAGGTAAATGTGCATACGTCAATTTATAACATTTTCTTGTATAGTAAAATATTCTGTAGTAGTTCCTGTTTTAATCTTTTTCAGTGAAACCATTGATAAATGAATACAGTTAACAACACATTTGTTTGGATGTGCCAGCCAAGTTTTAGTTAAAAGTATTATTAGACACATAAATTCTGTCCCCCTGTGTTATTGGAATTGTGATGATTGTCTGTGTCCTTACCTTTTGCTTAACTTCTTCCAGGACCATCTGCCATAGCAAGTGTGAAGTCATCTGCACATGGTAAGCCAAACATTTTTATTTGATTATTGATGACTATTTTTCAGAAATATGCATTTATCTGTATGTGTGAGGTGGGTGTCATGAGTCTGTGTGTGTGTGTGTGTGTGTGTGTGTGTGTGTGTGTGTGTGTGTGTGTGTGTGTGTGTGTTTGTGTGTATTGCTGTACCATCTGTGATAGTGGCACCAGTGTTAGTTTGTTATCATATATTAAATTGTAGTGTGGGTATTAATTTCTTTCCTGTGTTTGTTGCTTTTTATCACTGGTGATCCTGAAAGTGGAATTGTAGGACTCTTACCACCTGATGTCAGAGTATCGGTAGACTCTGATGATGATGGCCAAATGGAAGCACAGTCGAGGGTGCAGAGGTTGAATTTGACACTAGGGTTGACATTCAGCCATTCCCTTTATTTCCTTCAGACACAGCCAGTAGGCCTACGTATACCTATTCCAGTAAGCTTGCAGATATTGGACAGGTGGAGGGTGACACACTTGTTCAGGGTAGTGTTGTTACTATGGCTTCAGTGCCAGTTGACTCTGGACATAGCCAAAGTGTGGGTGAGGTGCCATGCAGGAAGGTTGTCAGGGGTGCTTGCAGGAGGCCTGCTGTCTACCCTCCACCTGATCCTGGTATGTCTTTATGCACCACTCGATATATGTTTAGAGCCATCATGGAGTCACAGAGATGTGCTAATAGGGCCTCCGAGGACATGCTTAGGGTTGTAGATGTGGCACAGGCTGACATGTGTGACTGGCTTTATCGTGTTGCCGATTCAATGGATTGGATGAATGACATCATGGAACAGGCAGTGCATGTGATGGACCATCTGCTGTGAGGGGACAGCATCCACATGGACATATGTCAGCATCATCATCTGAAGTTAGCCAACTTGGCCATGCCTGATCATGATTCCATAGTGGCACTACTTCCATTGCTCCATCAGTGATTGATGTGCCCACACCCACAAGTAATAGACCAGGGGGGTGTGGTCCTGGGTGTAGTTATGATGGGAGATCATCCAGCAGGCATCAGTCACTTTCAGGTAGCAGAAACCCATTTGGCCATGGACATGGATGTGCCAGTGCGACTCCTGGCAGAGGCAATTCTCGCAGTTGAGGATGATGGTGATGAACTGTCACCTCTACCATGCATGTCTCACACCTGTCTGACATACTATGAAATAAAGCTAGCATATAGCTTGGCTATGTTCTTGCAGACACACACACACTTCATTTTGAGCGCCCATTCAGACACACACATAACAGTTACATGGGTCAGTCATGAGGCTTGCCACTCATTCAGTCTCAGCGGTCATTTGATGCTTTAAAATTTCTGCCTACTTCTTACTCACACACACTCACTACTTTTTGTATCAGGCTTGGCCTTCTGCCCCCCCCCAAACAACATCCTGTGCAAATGATGATGACTGTGCCATATCCTTGATTCTATCTTTTGGATTCAGGGATACTTAAGTCTTTTGTCTAACGACCAGAGTATATAGCTGGCTGAGTGCTTAATATATATGTGTTTGTGATACTCTTTTGAAAATTATACTACTTTCTTACAGGTTTTTGTAATGTGTGTATCTTTGATGCATGAGGACTATTACTTGATGCAGAGCACATATCTATTGACATAAGTCATTGTTGTCACATATTGATGTCATTGCTGTAAAACTCACTCACCTTCTACTTAGTTATATTAGCAAGTAACAGTATGCAAGGATAAGCTATTCATTGATGTTCTTCACTATTTATTTTCCTGTTCCAGGTTCACCACTTACGTTGGAAGCCCAACAGTTACAAGAGTTTTAATTCTGGGGCCGACTCTGTTTGATGGTAACAGTACACAGCTATTACATGAGTAAGAAAAAGTTGTGAACATTGCCTGGCATCAATGTTACTGTATGTATGTGAATAGGATGAAGGTTTTAACCCCTTTGGTGGTGAGCATTTGTGCTATCTGTTTCCTTTTGGCCAGGGTGAGAGCATACTGTGCATGCCTACATCTGCACTCCACCCACAGTGGCTGGTGGTTCCCTTCTGACTCCTCACCTACATGTGGCTGTGGTGGCGTTGCCAGTGGGGTGGGATGTGTGCCTCTTCCTCTTGGTGTTCTTGCTGAAGCTGTTTTCTTAGGATAATGTTGTGGAGCATGACAGACAGTGAAAATTTCAGCACAAGTACAGGGATTGTACTGGAGGCTCCCCAGATGTATCTAGGCACTGGAACTGTGACTTCAGCAACCCAAACACATGCTCCATGATGTTTCTCATTTGAGCATGTGCCTCATTATAATATTCTTCGGTGTGTGTGCATGCATTTCTGATGGGCGTCATCAGCCATGGCTCAACTGCATAACCTGCATCCCTCAGTAAATGACCTTGTGGATTATCCCCTCTAGAAAACCTCTGATAGAGTTGAGAGTTGTACCAGATTTGGGAATCATGGTAACTGTCTGGTTTACCAGCACGCATATTCAGGATGATTCCCTTAGTGTTACACATGACCTAGCAGTTAATAGAATGGAAGGCATTTCTGTTTATGTACACCCTCCTGTGTTCCCTGGGTGGTGCTTTGATTTCAATGTGCATGCAGTCTATGGCACCCAAGACTTCAGGGTAGTGTACTACAGGGTAGAAATCCTGCATAGTTGTAACTCTGTCCTGGGAAAATGTATTTAGTCACTGGCAACTGGCATGTTGTAGCATAGCATTCAGGAACTGATGTACCATCCTGGATGCTGATGCCTGAGACACCCCCTGCATATCCCATGTTGGTCTCTGAAGGGTTCCTGTAGCTAACATTCTAAGTGCTACACATACCTTAGTCTCCATAGGTATTGTTTCCCCTTGCTGTCTGTTGAGGATGAGAGAGGTTGCAGAGTTCCTGTAGTGTGCCTCTATTCACCCTATAGTGCTCTACTATTTCCACCTCATGCAGACCATGAAAAATTAAACAGGGTCTAAACACCATTCTCCTTCATGGCCAAGGCCTATTACAGCATCACTGGCATAGACGTGGGCCTGTTGCACATACACAATATATAAGAGCAACAGCAGCCCCTAACATTGTTTTCGTGAAGAGCATTTTCTGTGGCTGTATTCCAATAGGTTTTGGAATTAGCAGGCAAAACCTGCACTGAGCCTACACGATTGCTTTATAGATTGTTGAATAGTTTCTCCATCTTGGATTGGTTGATTAGCATACAGTTCAGCCGCTTATGCAGTACTTATCATGAAACTATGTTTACTGTGTCTGCTCAGCTCTACACGGTCTGTAGAGCCACTTACTGAACACAAAACAACATGATACTGTGTGCATGTTGTGGTGCGATGCTCACATAGTTTTAGTGCACCACGCTGGCTTTATTGAATCTGCACCATCATGTGTTGGCCAGGGATGATAACCCAAGTAGAACAGATAGTGGGAAACTGAATATTCACATCACAAACAGAAATCAAAATGAAAAGAAAGAACTTATAACCTCATGAAACACAGAGACTGACAAGGTTGTAGGCAGGAACTGATCTGCTTCAGGATCCTAACATTGGGCTCTGTGGTTAAGATCATTCCCTTACTGCTACAGTGTCTGGAGTTCAATTCTGATTAGAGGTCACACTGACTTTGTAAAATTTGCATGTTTTACCCATGTTTGAATAGATTTTCTCAAGTACTTTTCTTTCTTCCCACATCCCAAAACAAACAAATTGATTGGTTGCTCTAATTTATTTATTATTTATTTATTTTACATTTGTTTACCAGGAAAGTTCGACTGGGCAGAACCCATTTTCAGTGGAGACCCAGGGAGAAAAGCTTTACATATTAACAATTACACAGATAATGAATCTCTAATCTATCTATATACATTATATTTACCCTTACTGTCATAGCCCAGACTGTAGCATAAAAAGGATGGTTATCAGCTTACTCTCCTAGTTAACAAATGGATTAAAAAACTTGACTTCATGCTACATGCTAAATATTATTCAAACTGACCAGAAATTGTCTGAAAGTGGAATAAGACATAAATTAGTAATAAACAAACAGTTCTCAATTCATAAGTCAAAAAAATTAAGATATTTTTTCTAGACCACTGGGATTTCATCATATAACACTGAGCCCATAATATCCAGACTCCGATTGGCAAGTTGAACATATGATCCAAAAATCTGAAAAACATGCAAAAACATGTGATGTATCAGACCAAGTAGACATTCATGCAGCATTTTTCTACTCCAATACAAGAGTCAGGACTCTTTCCTTCATATAATTGGAGGAAACTTGAGTTCAAAGATCCTATTATCTTTCACATTGCTAGTTCTAGAGTGCCAGCTGCAAGCATCATGACTTGTGAAGAAAGGGCAGCTAAAACAGAGAAATCAAATTGTTTTTTTTTTTTTGCAAAATGTATAGAACATGCCAGTGGATAGGCATGTATCACAGGAAAACCACTCTTATGGAAAAGTCTTTCTTCTCACATAAAACAGTGTAATTCTCTCACTCTTTTGAAACATAATTTGGATGAAAAATGAAGAATTTACCCCCTGGTTTAGTGCCACTAACCCTCATGGATAAGAGAAAATGTAATTACCCCAATATATTCTTTCGACTTGTCTTTGGTTATTTGTATTGTAAAATATAAGGGCTAATGATTGCCATGGGAATGCAAGGCTAGACTTCTTAAGATCCTCACAGATCAGTAGCCTAGTAAGTACCTATGAACCTATAAAAAGTACTAGAACAGATCTGCAAGAAACGTGTCAATTATATAGGAAGGAGAAGGAGGCAGAGTGACACTAGAACAAAACTTTGGTCACCACTCCAACCTACAAGCATCTGTACCTGGGCAGCACACAAAACTTAAATCACACATATTTCCAAGAAATTATTTACTTGAAGAGCATACATTTCAAACATGTACTTAAGAGTCCAAATCAAGAATATTTGACAGAGAGTCAGTTTATTAGGCACGGCTAACAGTTGCTCAGACATCAGGCACTTCAGCAAATGTTAGATTTGTAGATTCAGATATCACTGCAGACTATCAAAAAATTCATCTGCTGCAACCTTGTCTTCTGCTTCAAATCCTGTTGCAGAGAGGGGAGTGACATTAACTAGGGACAGTAAGTCCTATATTTAATATGGTACACTCATCAGAAACCAGTTAAAAAGACTGTACATAGTTTTCATATATGAAGTCAATGTCCCCCCTTTCTAAGATCCCAGAAAAATGGATTCAGACGCTTGTATTTTTCAGTGTGCAGATGCCTCAACTCTTGTCTACTCATCTGACAGCCCACTACCATTACAATCCCCAAAACACTAAACTACTACTATTTTTCCAAAGTCCCATGCCAATACTAAAAGTAACTTCCACATTACCTCTTTAAACAATACAGCTGTTGAAGTAGTTACTCATACCAAAATTCTTGGAGTCACCATAGATGACAGCTTAAAGTTTGATCTTCACATAGAAAACTGTATTAAAAACAACACATCAGACGTTAGGCCTACTACAAAAATTACCTTAACTAACACTTATCTTTTATTATGTCTTCTCTATGGCTCACCTATTTTGACTAACATCCAGATCTTTCTTAAATCTTAATTGGAGCAGTGCTATAATAAAACAGCTAAATTTGCAGCTAACCTGCCACATACAGCTCTACATTACATGATCTGAACTGGTTAGAACTCCCATATCAACAAGCCCATATGCAACTTCTTCTAACCCATAAAATACTATAAACCCCACTACCTGCCCTTCTATCTCCTCAGTACTTCATCACTATCTCCCAAATCGCCTTCTGTGCTCTCAAGACAAAAAAGCAAGAAAAAAACAAGTACGAGGCAAAGCTTATACTCGCATGGCATATGCATACTATGGAACTGCCTCGCAAACTCAATCAGAACTGCATCTAGCCTGCATGTATTTAAGTCCTCTCCCAAAGAATTTCTCACTAACTCATGGCTGTGCCCATGCACTTCACCTGTATGATCTATATTAACAAATACTTTACGTTCTTAATAACCTAACCTTTCATCACACTATCTATACCTTTCAGCACCTGCCCTCTCTCCACTCTTAGGGTGGACTAGATACGCTACTAATACCTTTGTATATACCAATTGTCATTTTAATCAGAATTGTTTTATTTATTTTTATTTTTACATTACTAGGGTCTCCTCATGCTTTATTGTATCCTATGAATTCTGCTGTCAAACTGCATGTATATATGCTTTTTTAATTACATTTGTATTACTGTTTTATTTGATGCTATTTAACTCTCTGGTGTTTATCTGCCTAGATCTCTGCTGAAAATTGATATTTAGTACCCAGACAAAGTTTCCCACTAAACAAATATTAATAGATAAATGCATACATAAATAAACAAGGATGACAGGTGGCAAAATAAATTTTTTAAGCCCACCTTTATTGAATTATCACTTGTGACATAGGCAAATTCACAATTATACAAAAGTAATCCAACTGTATTAACAAATGAACATTTCCAAATATTATACTTCACATATATTGCTATAAATAATATAACCTAAGCAACATTACATAAATGATTGAATTCCTGCCAGTATTTTTTAAAATAGAAACATCTTTATTAAACCATCACTTACGTCATAAGCAATCACATATTTATATAAATACAAATCACACCTATACAATCCTAGTTGAAAGCATTTTACATCACAAACCATAATGACACACCCCCAGTTGCAAACATTATACATCACTTATAATCTACCCAATCATTTTCACTCAAACATTACATAGCTCTTTTGAGTCCTGCCTCCTTTTAAACCTCATTCCTCCCCTGTATGTATTGTTCCCACAATTCCCATTTTTCCTAGTTTGCTCCTACTCTTTTCTAAAGATCTCAGTTCCAGTTATTTTATCTCTGTTACTATATTCACTACTTCTATTTAGCAAGGGAAGGATGTTAGGGGAATGCAGCAGAAACTGGGACAAGCAACTTGAAGAAAACACCTAAATCAGGATTTGGATAAACAGGAGAAACAAGTTTTCTATTGAAATAAACATAGTGAAAAAATAGATCAATCTGCCAAAAAATAAGTGGAGAAGACAACAATTTTTATGTTTCCTTTGCCTCAGCCTTGACCGTCAAAGCCTACCCTGGCCCCTTATTGACTTATTTGTTCTTCCTTCCTATCCACCAGGGCAGGCAGTAGATGAGAATCATGGTTAGGCGGCAGTCATCCTTACTTGGTCATTGTACTTGGTCTATTAAATCCCTTTTCTTTGTGACTGGCCCAAATGTCCTATGCCTAAGCTGGGCCTACAATACTGGTACCAGATGTGTGGTTACACCCACCTGGCTTAGTTAACAGTGCTTTGCACTGACTGATATGACTGGTGCACTGTAGTGTTAACAGACTTCACCTCAGCCTATACTATTGTCCATTAGATAGCACTTAGACAATGAGGCCATGCCACAATTCCTCCACCCCCACCCCCACTCAGAATGGGTCAGGCTAGCCTGAGCCATTCACTTCATCACTCCCCAGACATCTCTTCTAGTACCTGAGGTCATTATCTGAACCCAGGTCATCTGGGTCATAAAACCAGTGATGAGAAGGAGAAGGTGGCAGCGAAACATCAACATTAGATGTTTAACTACAGCAGGAGGCAGAGGAAAGGAAACTTCTGTCAAATGCCAGGTTCGTTTTTAAAATGTTCTTTTACTGAAAAGTGTAGTAAATTCCTGCAGAAGCAGTTTATGTTATAGTAGAGGACAGAAAGTTTATTGCACTGCTGGTATGAACTATATTCTTGTAAGCATAAAACTTTGTCCTGCTTCAAGCTACACAGCTAAGAGTCAGTAAACCACTTTCTGAGGCATACCAGAGTTTTTAGTCTCAGATTTACACTTTTGTCAGATGTCATGGCTGTAATTTATTTCATACAGATCTGCCCCCAAAGTTTTAGATTCAAACTGAAGTATAGCACATTAAATTCATACTGTAATGTTCTTTCCAACAACACCGCATAATGCAAATAGTGAAAGAATAGAATCTGGAAATCCAGTACAAATATATCAGCTTTGAAATATGTGAATATGTTGCAAATGCTGCAGGCAAATCAAACAGCACTGCTTTGCTTCATATCACCACCATTTAACATCCCACAGCCAAGTGACTGATTGTGTTGTCTTACTGCTCCATATAAGCAACAGAAGAAACTATTAGAAATAGTTCAGAAGTGGTTTTATAATGGGACAGTACTCCATTCACCCCTGATATGGCTGATTTACCTCATATACTTGATCTCTAAATATACTTTCTCAGAGGCTGCACTGACATTGAGATAATGGATGAGCTGCATGCCCCTTTTCTCTAAGGAGGTCAGAGCATGACAATAATATAGTTACAGTTTGTAGGTGTGGAGCAAAGCCCCCAAAACAGGGTTACATATCCACCTGAAAAAATATGTTTCAGCATAACTAGTTTTTTTCTTTTTCTTTTCTAGTGGTCAGATGGGATGGTGGACAACATGGGCAATAAGATGTGAGTGAGAAGTTTATCAGTCGTAACTTGAAGTAGGCCTGTGCACTACTACTGGTGGATGTAACTCCATGGCTCTGATGAAAATAATCAGGCTTACTGTGAGTGTAATACAATGAACTAATGTTTATATGTGTGTGCCTGAGTGTGTGTGTGTGTGTGTGTGTGTGTGTGTGTGTGTGTGTGTGTGTGTGTGTGTGTGTGTGTGTGTGTGTGTGTGTGTGCGCGCATACATATGTGTATATAAGGATCTATTTCTACTTACCGAAATCCCACTTCATCGAACTTCATAACAATAAGACAAAGTTGCCGAAAATGTAGTTTCACGAACATCCTGATCAACGTAAACTAACTCCAAGAAACAAACCACTTGTCCAGCAATATTTCAACAACAAACTGAAGCAAATCAAACCCACCAAAATGGGGGGGCTTTGCCCACAACCCCTCCCTAACTAAATATACCAACTCTAAAACTACACTATAGTGGAGAAAAGGGCAAAGTTCACAATGGTGGCCAAGTGATTAGTTTCCTCGCAGTTAAATTACAGTGATCTGAGTGTTCGTGAAACTACATTTTCGGCAACTTTGTCTCCTTGTTATGAAGTTCGACAAAGTGGGATTTCAGAAAGTAGAAATAGCTGCATCAATACTCAAAAAAACAGCAGCAGTAAATCTAAACTGAAAACAGTAAAACAGCAGCAAAGAAACATAGATAAGTGCTTTCTTCCCTCCAAAAGAGACTTCATCGGATAAAATAATCCCTCCCCTCAAAGTCCTTATATATAATCCAGCTTTAACATTACACCAATTATTACCAATACAGAATTTAAATGGCCATTCACTAGTTTAACACTTACATGCATCCCCACAAAAAATGTGCTTTTGTTCATGAAATGCATATTGTTCATTTTTATGGACATAAAAAAACAGCATTAAAAACAAAGTAACTATTTTATCCTTAATATAAAATTTCAGCTTTTTCTTTCAAAACTGAGGTAACTGATACCAGGTCATTTAATCCAAGTGGTAAAGTAGCGTTTAACCTCAACTGCCAAACTAGCTCCCTTTTTAGCAATAATCTCTGCCAGTCACCTCCTCTTGGGTCAACTTTAATACTTTCCAAAATACCAAAAGAAAACCTCTTAAAGTTGATGCACAGACAGGAATGTTTGCATAGGGCACTTGTCTCTTTCTTATTACTTATGTCATACAAATGTTCATATATCCTCATTTTAAGTGCTCTTTCCATCTTCCCAGTATAGCAGGATGGACAGTTGTCACATTTAGCTAAACAAACTATCCTACTAGTGGCACAATTCCCATTCCTAAATACCACTTTACTATGCAACATATTGTCCAAAACTAAATCTCTACTTTTAATAATAAAATTACATTATTTACAACTCCCACACAGCAGTGCACCCTTATCTGAATTTACTAGGTGGCCCCCTCCTTTCTCAAAAAGTTGTTTACATTTTTTTCCAATTTTATATACAAAAACTGGCTCTTGTCCCACCAACTCATATATTTCTTTACTGACCCTAAAGATGTTCCAATTTGTTCTTATAATTTCTTTTATTCCTTTACTATACTGATTGTATTCCACCACCAATGCTCTATCATAATGGCTGTCTTGTACTATTTTCTTAGATCTAACTAAATCTGTTCCCAACAGTGGCTTGTATTTAATCCCCCATCCTTGATATACCTCTTGAATATGTGTATCCACCATTTTCTCTGGGTAATCCCTATCAAACAACATTTCTTTTAACTTCATAAGTTCACCCCAAAGGTCCTCATGCATAGATGTCATCCTTGCTATCTGAATAGCCTGCCCTTTTACCAGGCTTTTTTTTATGGACGTATGGGTGGTTGCTAGAAAAGTGCAAATATGTATTACAGAAAGTTTCCTTTCTGAATATATTTGACTTAAAGCCACATGGAGTGTGAAAAATCCAGGTATCCAAGTAGCTAATCCCTAGTTTACTCCATAGGTTAACTTAAAATACCTGGAACAACTGTTCAAATAGTC
>NC_056731.1:185806448-185836448 GCF_019279795.1 Protopterus annectens | reverse complement strand
AAAGTGATTTTTATTGCTGCATTTACTGTTTTCTTGTTTCTGTGACAAAAAAATGAAAAAAAAAAAACATCCTATCTACTTGCTCATTTCCTGCCTTTTTCTAAAACTAGAATAGCCTGTATCTCAGATTTGCTGATTTTGGGACTGTATTTTGTGTTCTGAGTTATCCAGACCTTGCTGAGATAGAAGGAAGTCTTTCTGCTTATCAATGGGAGTGGTAAGCTCTGACCAGCCTATCTATTGCTAGTGGAGTAGTTTCCAACTCAGGAATTGTATTTTATTGGCTGTTTTGGGCTGCTTCTATCCCTTTCAACTTTCTGACTTAAAAACCCATGTTTGCGTATGTTTGCATGGGTTTGCCTGTCGCACAGCACCGCTAAGCTATGGTAAATTATAAGGGTCTATATCACATTATCGAAATTCCAAAATGTCAAACACCATAAGCTCGACCTTGGAATCTCGAAATGTGATATACTCGAACGCTCAGAACAGCAAATTTTTTCCAAGGGAAAAAATTTATTGTTCCGAGAATACACACACACAGCACAAGCACACCAAAATACATAATCCACACATACACACTTCACAGAACCCTACACTAAGCAGTACATACACAACTAGCTATCCACTTAACTTAACCCAACCCAAACTATAAGGTTCTTAACTAACACACACCACCTTACCCGCTCCCTAACCCTAAGGTCTACTTTTTCTACCACTCGGCCTGCTCTAACCCTAAGGTCCCTAACTATTGCACACTCATCTTACCCACTCCCTAACCCTAAAGTCCCTAGCTATCGCACATTCACCTTACCCGCTCCATAACCCTAAGGTCCCTAAAAAACTCTAGCTTTACTCCATCTCATATCGCCTACTTAGAGGCAATCTCTGCTTGGCATACAAAGCCAGGTCTGACCCAGTGTTACTTGACATGCTTCATCTAAAAAAGGCTCAGTGCCCCTACACCACTCAATCCAAAGACCTCAACCTCATCACCACAATAAACAGAACCTGCTGAATGGACAGGTTTCTAACCCAGAGACTTCCACTACTCTGGAATAGACTCCCCATTCATGTCAAGCAAAGAACTTCACTAGCCCTCTTCAAGAAAAATCCTGACGAGTGGATGGGTAACAGGAAATTCACCCCTGGGATCACTTCAATAGCTTTGCTCGATAGGGGCACAAGTTACTAATGTCCAGCAACAGGATGACTGGGGATATTCTTGGGCTAGGCTTGTACTGGCTCCAGGGTCATTAGCCTAGTACTCACGTATGAACCTATGAACCATTTGATAGTAAACCATATATATATATATATATATATATATATATATATGTAGGTTTACTATCAAAATAGTGATGTTGAGATATTTGCAGATGAAAATCCGAAACACAGATGTTCGAATGTTCATCTGCTTGAACATCTCAATGTTCGAATGTTTATATTAGCGAATGCACTGTGCACTCGCTAATATAAATTTGAAGAAATGTACAGAGATTGCGGTACAGTGCAGTTTGGGAAATTCATCCCTTACCTCACAGTAGTGAGATCTCGGAGTTGGAATATACAGTCAGTGGAGGGCACAGCCCCCCACAGGGGGATGCAGGGGAGCTTGGCCCCCTGTAAAAACATGATGTCAGCTGTAGGAGTTTTGTTTACATTAGCTGCTATACTGAAATCATATGATGCGTTTGGAAACAATGTCGAATCTGCTTAATTCAATCAGTGGATTCGACATTGTGTCCTGTTCATTTTTTAAATTTTCGTAGTTTACCTTTGATATGTTGAATGAAAATTGTTTTGGCATTCGACATATAGATAGTAAAACATATATATAGACCATATGATCGACTTTTGAAAAGCCGACCATGGGGACCCGCTATCGCCGCACAGTGTGGAATGGGAAATTTTCTCACTTCCGCACTGTAGTGCGATCTCGGAGTTGGTATATTAAAGTTACAGGGGATGTGTGGGCGAAGCAGGAGTGCGTAGCCCCCCTGCTAACAGTTTAAGGTAAGTGTTTGTTGTGTTTTAATGTTTACTTTACATGGTCTGCATTCTGAAAGTTGACCATATGGTCTCGGCCATATGAAAGTCGACTTTCTGAACTGTCGACCATGTAAAAATGATATATATATATATATATATATATATATATATATATATATATATATATATATATATATATATATATATATATATATATATATATATATATATATATATATATATATATATATATATATATATATATATATATATATATATATATATATATATATATATATATATTTATATTTATAGGTATGTCACAACTTAGGAGTGCACAACACATTTATTTGACATTTCCTGTGGTTGTTTCCTTATTCAATACATGCCAAATAGATCTGAAGGTGGTTTAAAAAAAATCTGCCTGCTGTTAGTAAAAATTTTACAAAAATTTTCACCATACACATAGATTTTTAGTCTATATTTTCATTATACGACAGAATTTTTTAAATCAGGTATATATATATATATATATATATATATATATATATATATATATATATATATATATATATATATATATATGTATGATACATTCGAACCCCCTTTCTACTTCCGATGTATATAAGTATATTTCCCACCCTACATGCTTGCTTGCAGTTGTAAGTGCACCCATTGCCTATATAAGGCAAGGTTTAGTTTGGTCATGGAATGAAAATGATGGCACCCACTGATGTGCGTGAAGATGATGACCATCAGCACCTATGGAACTTTTAAAGAAGGCACTTGAGAAACAACAGGTAATATCAATGAAGAAGGACCAGCCAATGCCATATGGACAATGAGTCTGACTATGCTGCCATTGAGCCAGGTTTGGTTGCAGTTTTGAGCAGCTGAGGGTTTGATGCAGGTAGTGGAAAGTGGCCAAAGTTCTAATCTCCTGAGTGTGTCCATTTTCTAATGGATACCATAATGACTGCAATAGCAAGTCACAGAAGTGAAGTGCAGGTGCAGGTGCTCAAGTGACATAGGTGTGACATGCACAGGAGCACAGCATGGCATGTGAGTATGGTGTGATAAGCATAGGAGCACTATGTGGCATGCATAACAGCATATTGTGAAATGCATGGATGCAAGTTGTGACATGCATAGGAGCACAGTATGACCTGCATGGGAGTATAGTATGACCATGCAATCTGCAAGAAATATAGTATGACATGCATGGGAGAATGTAAAGTGGCATGCATTGGAGAATATAGTGTGACATGCATGGAAATGTTTGTTGTACATGGGAGTGTAGTGTGACATGCATGTGAGTGTGGTGTGACATACATTAGGATGTAGTGTGACATGCTTGGGAATGTGGTATGAACTGTATGGGAATGCAGTGTGATATGCATGGGAATGTAGTGTGACATGCTTGGTATGACATGCATGGTATGACTTGCATGGGAACATGTTGCTACATATAGAACTGGGCAAATTCTTAAGCTGCTACTATAATTAGCTGGTCTCACATACCAAACATGTGATCTCTGAACATAGCTGTTAAAATAATACTCCTGATATATGGAAAACCCTTCCAGCAAAGGGAGAATCTGGGTATGACCATGGGAGGCATGCTACAAAAACTGGGATCTAGTTTCAGAAGAAAGGTAAGTCATACATAAAAAGAGTATGGCTCCCATAGGTAAATAAATATGCTCCTCAAGGACTCAATTCAGATGACATCCCTCACGTCAATATAATCTGAAAAATAATATGTTGAATGTGATTCAATTCCATGTTTGGAGGAATATGTAAACACTGTAGAAAAAGCTTGTTTGCCTGAGGCATCACTTGAAATTTCATTAAAAATATTGTTTAGGTCAAAAAGAAATATTTTGGACTTCTTTCTGACAAAAGTTTGCTGACTGTATAGTCACATCTTGCAAAAATTAATTTGGCTCAAGGATAACTGGCAGTATTATTTTCATTTCACCTTATAAACAGTCTGGAAAAGGAAATGCTATGTCACAATTTCCCTGAAGAAACAAACCTAGTCAGTTCACTTAGCTATCTCATTTATTCATAACTGTTTTATTTACAAACTGCAGATGCATCATATATTGCTGAAATGTAATCAATTATCTTATTTCAAAGACTGAAGTTAAACAGCTACTTCAGTAAAACCATGCTGTTAGAACATATATGTGGGGTTTCTTTACTTAATCTAGCATGCACTTCCAAACTTGCTCAATTATCCAAGCTGTGTAGCAAGGTTTTGATATTGTAGTCTTCTCATATCCTGTCAGAATAGTAATCTGCTAACAGAAATGTGGAAAGAAGTTAAAGAAATGTATGTGTGTGTCTATGTGTTTATGTATGTGTTGCTTTTGCTTTGCCATATAGTATATGGACCTTTGACTTTATTTAAACCTTTATTGAATTATCATTTGTGACATAGGTAAATTTACATTTATATAAAAGTAATCAAACTGTATTAACAAGTTCATGTTTACAAACATTATACTTCACATATATTGATATATATCACAGACCTTTGACTTACTGAGTTTATGTTCTCTGGTACTTACAACTTAACTGAACACTATTTTTTGGACTGATGTTTTTTTTTAACTTATGTCCATAGTTGGTTGTGTGACTGCTCTGGTGGTGCTGCGGTAGCGTTGTCACTTCACAGTAAAACATTGTCCTGTTTGATTCTCAGCTAGAGCATCTTCTGTGTGGAGACATGCGTGAATGGGCGTACGTTCGTTGAAGGTTGTGCGTCAGGGCCGGCAACTCGGCACGTAAAAATCTACTGCTAATCATTAGTGGTCCAGAGTTCCACTGTGGCGATTCCTAACCAGGAAAAGCCGAAAGACACAGCAACAACAACAACAACCATAGTTGGCTGTGTGGTTTGCAAATGACAGAGTGCTCTATTTTTTTATTTTTTGTTGTTTGAGTTATTGTTATACAGACACTGGCCTGATTTCAAGGTATGCTTGTGTTGCTAATTTGTTTGGATGGATGAATGATATTAGAAGGAGGTTGCTTAATGATGAATGTAACCAATGACTGGAAGCTACAACATGTTTTAGAGTGTATACCTTTGACTATATTGTTAGGCAATCAATGCCTTATTTTGAAACCGTTTTAGACAAACTGCATGATTGACTGAGCTTGATTGTTTTATATCATGTGTCTTACTGTTCATATTATTTTCATATTCTCCTTTGGCTGCGTGTTTACTTCATCTCACTTTTTGCACTACTAATGCCTATTGAAACAGCCGTGTTTTTCATTATTCTACTTTTTACTTTTTAATCTATTTTTCTTACTTTTACTACCTTCTCCATCTCAGCACCTGCTTTTCTTTATCTGATTTCTTCCCATGTTAATGGTTTTGATATATGGCAGAAAGTATTTTTCACTGTTCAACCATTAACTTTTCATGTCCACAGCTGCAGTAGCATTGCAATGATGCCTTATTGGCACAGTTGTCACATGGCAGGTGGCAGGAGACACCTGGCTTTTAATTGTTTTACATGACGGAGGTTCATGTCAGTTAAAATTACTAGCAACTAGACAGGACCTATACTTTTGATACCCCTTTAATTTAATGCCAGATAAATCATTAACTGACTGGGTCAGGGCTGGATCCAGCACTAGCCAACCTAGGCAGCTGCCACAACATTAAATCTAAAGAAAATAAAAGCTTAATTACATTCTTGAACAACTGCATACTGATGCTTTAAGAATAAAAAAAAGATACATTTTCCAGTGACTGTGTACTGTTACTTTAAAAATGACAGGTTTCCTGCTTTGTCCATGTCCTCCTCCTGCTGCTGTCTGCTTTCAGCCAATGAAGCAGGAACAGGTTTACAGAGATGGTGTGGTGCAAACACTAGAGTTAGCCAGAGAATTTGCCGTACTTTGACAGCATTTTACATATGCAGGTGTTATCAGGGGATACAGAAGCATTGCATTCTGTGTGCTATCAGGAGGTATGAATTAATTTTAATTTAATTTGGCAGAGAAATCCATGCAACCAGCAGGGATCCGTATTTTACAAGTTAAGGTTTTACACCAGCAGCCATTATCAGGAGGTACTGCATGAGTGTGTAAGCCCCACTTAGTTATGGGACTTGCCAGAGTCAAACCCTGTACCATACATGTTGATGTAAAACCTGCTCTGTTAACTTTTTATGTGATTTAGAGTAGTCTGCTAGTCTGACAGAGAAGACACGGGGAAGTCAAAAATGAGATGTAGTGTCCAGCAAGCATGTAACCCCCCCCAAAAAAATAAAACATTATGCTATATGCATTAATATTTCTGATTTGTGTATTACTTGTGAGTTGTTGAACAAAAGCTGCTGCTACAGCACTTTTATTGTTACCAATTGTTTTGCTTTATTAATTGCACTAAAAAAGGAATTAATTTGTCAATAGTCTGAAGATGTTGCATTTTAGTAATATATTTTTGCAGTACCTCCTTTACAGCCTCCAACAAATGCAAAGGGTTTTGCATTTGCCAGAGCACAAAGTCTGCATTGTTAAGAGTGATGATCAGAACTGCCTGATCTTCAGTATCCCTTGTGTAGTCATTGTTGCATATTATTGTGGTACACTCTTCTTTACATGATCGGATTGTAAAGGATTTCTGCATTTAGGAAAAAAAACTGTTAGTCTGGAAGTTAGCAGGGAGGACAAGAGCTCTGACTTATTAATGAACTGCTTCCTGAGGCAAGGATGCAGGGCTCAAATCTTTCTACCTTCATTTGCCTCTCATCTGACATCGAGTAAGGTATTTAACCAGAAATGCTTTGAAGCAATTAGGAATTTGTGCTAGGCACCTTAATGATCTCCAGGACTGCATGCCTTGTGTGAAGGCTGCCAGCCTAGCTAGATAAAATTTTGTAAATAATTCTATGTCATTTGTAAATATTAATGTAATCCATAGGCTTGTTTTACAAATGTAAAGAGGACTATATGTTATGATTAAACTATATTAGCAGATCAATTGTTGAAAACTATGTGCCTAAACTCTGGAAAATATCCTATGTTACACCCATACATAAAGGCTGGACCTCCACTGAACTTAATAACTACAGACCCATTGCTTTACTCTCCCCCCTGGCCAAAATCCTAGAAAAATGCATCCATACCCAGATGCTAAACTATCTCCTAGACAGCAACATCCTGTCACCTACTCAGCATGGTTTCAGACCTGCCCATAGTACCACTACAGCCCTCCTCTGCTTCACAGACACAGTAAACCGTCTCAAAAATGAAGGCCTACAAGTGTCAACACTTTTTTTGGATATGTCCAAAGCATTTGACACAGTCTCACACCAAATCCTGCTAAACAAACTAAACCAATATCATAGGTTCATAGGTTCATAGATTTATACTAGGCTATCTGCCCTAAGGCATTTATAAGCCTAGCCCAAAGTTATGTGGCTTACGCCACCCCTTATGTTAGAAATAATGTGCCCATTAGTTTGTTGTGCCTCTGTCCAGCAGTGACACAGAGATGATTCCCGGAGTAAACCTATGTTCTCCCATCCACCGGTCAAGATTTCTCTTGAACAGAGCCAGCGAGGTGCTCTGCCTCACATGGACTGGGATTTTATTCCACAGCATGGGGAGTCTCTGGGTGATAAATCTATCCCTCCAGCATGTCCTATTTATATCCGTGCTAAGGTTTAAGTCACTTGCTCTAGTGGTTCTGGTGGATTTGGATTTTTTGAGGTGAAGCATGTCCATTAATTCTGGGTTGGTCATGGCCTTGTATGTCAGGCACAGGTCTCCTCTGAGCAGACGGTATGCAACTGAATAGAGCTGGAGTTTCTTCAGTCTGGCAGTATATGACAGGTTTTGGAGTCCCTTTATCCTTTTGGTGAGGAACTTTTGGGGTCTCTCCAATTGCTGCAGGTGTCGGGTGAGATACATCCCGAATGGGGCATTGTACTCAATCATTGGTCTGATAAGTGAAGAGTACAGGGGAACAATGACCTCACTTGATCTGGATGTGAATCCCTTCATGATCAGATGGGCAATGTAGAAGGTCTTCGAACCACTTTAGCAACGTGAGTGTCAAACGAGAGGCCACTGTCAACCTGGGTACCCAGGTCCCTGATAACCTCTTCTGTGCTTAGTGGGTTGCCACCTATATGGTAGCTTGGGTTACCTTGTTTTTCCCGAAGGGTATGACTATACACTTTTTTGCGTTTAACTTCAGGCCATGGCTCTGGCACCAGCTATCAGTTTCCGTGAGACCCCTCTGAAGGATGTCTGTGTCCGATGTACTATCCACTATGGCACCCAGTTTGCAGTCATCCACAAACTTTGTCAGCCATAGTCCTCCTATGTTTGCCTGTACTTCTGAGAAGTAGATGCCGAACAATAGGGGGCCAAAGACTGAGCCCTGTGGGACACCACTTGTAACCGGCTTGGAGTCTGACATGGCTCCAGCATCTCTAACCCTGTGGGTTCTGTCCTTTAGCCAGTTTGCAACCCATCATGTGACATATGGGTTTACATTTAAGCTGGTAAGTTTCTCTATGATACCCGAGTGGGGTATTGTGTCGAAAGCTTTTGCAAGGTCAAGGTAGGCTGTATGGATTGCCTTTCCCTCATCAATGGCCTTGGTAACTGTTTTGAAGAAGTTGACCAAGTTCAAAAGGCAAGATCTGCCCTTGACAAAGCCAAACTGGGTTGGGTCCAAGGTCTGCAAGTCCCCTATGTCCTTGTTTATGAGTTCCATTATGATCCTCTCCATAGCTTTGCAGACCAGGCTTGTTAAGCTTATGGGGCGGTAATTACCAGGGTCCGTAGAGGCACCGCCTTTGTGGAGTGGGACCACAGTTGATGTACGCCACTCCTTGGGCACATATCCTGTGGTAAGGCTAAGATTAAACAGCTGCCTTATGTGCGGGTTTAGTTCTTCATTGAGTTCATGTAGCACACAGCTGGGGACACCATCCGGTTCCATTGATGCTGTGTTTTTAGCTTTAGAGAGAGCAGCTTTCACCTGTGCATTTGAGATGTCTGGGAGGCTACACTCTGTTGGGATAGTTATCTCTCCTTTGGGGGGGGGGTGAAGTTTGCGCTGAACCTGTCTGCCAGTATGTTGGCAATGTCTGTGGGTTCAGTGATTTTTGTATCATTTTGGACTAATTCTGAGCATATCTGGGAGTTTCTACCCAGGTTTCTGACATAGCTGAAGAAGGCCTTATGATTGTCTTTTGAATCTATGGCAATTTTTTTCTCAAAGTTGGCCTTGGATGATTTTATGAGGGAATCATAGTTTCTTGCTAGTACTGATCAAAGATGCCTTCCCTTTTTGTGATTTTGCTCTATCATGTAATAGCTTTCTCCTCTTATCATAAAGTTTGTTTATGGCTGGGGTCCACCAGACTGGACGTTTGCCCTTGGTGGAAAGAGTCTTGGTTTTATTTGGGATTGCCTGATCCATGCAGTCCTGAAGGTGTTCATAGAAGGCAATTGTAAGGGCTTCCGCAGCTTGGGTTGTGGTTTCCATTGGCTCGGGGGCCTTGAAGGATACCACACCTGTCTTGAGTAGTGTGACGTTTGCTTTAGAGAAGTTCTTCACTGTGGTCTTTTTGTTTGGGGTGGGGGGATGTGGATTTCTAGTGAGATTAGTTTATGATCTGATCTCACCAAAGAGGATATACTTCCGGTGTGGAGCATTTTGTCCCCATGTTTGTGATGATGAGATCTAGTATATTTTCTCCTCTTGTGGGACGGTGACTAGTTGTTCCATGGCATTTGAATTTATGAACTCCAGGAACCTTTGGGCTAGAAAGTTGGGGCTTGAGTAATGTTCCCAGTCTATATTCGGGTAGTTGAAGTCACCCAATATGATGGTGTTTGGTGATACATTTATACCCTCCAGTGTCTTCAGGAAGGCTGTGTGGGTTTCCTGAGTTTGAGAGGGTGGCCTGTAGCATGCTACAAATTGTAGAGTAGTTTTGCCTATGGTTAATTGCACCTGGATGGTTTCCGATGCTTTGTGCGTACCCACCAACCTGGAGGTGTGGGTATCCTTGATGAATAAGGATACACCCCCTCCTTTTGTGGTATGGTCCGGGTTTTGGGGCCAGAACGCATGATATGAGGTAAAACCTGATAGTGCCGGGGTGCTCTCAGGAGCCTTGAACCAGGTTTCAGTCACAGCACAGACATCGATGTTCTCCATACTGAGAAGGGCCTCGAGTGCGTGCACTTTGAGATTTAGACTTCTGGCATTGAGCAGCATTACCTTTAGTTTCTTCCCGTTTTTGTTTTCTAGGGTGGTAGGTTTAGAATTTGAGCCTTGCCTAAAAAAGGCACTATGGGGGTGGCAAGAGCCTTAGCCAATATCCGGAATCCCAGGGGTGACAGGTGCAAGCCGTCCCTTGCGAAGCAGCGTGGCTTGTCAAGCATGTCATCCCAAGCAGACAGACACTGGATCCCCTTTGAATGACACCAGAAAGTAAGCCAATTGTTAAAGCTGATCATCTTGTCACTATATTGTGGCATCATTCGTGGTGAAGGAAGGATACTGCTCAGGGTCAGGGTCATACCTGCCTGGGCTACATAATCAGAGAGCTCCTCTATGTCTCTTTTCATGTAGTCCAGGGAGTGCGTCTCAGGTCGTTCACACCAGCATGGACAATGACTGTGTCATACTTGTACTTGCCGTGGGTGACCTGAGTGCTTGTGTTATGTGGCGGATTCTAGCGCCCGATAGGCAGCTTACCGTGACCTTCTCCTTGTTCAGCCTGGTGAGTGGGGCGTCAGTGTGTCTGACTATGGAGTCACCTATGACAAGTATGTTTGGTGTTGTATTTGGCCTTAAGAGCAGTGACTGCTTTGCACACTGATTTTGTTTTTTATGTGTTGTTTGTGTGGTGTCTTGAGTTTGCAGTTGCTTGGGTGTCTGCTTTGGAGGCCTTTGCTGTTTAGGTAAATTTTACTCAGAGCCTCGAGTATGTCTTAGTGTGTTTATGTGTTTGATTCAGTGGTGTGGTTGAGTTATGTGAGACTTGTATTGTGGTGTGTGTAGTTGCCTTCTCCTCCTGCTTGGTCTTGCCGGTCCTGAGTTGAGAGAGCTCAGCCTCCAGTTTGGCTAAATAGCTGCATCTCTCGCAAGTGTTAGTGTTATGTGGGAGGAGGAGGGTTGTCCGTGTACATGAGGCAATTGTAACATTGCCTCAGAATTCCCAGATTCACCAACTGGGCAGGAGAGGATGCCAGCATCTGACCCTTCGACATGCTAGAAAGAATTATGAGTTGGTATGAGACAGAAAAGTAGAGGGCTTAGCAGGGAAGTGGGCACTCCTGGGGGGTTTTGCAAGTGAGGGATTTTTATAATATAGGAGTGCTTGACCTGCAAAGAAAATGCTTATAAGACAAGGGATATGCTTTTAAGACAAGTGCTGAGCTTTTTGAGAAGAAAAAGCAATTAGGAACAAGTGCTGCGCTTTTTACCACTCTTACCTGGTTCCAAAGCTACTTAACTGATAGGTACCAAGCTGTGAAATGGGAAAATTCTCTCTCTCCTCAGCTGCCCATAACTATAGGAGTCCAACAGGGTTCTGTCTTAGGACCACTACTATTCACAGTCTTCACAAATGACCTCCATACCTCCACACAGCATGCATCTATAATTCAGTATGCAGATGACACTACCTTAATCTGTGCTGCACAAAACATTCCCATCCTCCTGCAAACAACTCAACTAGCATTCTCTGATGTTGAAAACTACCTTACCAAAGCCCAACTTATCCTCAATCCAAAGAAAACTCAGCTTATGATTATAACCAATTCTAACAAAAACACTAACAGTCAATTCACTATCTACTCCACTAATGCTACTCCAATTGCTCCAGTGGCACAGGCTAAGCTATTGGGAATAACTATAGACTCCCACCTAAAATTTGATAGTCATCTCAACTTAACTATTAAAAAAGTACATGCCAAACTGGGGTCGCTCTACCGTATCAAACCATTTCTTGCCAACAACACAAGATCAGCCATTGCTCGCTCCCAACTTCTATCCACCCTACTCTATGCATCTCCCATTCTGACTAATCTCAACAAAACTGAACTAATGGAAGCCTGCTATAACAGAATTGCCTGCTTTGCTGCAAATTGCTCATATAGAACTCATCATTGTACTGCTTTGAGACAGCTCCACTGGCTTGAACTGCCCAACCTCCTAACCTACAATCAGCTCTGCCTCTGTCATTCTATCTATTACCTCCCCAATAAGTGTCCTGCCCTCAAAAACCTAGTACAACATCACTCAGCCAAAAGGCCTCTTAGATCATTAAGCAAACTACTACTAAAAGTCACCAACAGCTACAATAGCTTTGGAGATGCACTATATAGTAGTTCAGTGGCTAAAAAAAGGAACTCTGTCCCTACAAGCATTAAAAACACATCATTCTAAGCCTCCTTTAAAGACCTCATCAGGCAACATCGCAAGGAAAGTTGGCAGTGCCATGATTGCTCCCCAGGCTAGTGAAAGCGGATAACACATACATACAAAATCTAGAGCACTTGATAATATTTTTCAATCTTACTCACAAACACTGGCTAATCTACAATGTATGTACTGTACCTGTGTACTATGTATGTATTCTACCTATGTTCCAAATTTCAGCTGTACACCACAAATCTATTAATTACCTTTATTTTTAAAATGAATATTTTTTGTTTGTTCTCTCCACTGTAACTGTTTATGTGCCGCATACCACTGTAAAAACATGTCTCCTGTAATTTGTGTGTATACTGATCATGTCTAAATAACTAAATGTGTCTGTAATTTTTCTTTGTGGAGCTTTTCTCCCCGGGCCTCTGCTGAAAAAGGGCCTTTTTGGCTCAGTCAGACACCCCTGGTTAACAAATGTAAAACAAAATAAATAAATAAATATGTTGCACTGAGCTTTAAAAATGTAACCACAGTGCATTATGATGGAAGAAAGCTGATAAGTCAAGCATTTTATGACCATTTGATCTTCAGCTCGGAGACAGGATGTCTGGACTAAGTAATTATTTCTATTGTTTTAGGACAAGAGTTAATTACTAGATAGATCATGTAAAATGTCTTTCATTGCTGTGGCTTCCTGCAGGTGCAGATTACAAAAAGAAATGTAAATTCTGAGTTTCTGTTAGCCTGGGAAACTAAATCAGAACTGTTAAAATGATGTAATCTGAAATGACTCAGAAGTACTATGTTATCAATTTAAGACTTTCCCAGAGAGAAAGACAGAGCATTTTGGATTTTGTCTGAACCTGAACATATCAACTCACCAGCATGTTACCTTTGCTCTATAAGTAAGATGTTTATTTAGAACAGTGATTTCTCTTAGAGACAGATAGAAACAGCTACATTAGTCTAGCTGTTTTCTATATTTATGTCAGACTATTCTACAATACTATTTTAAAGCATTTTCCTGTGATTTATGAACTCTGTAATGTCATTGTGTTGAAGTAATAAGTATTGTCTTGTGTTTTTATTATTTATTATTAAATATTTTAAACCTTTCAACTGTGGCTGTTTTGTGTAAAGGTAATTTAAGCTCTTAGAGTACATTGCATGTATTGGGTGATGCTGTCCAAGCCACTCCAATAGCTTTAGCCCTCGGTTATATTTACTATTTGGATAACAGTAATATTGCACAGTGAAATTGGTCACCCTTTGGGAAAGGCCTTATAGTAGTTGATATTAGTGGTTGGTGGCAATGATTTCTACCTTATAGTCTGGAGAGAAGGGGCCATAGCTGGAGAACCTGTGCCAGCTTTCCCTAGGAGTGCTTTTGTGTTTGTATATAACTCATATCTCAAAGTGTGTGTGTGTCAGCTACTTGGGCAGGGATGCAAAGCACTGGTTGGACAGAGAGGGTGCTGGAGGTTTTGACTTGACCACTAGGCTGAGATCTGTACCCTATAGCTGTGCCAGTGGGGAGTCTTATTGGGGATCTGGAGAGAAAGGGAGAAACCAGCCCCAGACTGACTGTGATCTCTGTATGCTTTTAAGGGAAATTGTACTTTACTGTGTGTGTACTTGTTATCCTTCCCAATGTGCACTCCCCTCACTGGTGCTAGTGGTGAGGATTGAGGCTCCTTGATTACTGGGCCAGTGCATGGGCATCACATATTAACTGTTTGGCAGTGGTGGGATATCCACATCAAATATTAATTGTTTGATAGTGGTGAGTTATCCACTTCACATACTAATTAGCTTGTAGTGGTGTGGATAGTGAATTCCTGTAACTTGTGTAGAGTGATCACTGAAGGTTATTTTGTACTCTAAATCAGTCACACAGTGACAGAGTTCAGATCACAATTGTTTTATTTCTTTTGTTAGCTTAGTTAGTCAGGGAGAGCAGGCAAGCATGTCAGCAGAGGAATATGGCAAACTGACAAGGAGCCAGTTGGCTGAGATTTGCCAGGCTAAAGAACTGGTGCATGGAAACCTGATTAAGGCAGACATGATTGCAGCTTTGGTCACAGCTGCATCAGAAAACAGCAATCAGGAGGATGATCAGACCGGCCATAGAGATCTACAACACTCAGAGAATGGACAGCTTAACCTTTCTAGAGAGGACTTAAAAATCCATCCGGAGCTAAAGAGACTTGAGTTAGAGGCCAGGCGTTTGGAAGTGAAAGCTGAGGAGAAGGAGAGGCAGAGGCAGCACGAAAAGGAGATGCTGACTCTTCGCCAGAGTCATGGAGGTAATGGGGAACAGAGTAACTGGACTCCAGAAGCACAAAATGTCAATAAATTTCTTCCACAGTTTACAGAGGGGGATACTTTTTTTAGTTTCAATCATATGCTTGAGAGGGTATGTAAACAGTATGATGTTGACTAAAGGGTCTGGGTATGGTTTCTGACCCCCTTACTCCATGGTAAAGCTGTAAATGTACTTTCCAAATTATCTGACATTGACTGTTTTAACTATAATGCTGTAAAGAATTGTTTGTTAGAATTTTTTAAGCTAACACCTGAAACGTATATGAAAAGGTTTTGTGAGCATAGATGCAAGGCAGATGAAAGTATGTATGAACTGAGCACTTATTTTCATAGGTGGGTGAGTGGATGTCAGGTCACCACTTTTGAAGGGATGCTTCTATCCCATTCAACTTTCTGACTTAAAAAACTGTGTTTGCACAGGTTTGAGCTTGTTTACTTCAGCACTTTCCCTGAGGACATGAGAATCTGTTTAGCTGATAGACAATGTGCTACTTCAAATGAGTTGGGAAAAGGGAGACCTATACCTAGCAAGCAGGGCATCCCTACACAGGAAAGGGATGCCCAGTGCTGCTCATGAGTCTAAGGGAACCTATGGTGGGCACCCCAGCCTGCCCCAACAGAATCTGCCAGTAGCAGGGGAAGCCACTAGTCCAGGTATGCATTTAATCCTAGGCCCTGGATGTGTACCTGAACTAGTTGCTTCCCTTGCCAGTTGCAGGGGAAGCCACTAGTCCAGGTACACATGCTGGGCCCAGGGTTAAATGTTTTGAATGCAACCAGTGGGCCATGTGGCATATAGATGTCCATGAAGGCAAGGTGGGGAGGAAAGGTGAGGGAGTCAGTAAGTGGGAAGGACAAAATGCCAACAGTAGGTTGTCTTGAGACAACAAGGGTACCAAACTACCACCAGAGATTATATCCTGTCATAATGAATGGCAAAGAGGCCATTGTTAAGAGAGACACAGCCTCTGACATAACCATTGTGAAACCTGCAATGGTTACAGATGAGCACTACCTACCTAGGCAGTCTACTCCAGTCAGAGCTTTAGGAGGGACCCCATTCCACATACTTTTGGCTAGGGTTCACCTTGACTGGGAGGGTGGAAAGGGAAGCCAGCAAGTAGGTGTGTTTGAGGATATCCCTGCAGATGTCCTGACAGGGAATGATTTTGATAATACAGTACCATATGCTCATGCAGTTACATGCAGTCAGGCATGGGGACAAGCATTCGGATCTGGTAGCCTGAGGGAGACCCAGTCAGACTGCACACTTGCAGCAGGACTGGTGAGGTGGTTACTTCAGGGAGGGAGCTACTCTGTAGCAGTGAGACTGAAGGTGGGCCACAGCTTCTTGTGGGTACTGATGTTCCCTTGGACAGAGTGACTGCAAAGGTAGAGGTGAGTAGTAGTACCCAGACTAACAGTGAGGCACCGCTGTCAGAGGATACCAGAATTCCTGTGGAAGGGGAGTTGGGAAGAGTTACAAAGAGAGAGTTGAGACAGGCTCAGCTCTCAGACCCTACATTACAAGGCCTGAGGCAGGTAACTAGTGAGGCACCTGATTTTCAAGGGAAGGGAGAATCTGTATACTGGGACAAAGGGTTACTGTATAAAGAGTGGACCTCTGAGGGACGGCTAGAAGGTGAGAGAATACAGCAGTTATTAGTGCCTAGAGCCTACCGTCTGGCACTTCTACCCATAGCCCATGATATTTCCTTTGCAGGTCATATGGGCATAAAATGTACAAAGAGACGTATTATGCAGAACTTCTATTGGCCTGGAATTTCCAGAGATGTAACAGGGTACTGCAGGACCTGTGAGCAGTGCCAAAAGGTAGACAAGGCAGGAGACAAGGTGAGAGCTCCTTTGATGCCTTTGCCTGTGATTGAGGAGCCATTTCAGAGGGTAGCTATGGATATTGTGTAGCCTCTGATTACCCTAAGGTCTACAGGGAAAAAGTATATCCTAGTGGTAGTAGATTATGCTACAAGATACCCTGAGGCAGTGACTTTGCCCTCTATTGAGGTGGAAAAGGTGGCAAATGCTTTGTTAGAGGTTTTCAGCAGGGTAGGTTTCCCAAAAGCAATACTGACTGACAGAGGTGCCAATTTTATGTCAGACCTGCTGGCTTGTCTGTGGAAGTACTATGGGGCGAAGCACCTGAAGACCACCCCCTACCATCCCCAGACTGATAGTCGTTTTGAGGGGTTAAACTCTACAATCAAGTCCATGCTATGAGCATTTGCAGACCAGTTTAAGAGGGAGTGGGAAAAATATTTGCCCCATCTGTTGTTTGCTTACAGAGGTTCCCCAGGAATCCACAGGTTTTTCACCCTTTGAGTTGCTGTATGGTCACAGGAAGAGATGACCTCTAGATTTAATTCATGATGAGTGGGAAGGTGAGTATGAACCCCACCAGGAGTCTGTTGTGACATATGTCCTAAACCTCAGGACAAAGCTCAGGGAACTCATGAGCTTGGCCCAGGAGAACCTGGCAGAAGCCCAACAACAGAAAAAGGTCTGGTATGACAAGAATGCTCAAGCTAGAGAGTATGCTGTAGGGCAGCAGGTAATGGTTCTCATTCCTGTCAGACACACCAAGCTGCAAGCAGCTTGGGAGGGACCCTACAAGGTGGTAAGAAAGGTAAGTGATGTTAACTACATGGTGGAACTGATAGGCAGGAACTAAAATTGTACCATGTTAACATGATGAAACCTTACCATGATAGGGAGGCCTTTATGTTGAGTTTTGCAGTGGATTGCAGGAGTCTGAGGGAGATCTGGTGACTGATCTCCTTAGTGAGGCTCAGACTGCCACCTCAGTGGAAGGGGTAGCAATGTCCCAGCAGCTATCTCCTATCCAGGTTCGAAAAATCCGAGCAGTGTTATAGGAGTTTGGAGACATGTTCACTGGAAAACCAGGGTGTACTCACCTGGTACAGCACCAGGTGGATACAAGACCCCAAAGGCCTATTAGGCAGGCCCCTTATAGGGTGCCTGAGAGAGTCAAACAGACTCTGAGGGAAGAGATACAGGAAATGTTGGAACTAGGTGTAATTCAAGAGTCCAACAGTCCCTGGACCTCCCCAGTGGTGCTGGTGCCAAAGAAGGATGGCAGCACCAGGTTCTGTGTGGACTACAAGAAATTAAATAGTCACACAGAGTCAGATACTTACCCCATGCCTAGATCAGATGAAACCCTAGAGCAGATGGGTGGGGCTAAGTATCTTATCACCAATGATCTTACCAAGGGTTACTGGAAGGTGCCCTTGACTCCCAGTGCTAGAGAGATCAGCCTTTGTGACTCCTTTTGGCTTGTATCATTTCACAAAGATGCCCTTTGTGATGTAAAATGCCCCAGCAACTTTCCAGAGGCTGGTAGGTCATATCCTAGCAGAGCAGGAGGGTTTGCCCTTGCTTACCTAGATGATATTGCCATCTACAGCCATTCCTGGTAAGAGCACCTTCAACATGTCAGGGAGGTGCTGGTCAGACTGCAGAGAGCAGGGTTGACTGTTAGGCTGAGCAAATGTCAGGTGGATATGGCAGAGGTCTCCTACCTGGGACATAGAGTGGGGAGTGGTAAGATCAGGCCAGAACCTGCCATAGTGGAAGTCATTCAGGCATGGCCTGCACCTGTTACCAAAAAGCAGGTGAGTGCATTCTTAGGACAGCAGGGTACTACAGAATGTTTGTCCCCAACTATAGTACCATAGCTGCTCCCCTCACAGACCTGACAAAGGCAAACAGGCCAGATAAGGTAGTGTGGACCACAGTATCATAGCAGGCATTCCAGAAGCTTAAAGATGGACCCTCTGTGTTAGCCAGTCTAGATTATAACAAAGAATTTGTTGTGCAGGTGGATGCTTTGAACCATGGAGTGGGGCTTTACTTAGCCAGATTTCTTCAGAGGGAGAAGAGCACCCAATGGTTTCTCTCAGTCATAGGCTCCACCCCAGGGAGGAATGCTATGCAGCTGTAGAAAAGGAATGTGTAGCCATAGTGTGGACACTGCAGAAACTTCAGCCTTATGTGTATGGAAGAAAATGTACTGTAGTTACTGATCACAATCCCCTAAAATGATTACACTGAGCAAGCCAGCAAAATGCCAAGTTGCTAAGATGGAGCTTAGGGTTGCAAGAATATGGTATGTCAGTGCAGCACCACAGTGGGATTAGCAATGTCAACGCAGATGGGCTCTCAAGACAGGGAATGGGGTAAGGTATACTCAGATAGACCTAACCCTCTCAAGCAACGTTTCTCAAGGATCACTTGAAAATCTAGCTTGAGGTCTTCAGGGGGTGGGAGTGGGGGGGGTGGGGGTGGGGGTGGAGAAGATATGTGAAGGCTGCCAGCCTAGCTAGATAGAATTTTGTAAATAATTCTATGTCATTTGTAAATATTAATGTAATCCATAGGATTGTTTTACAAATGTAAAGAGAACTATATGTTATAATTAAACAATATGTTGTACTGAGCTTCAGAAATGTAACCACAGTGCACTTTGCTGGAAGAAAGCTGATAAGTCAAGCATTTTATTACAGTTTGATCTCCAGCTCAGAGACAGGATGTCTGGATTAAGGAATTGTTTCTATTGTTTTAGGACAAGAGTTAATTACTAGATTTTACATGTAAAATGTATTTTATTGCTGTGGCTTCCTGCAGGCGCAGATTACAAAATGAAATGTAAATTTTGAGTTTCCGTTAGCCTGGGAAACTAAATCAGAACTGTTAAGAATTATGAAATCTGAAATGACTCAGCAGTACTGTGTTATCAATTTAAAACTTTCCCAGAGAAAAAGATAGAGCATTTTGGATTTTGTCTGAACCTGAACCCATCAACTCATCAGCAATCTGCCTTTGCTCTGTAAGACATTTATTTAGAATGGATTAGTCTAGCTGTTTTCCATATTTATGTCAGACTATTCTACAATATTATTTTAAAGCATTGTTATGTGATTTCTGAACTCATTGTGTTGAAGTAATAAGTATTATCTTGTGTTTTTATTATTTATTATTAAATATTTTTTAACCTTTCAACTGTGGCTGTTTTGTGGAAAGGTAATTTAAGCTCTTAGAGCACATTGCATGTATTGGGTGATACTATCCAAGCCACTCTAATAGCTTTAGCCCTGGGTTACACTTACTATTTGGATAACAGTAATATTGCTCAGTGAAATTGGTCACCCTTTGGGAAGGGCCTTATAGTAGCTGATATTAGTGGTTGGTGGCAGTGATTTCTACCTTATAGTCTGGAGAGAAGGGGGCATAGCTGGAGAACCTGTGCCAGCCTTCCATAGGAGTGTCTGTGTGTTTGCATATAACTCATATCTCAAAGTGTGTGTGTGTGTGTGTGTGTGTGTGTGTGTGTGTGTGTGTGTGTGTGAGCTACTTGGGCAGGGACACGAAGCACTGGTTGGGCAGAGAGGGTGCTGGGGGGTTTAGCTTGACCACTAGGCTGAGATCTGTGCCCTATAGCTGTGCCAGTGGGAAGTCTTATTGGGGATCTGGAGAGAAAGGGAGAAACCAGCCCCAGTCTAGCTGTGATCTCTGTGTGCTCTTAAGGGAAATTGTACTTTACTGTGTGTGTGTACTTGTTATCCTTCACAATGTGCATGCCCCTCACTGGTGCTAGTGGTGAGGATTAAGGCTACTTGATTACTGGGCCAGTGCATGGGTGCCTCACCTAGTATCTATGACCCTGTTGTCATTGTTTGCCATACATTTCCTATTGCATAGGTGATCTAGTTCAGGAAATCTTATCCAGGAAGTTTATTCTTTGAGGGCAGCAGGCACTGTAATTGTAGATAAAGCACTTAAATGCAAAGCTGTTTGCCAGCAACAAACTCTATGTTAGTAATACTCTGTTTAATATGTAATTATTCAGATGACTTTTATTTCTGCAGAGATTGTTTATATTACCTTGCATATGTTATCAATCTTTTTTATTTCTTATGCTCTTATAAATGCTCTTTTATTTAAAATGCGCAACACATGGCTGGATCTTATTGTATGATGCTTGCGATCTTTACACAATTTCATGTAATTCTTCCAAAGCTACCAATAAAGTAGATGCAATTTATTTATTCTTAACAATAATGGGTGTACACAGTCAGCAAAGTGGTTATAACTGCTGGGGGTGGCGGTCAGGGCTCTCTGTGGATAAAAGTACCTTCATCTGATATTTTTAAACAGAGAATCTGACTTTGCAGAACTAGTGTGTGTGTGTGTGTGTGTGTGTGTGTGTGTGTGTGTGTGTGTGTGTGTGTGTGTGTGTGTGTGTGTGTGTGTGTGTGTGTGTGAGAATTAAGGTGGAGTACTTTGACTACTGAGTATTTGTGTGAAACAAGTTTGAAATACGTAACTTTGGACATTATTATTGCTATTAATTTTTCTTACAATGACACCTAAAAAGGATGTAAGGGGGAATTCAGTAAAGCCTACACAATTTTTTTATTGTGTATGCATCATGCCATGATGCGTACATGAGTGCAAACATTTTTAGATTCAGTAAGTGCCGCTTAGTGGTGTGCAAGCACTTGGAAACAAGGAAAGTTCTGTGTAATGCAAATTACCTAATAAGCAGGTGAATCTTATGCAAATGCCCCAGGTGGAGCAATCCAACAAGCAGAAAGGCATTTATGTAGACTCTGTGTCTGTAGTGTACGTGGAACTTTTCCATGTACATTAGTCTACAAAGACAGAAGGGGATGTAAACATCAGAAATATGGACATAACTCCCCTGTAAATGTTAGAACACATAAATATATGTTACCACAAAAGTGGCGAATGGTGCTGAAACCAACACTTAAACTGATAAAAGCACCAACAGGACAAATGGAAACCACAATAATTTATTAAGAAGTTAAGCGCTTTCATCAAATAAAATTGACTTCATCAGAACAAAGAATACATAGAGCCAAACTTTTAAATACACTAAAAACGATACCAATAGATTAAAAACACACCAATCACCATCCAGTCTTTTGAATAAATTAATCAATTAATTATCAATTCAACTCAAAAATTAAAGGCATATATTTTAACCTGTAAATATATTAAGTTAAAAAATACATTCTGAATATATGAAAGTATCAAAATTAAATTATATTTTCCCAGCGTTTTCTTTTAACGCTGGTGCAATAGATATAAAATCAATCAAACCAGGATGTAAATTAGCAGTCAACCATAATTGCCACATTAATTATTTTTTATTTAGAATATTCTTCCAGTCACCACCTCTTGGGTTTATTTGTATAACATCCAAGATACCAAATTTAAAACCAAAGAAATTCTCACACACTTTACTGTGTCTGGAAAGGGCATTAGTCTCCCTTTCATTTTTTATGTCATACAAATGTTCATAAATCCTAGACTTGAGTCCTCACAGTCTTTCCGACATAAAATCCCATACAGGCATTGCACTTAGCCAGATATACTATCCTGTTAGTGAGGCAGTTCCCCTTCTTAAAGAGTACTGTGTCCCTAGTCCTGTTGTTCAAAACCACACTAGGTGTCTGCAAAATAAAACTACACTGGGAACAACGCCCACAAGGTTTAGTACCTTCATTTTTAATTTGGTTTCCACCATTTGAATTACCTTCTAAAGTTAGCTTCAAGTTACGCCCCACTTTAGTAGAAAATAAGGGTCTCTCCCCCACTGCTTGGAATATTTCACTATTAATTCTAAAAATACTCCAATTCATGTTTAAATGTTTTTTATTCCACTATATAAGGGGCTATATTATACAACACAAGCTTGGGTAAAATTACCTGGCAATTCAGCACATGTAACCATGTTAGTATCCTGGGTCTCTAAAAGCCCCCTACCCAATAATGGCTTATATTTTAAGCCCCATTCATTGAGAATTCCTTCTAAAATGTTTTCCACCAACTCAAAGGGATACCCTCTGTCTACAAACATATTTCTTAAAATTTTGAACTCATTGATCACATCTTCTTTGTTGGAAGTCATCCAGGCAATTCTAATAGCCTGTCCCTTAACAATGCTTTTTTCTGAAAAATGGGGTGGTGACTATTAAAATGAAGATATGCATTGTAAAAAGTTTTCTTATGATATAACTTGGATTGAAAATCTTCTTTCTCTTTATATATAGTAGTGTCCAAATAGTGTATCTCAGCATCGTGATATTCGTAAGTAAATTTTGAAAAGCTGGTAGTACTATTCAAGTATTCAATAAAACTTGGAATGTTGCCTTTATCACCTTTCCACAAGATAAAGATATCATCCAAGAATCTACTGTATAACAAAATCTCAGAATAAAACCTACTTTTGAAAATATGTTCCATTTCCTATCCAAGTAAAACGATGTTTGCATAAACGGGGGCGCAAGCTGCCCCCATAGCGACCCCTTTTATCTATTGGTAGTACTGCCCCTCAAAATAAAATATAGTTATTATCTAAAACCAGGGCCATAATCTCACAAACAAGGTTAACCTGTTCATGGGATAAGTTGGAACAAGAAAAAAGCATTTCTTCAAAATATTCCAGCCCCTCTTTTCTGGGGATACAGGAAAACAAATCCTGAACATCAATGGTCAAGAAAGTAACCCCAGGTGACCAGAGATCTGGTTTAATTTGACTTAAAAAATCCCATGAATCTTTGATAAGATGGGGTATCCCTTCCACAACATGTTTGACCATCTTGTCCACAAAAACTGCCAGATTGTGAGTTGTAGATCCACCAGCTGCCACTATCGGCCTAAAAGGGGTTCCAATACATCTTTGTGGACCTTGGGAATACCAAACAATCCTGGCACTTTAGGGAATAAATTCAAAAGAAATTCATAGGTATCCTGATTAATTCTCTGTTCTAAAATATATTCCTCCAAAGAACTGTCTATACACTGGTAGGAAATGTTAAGTTGGTTCTTGGAGACCTGTAGATAATTTTCCACATTAAACAAAATATTCTGCATAATATTGTAATCTTCAGTGTTCAAAACTACAGTCCCCCCACCCTTATCTGTTGACATGATGTGAATCCCTTTGTCCTCTCACAGTTTCTTCACTAGATCTCTCTCTTTCTGATTCAAGTTGCGGTAAACCCTCTTATTCTCTGTCCACAACTTGTAAATATCGTCCTTGACTGCTTTTTCAAAAGTTGCTACCAAGCAATGAATGGGGGGTTGTAGACACTACTTTTTTTAGGAAAGCAGTGTAGTGTGTTCCCCTGTAAGTACAGCAGTGCACGGCGTAAAGAGACAATGATTAAAAAAAAGCCAGCACAAAGTTGTATCAAGTGCTAATTTTAATAAAAAGTTAACACATACAGACCGGTTTTTGCATACATAAAAGAGCCTTCCTCAGTGTAACTGAACAAAAAACCAAGCACTCCTTATATACACACACCCATGTATAACAAAGATCATTCATTGGCTGTTCACAATTGCTCATTCAATCCAGGAAGAATCAAACCCCCTAGTTTAATTATCTATCTTTTTTCTTTATTATTAAGTATATTGTGCCAACCAATTATATTAGTTCTGTCCCCCTTGATGATATCAATAACCGTAAATCTGAATAATGCTGCAGGATGAACAACCACATGTTTATATAGTGCATTAATAAGCCTTTTTGATTTAATGTCACTCATGTGCTGACTGATCCTAAACTTCACAGGCCTGGACGTCTGACCCACATAAATGGCCGAACATGTACAGGTGGCTAGGTATATGACCCAATCAGACGAACAGTTAGCAAAGAATTTGATGTCATAAACATGACTAGTGTTATGACTACTGAAAGTTTTTGTCTGATTGAGTCTAATGCAGTGTGCACAATGGCCACAACTATAGCAGCCCTGAAGGACATCCCCCGATAGAGTAGATTATTGAAGGGGGGGGGCAACCATCCGGGCTGGAACCTTATAGTAATTAAAGTGGGATGCCAAAGACCTACCCCTCCTAAAACCAAAACAGCATTTGTCCCCAATAAGTGTCCCAATCTTCTCATCTGCTTGTAAGATGTTCCAATTCTGCTGTACAACTTCACAAAAAACAGTAGTATTCCAACCATATGTGCTAATCATTCTGATAGGAGCTGTTTCAGAAGTAGATTAGATTTGTCTTTATATAGTAAGAGCTCCTGTCTGTCCATACCACTCACCTCCATACATGCCATTGTGATCACTCCATATTTGTGTCCACATTCCTTAAATCTCCTGACCATATCCCTCTTGTGATGATTATGTTATCCCTGTCAGAGCAAATACGTTTTATTCTCATGAACTGAGACCTTGGTATATTCTGGATGACATGTGGCGGATGATGGCTGCTGGCATGGAGGAGGGAGTTGTATTCAGGAAATTTGTGGAACACCTGCGTCTCCAAAGACCCATTGGTGTTTTTAGTTATAAGAACATCCAAAAAGGTACTATGATTTGGATTTTGTGTGCAGGTAAACTGAATACCCCATTTATTCCCATTTAGGTATTCCACAAATTCCTATAAATACTCCAGATCCCCTCTCTGTATCAGCCAACAGTCATCCAGGTTACATCGCCAGATGTCCAGTTCTGGCAAATAAAGATTGTGTAAGGGATCATATATAGGTTGTTCATCTATAAAGGCCATAAACAAATCGGCATAAATGGGGCAAAGGATGCCCCTGTGGCCGTACCCTTAGTTTGTCAGTAAGATTTGTCCTGATAATAAAAAACCTTTTTAGTCAGGACATGTCCTGTCATGACCACTAACAAGGTATTAAATCCAGGGGGATATAGTTGGGCAACTCCAAGCCAGTGTTCCACTGCCAAAAGGCCAGCCCAATGGGGATATTGGTATATAAAGAAACTACATCAAATGTACAAAGAAGCCAATGGGATTCAACCTGAGCATCTGATGTAATTTGCAAAAACTCGGTGGTAGCGCGAATATGAGATCTCACCAAAGGCAACAACAGTTTAAGATATTATGTCAAAAACACTGACAAAGGTTCCATCAATGATCCAATACCCAAAACAATAGGTCGACCTGGCGGATTAGATACAGATCTATGAATTTTGGGTAGCAAGTATAAATATTGTTTTTTAGGATCTGCTACAGTAAGATGTTTAGCAGTATTATTGGATATAATACCCTCATCAATGGCCAGTTGGATGAAATCATCAATCTGTTGGGGTCCAGTGGCATGGACATATAGTACATATGGTTATCTAGTTGTCTCCGAGCTTCATTGTTATAAGTGTCAAAGTCCATCACCACAATGGCTCCCCCCTTATCCGCTGGTGTAATAACAATCTTGGTGTTAGATTTAAGTTCCATTAATGTGTCTTGTTGAATCTTTGAGAGGTTATGTGGTTTAATCTGGGCCTCATCATGATAAATGTGTAGATCTTTGAGGACACTATGTAAAAATAAATGTACCACTGGGTGCACAGGTGGCATAAAGTTTGATCTTTGAAAATGAAAAACATTATCAGTGGTGCTAGTGTCATTATTCTTATCAAAAAACAATTTAAGGTTCAAAGTTCTACCAAAAGTAAACAAATCAGTCACAAAATCATTTTCAGGCACCAAAAAGCTGGCACAAAATGTAACCCTTTATTGAGGAGGTCAAGTTGCACAGGAGTCAGAGTCTAAGAAGAGATGTTAAGGACATTCTTGTGTTCTATTTGTTGCTCAAAATCTGGAGTAAAGTTTCCACATTTGGAATGTTTCTTGTGTTTATGTCCCCCTCTACGTCTGGGGTTCCTAAAGGGAAATCTGTGCTATTGTTTATACGTTTTGGTGTAGGTGAGGTTAGGCCTGGAGGTGCCTCAGAGTCAGTGTAAGAGGAGGACTCCTCCCCAGAGGTACCCATAGAAAAAAGCTGGATTACCTTACTATCGATCTGGGATGTTTCCTTTTGTTGGGTTTGGGACCCACATTGGAAAATTTGACACTCTTATATGGACCAAATGGTCTGCCCTTTTCAAAGTCCATAAGATCCCTATTGAATTTATGTACCTTACGTTCCTTGAACAGGAAACAGGGAATTCAACATTACTACAATTCAACCTTTCCAGCCCAAAGGGGCAATTTTTACAGAGGGAGGGGCAGGGGCAGATATTAGATGATGCCTACTCCAAAATTGTTCACACCTCCCAAGGTTTTAATATTTACAACTACAATGACAGGGTCATTTGTGAAGAATTTGTTTCTCTTTTTTCTAAGGCCTTCAAATTCGCCCCCACTAGAATTCCTGACATAGCGGAGGTGTTACTTGATATACAGTTGTATAGTAGGAAGTTACATTTCCTGATTTTATTTTCAAAAAACAGAGGTGGTAGTGCAAGTCGGAGTTCTTCTTTCCTAAAAAAAGTAGTGTCTACAACCCCCCCCCCCCCTTCATTGCTTGGTAGCAACTTTTGAAAAAGCAGTCAAGGACGATATTTACAAGTTGTGGACAGAGAATAAGAGGGTTTACCACAACTTGAATCAGAAAGAGAGAGATCTAGTGAAGAAATTGAGAGAGGACAAAGGGATTCACATCATGTCCACAGATAAGGGTGGGGGGATTGTAGTTTTTAACACTGAAGATTACAATATTATGCAGAATATTTTGTTTAATGAGGAAAATTATCTACAGGTCTCCAAGAACCAAATTAACATTTCCTACCAGTGTATAGACAGTTATTTGAAGGAATATATTTTAGAACAGCAAATTAATCAGGATACCTATGAATTTCTTTTGAATTTATTCCCTAAAGTGCCAGGATTGTTTGGTATTCCCAAAGTCCACAAAGATGTATTGTAACCCCCTTTTAGCCCGATAGTGGCAGCTGGTGGATCTACAACTCACAATCTGGCAGTTGTGGACAAGATGGTCAAACATGTTGTGAAGGGATACCCCATCTTATCAAAGATTCATGGGATTTTTTTTAAGTCAAATTAAACCAGAACCCTGGTCACCTGGGGTTACTTCCCTGACCATTGATGTTCAGGATTTGTTTTCCTGAATCCCTAGAAAAGAGGGGCTGGAATATTTTGAAGAAATGCTTTTTTCTTGTTCCAACTTATCCCATGAACAGGTTAACCTTATTTGTATGATTATGGCCCTGGTTTTAGATAATACCTATACTTTATTTTGAGGGGCAGTACTACCAATAGATAAAAGGGGTCGCTATGGGGGCAGGGATGCAAACATCATTTACTTGGATAGGAAATGGAACATATTTTCAAAAGTAGGTTTTATTCTGAGATTTGTTATACAGTAGATTCTTGGATGATATCTTTATCTTGTGGAAAGGTGATAAAGGCAGCATTCCAAGTTTTATTGAATACTTGAATAGTACTACCACCTTTTTAAAATTTACTTATGAATATCACGATACTGAGATACACTATTTGGACACTGCTATATCTAAAGAGAAAGAAGGTTTTAAATCCAAGGTATATCGTAAGAAAACTTTTTGCAATGCATATCTTCATTTTAATAGTCACCACCCCCTTTTTCAGAAAAAAAGCATTCTTAAGGGGCAGGTTGTTTGAATTGCCTGGATGACTTCCAACAAAGAAGCTGTGATCAATGAGTTCAAAATTTTAAGAAATATGTTTGTAGACAGAGGGTATCCCTTTGAGTTGGTGGAAAACATTTTAGAAGGAATTCTCAATTAATGGGGCTTAAAATATAAGCCATTATTGTGTAGGGGGCTTTTAGAGACCCAGGATACTAACATGGTTACATGTGATGAATTGCCAGGTAATTTTACCCAAGCTTGTGTTGTACAATATAGCCCCTTATATAGTGGAATAAAAAACATTTTAAACAAGAATTGGAGTATTTTTAGAATTAATAGCGAAATATTCCAAGCAGTGGGGGAGAGACCCTTATTTTCTACTAAAGTTGGGTGTAACCTGAAGCTAACTTTAGCAGGTAATTCAAATGGTGGAAACCAAATTAAAAATGAAGGTACTAAACCTTGTGGGCATTGTTCCCAGTGTAGTTTTAATTTGCAGACACCTAGTGTGGTTTTGAACAACAGGACTAGGGACACAGTACTCTTTAAGAAGGGGAACTGCCTCACTAACAGGATAGTATATCTGGCTAAGTGCAATGCCTGTATGGGATTTTATGTCGGAAAGACTGAGAGGGCTCTTAAGTCTAGAATTTATGAACATTTGTAAGACATAAAAAATGAAAGGGAGACTAATGCCCTTTACAGACATAGTAAAGTGTGTGAGAATTTCTTTGGTTTTAAATTTGGTATCTTGGATGTTATACAAATAAACCCAAGAGGTGGTGACTGGAAGAATATTCTAAATAAAAAAAGAATTAATGTGGCAATTAAGGTTGGCTGCTAATTTATATCCTGGTTTGAATGATTTTATATCTATTGCACCAGCGTTAAAGGAAAAAGCTGGGAAAATGTAATTTAATTTTGATACCTTCATATATTCAGAATGTATTTTTTAACTTAACAGGTTAAAATATATGCCTTTAATTTTTGAGTTGAATTGATAATAGGTTCATAGGTTCATAGGTAGGTACTAGGCTATCGGCCCAAGGGCCTACGTAAGCCTAGCCAACAAGGTTCCCTGGCTTATGCCACCCAAGAAAGTTATTTTCCTGTGCCACTGTCGAGCAGAGACACAGAAGTGATCCCCGGGGAGTATTTCCTATTTCTCATCCACTCATCAAGATTTTTCTTGAAGAGTGCTAATGAAGAACTTTGCTTGACATAGATGGGTAGCCTGTTCCAGAGTATGGGAAGTCTCTGGGACAGGAATCTATCCCTCCAACATGTCCTGTTTATTGTGGTGACAAGGTTTAGGTCCCTAGAGCGTGTAGCTCGGAGGGATTGGGATTTCTTTAGGTGTAGCATGTCCAACATCTCTGGGTTTGACATAGCTTTATATGTTAGGCAGAGATCACCTCAGAGTAGGCGAGATGCTATGGAGTAAAGCTGGAGTTTTTTGAGGTGGTCAGTGTAGGGCATTTGTTTGAGGCCAGCAACCCTCTTTGTGAGGTACTTCTGTGGCCTTTCCAGCTGCTGCAGATGTCTTGTGAGGTACATTCCAAAAGGGGCATTGTACTCTATAATGGGTCTAATTATTCAAAAGAATGGATGGTGATTGGTGTGTTTTTAACCTATTGGTATTATTTTTAGTGTATTTAAAAGTTTGGCTCTATGTATTCTTTGTTCTGATGAGTCAATTTTATTTGATGAAAGCACTTAACTTCTTAATAAATTATTGTGGTTTCCATTTGTCCTGGTGGTGCTTTATTTGGTTTACATACATATATGTTC
>NC_056731.1:185721448-185801448 GCF_019279795.1 Protopterus annectens | reverse complement strand
CCACATACAGATATGTAGCACTTCCAGTACAGCAAGTTGACACATTGCTCTGTATGCAAGGCTGAGATCACATCTGAGTAGTCTATATGACACAAGCTACAATGACAGTTATTTCAGATGATTCCCATAGGACAGATACTGGGGACTTGAAGTTCCCTTGTGAGGAATGTTTGTGTTGTGTGCAATTGCCACTGCTGCCATGCTGAGGGAAGAGTACACGGAGTTTATAACTTTGTCATTATTGGATGACAGTGACCTCAGTAATGATGTGACCATGATATACTTCCTTTTTTACCACTGGTGAGATATGGTGATCTATGGTAAAGTAGGTGTAACCTTGTGTGACCAGGCCTGTGTGGCCAGGTCTAGCACCCATCAGTATGTACATCAGATGTTGCTACTGATGTGCTACTTACCAGAAACATCGGTGATACTGATGGAAATTATACAACATACACATTTGCATGGGATTTGTGGATATGAATATGTTAACAAGCATTTGCTCATGACTACGCTCTTGTATGAGATTGACATAACTGGGGGATTGTATGACTGCTACCAGTTTGCTGTGCTATGAGGAGCTTGTTTTCCTCCTGTCAAGTACAGCCAAATCTGTGCAGTTTTACAGGTGGTTGAATAAAGCATTGGTGTAGAGCTTGGTATAGTTGCCTGTCCCATCTGGGGGGGGGGGTGCAGTAAAGCTGATTGTAGTATCTCATGGGAGGTTATAATTCACTTTGTTTAAGTTTATTACTGTGTTTGCTGCAAGGAGGGGGGGTTGGGTATGATTCTTACATTTAAGGAGACTGATTTGTGGTCAGATCACACCAGGGAGGACCTCACAGTGGAGGTGCTACAGTGGTCACCCATACTAGTAAGTACCTGATGCAGTACGTTGGTTCCCCTTGTGGGTATGTCACTTCACTGGTTCAGGGCATTGTAGCTAAGGACATGGACTAACTTTTGGTCAAGTGAGTTTGAGCAGGAGTAAACAACACAGTTGGTGGGTAGCGAAAGTTACCCCACACCATGATGTTGTGATCTATTTTGATAGACACAAGTAAATTCAAATAAGCACAATGGGTGTCCTGATTCATGGAGTTGCTCCTGTAGCTCACAATGGCTTGATTAGGTGCCCTACTAGCAGTGAATAGCACCTGCAGTGTCTCCAGGGAATCACAGTGTTTAAGCAATCTGATTGTGTATGTATCTTTAACAAATATGGATACACCACCTGCATTACCTGGCACACTTTCAGTTTGAGGTCTGAACATGTGGACAGTCATGTAACCTGGTATGGCTGTGGTGCTGTCCACAGCCTTGATCCAAGTGTGTGTGACTGTGCAAATGTTTGCATCTTCCAACGTTGGGACACCTTCCAGTGAGTGATGTGCAATGTTAGCATTCCTAGCATGTAGCAGCATAACTGTGATGTTTGAAGATGGCGTTTACTCATTGAAAAGATTTCCCTTTAGACACGACTTATAAGATGCACTATAGGGATGTCAGCAACCTTGGCCATTACACAAACTCCCAGGGGTGACAGATGAACACCATCTGTGGCAAAGTATAGAAGTCTGTTGTGCAAGTCATCCCAGGCTAACATGTACTGGATCCCCATACATTGATACCACATGATCAGCCAATTATTGACTTCAGTCATTTTCCATGTGTATTGAGCCATCATCCTAGGTGAATGTGAAATGCAGCTGAAAGCTATGAGCATACCCGCCAGAGACACAGAGTCTGTAAGCTCAGTTATGTGTCTGCATATGGTTTATTGAGATTTGTCTCAACCTGTACACATCAACAGGACCTATGAAGTCATCATAACATTACCTGATGTTGACAGACCTGAGTGCATGTGTGGTATGATGCATCCTGGCACCTCACAGACAGCTAAATGTGACCTTTCACATATGTAGCCTGGTGAAAGGGACATCACTGTCTCTTATGATGTAATCACCTATAAATAATAAGTTTGAGTTTGTGTTTTGCTTCAGTTGCTTGATGGTTGAGACAGTGGTGCATGCGCTATTATGTGTACTGTGTCATGCTGATATATGATTATGTGTAGTGAGGAATGTGTTAAGCTAAAACAAATGTTTTTAGATAGGAAATATCCAGTAAAGATGATAGAAGAGATTATGGTAGAAGTTCACATTGGGAGATCTGACAGATTTGTTCCCATACTAGGAATTAATATTTTGGGTGAACATTGGTTACAAACAGAGGTAGGTATAGAAAAGGGAGAAAATCAATTTAATGGCACGTTTATTTTAAATTATAATAGTGATTCAGGGTTAATTAAAGAAACAATTAATAAAAATTGGAATTTGTTTTCCAATTTTTCTGACCTTTCAACTATTTTCAACCAATCAGTTATTTTTTCCTATAGAAAGGACCAGAATATTAAAGAAATTTTGGAAAGGAAGGTGGTGAAAGAGTAGGACATGGTAAAAAACATGGCACATTTAAATGTGGTAAATGTGTACAATGCACCCATGTCTTCAGTGGTGAAAACTTGTCTTTACAAGCTAGGAATATACTTTTGACATGTAATTCCTTTATCAACTGTGATACCAAGGCCGCCATTTATTTAGCTATCTGTAAGAAATACCCCTCTTTTTATGTGGGGAAAACGGAAAGGGCTTTCAAAAGAAGGATATATGAGCACACATTTGATATTTGTAAACAAGATTCCAACAATGCTCTTTTCAAACATACTACAGTTTGCAAGGAAGCTTCCTTTCTGTTTTTCATGCTTGAGTGTATCCCACATGATATTCGTGGGGGGACTGGGAGAATAAAATAGAAGTGAGAGAATTATACTGTCTACTGGTCCTGGAAGCCTGTAGACCTCCAGGACTGAATGAAAATGTATCTATTGTTCCGATCTTGAAGTTGAGATTGGCTAGGTTTTGATGGGTCATTTTGTATGTATTTATAATGTTTTTAGCTTTTAATATCATTTATCAATATTTTCATTCTTAGTATTGTCTGAATTAATCTTATATGATTTTATTTATGTATGAACTTTTTCACTTTTCCACTAGATGGTGATATGGCCCTTTTAAGAGATTTTTTAGTAGGTTTTTATGAATGAAACTGCTTCAATTAGTTGTTTTTCATTTTAGATACAAATGTTTAATAATTGAGTTTTTTAAATATTATATACATCAGGTCACATAATGAGCGATGAGTTTTTCAACAGTTTTGTATGTTTTTATATGGTACTTGTTTTTAATATAATGAAATTGTATTTGTGTATTAGTCCTTTTTAAATGGAAGTAATTTATATGTATGAGATAGATTCAGGTGGTGTTTTGATTGGCGGATACTTTTCAAATTTATATTTAAGGATGGAATTAGTTAATCAATTTGTTATGCATCTGAAGAAGTCCATTCGAATGAAAAATGCGGAGAGACAGTTAAGCGTTTTGTGGATATTGTTGTGTCTTTCATTTATTTGGAACTATTAAACTTTTGGTGTTTCCACTAACATCGGCTGCTGGTGCTTCTTACAGTTTTGGTGGTTGGAGTTTTGCTCCCTGAAGCACTTTTATCCTTATTTTTCTGGTTCAGTCATGTGTCTGCATATGGTCTATTGAGATATGTCTCAACCTGGACATGTCAACAGGACCTATGAAGTCATCATAACATTACCTGATGTTGACAGACCTGGGTGCATGTGTGGTATGCTGCATCCTGGTACCTCACAGACAGCAAAATGTGACCTTTCACATATGTAGCCTGCTGAGAGGGACATCACTGTGTCTCATGATGTAATCACCTATGTATAATAAGTTTGCGCTTGTGTTTTGCTTCAGTTGTTTGATGGTTGAGACAGTGGTGCATGCGCTATTATGTGTACTGTGTCCTGCTGATATATGATTATGTGTAGTTAGGAATGTGTTAAGCTAAGATAAATGGTTTTCGATAGGAAATATCTGATAAAGATGCTAGAAGAGGTTATAGTAGAAGTTCAGATTGGGGGATCTGACAGATTTGCTCCCATACTAGGAATTAACATTTCGGGTGAACATAGGTTACAAACAGAGGTAGGTATAGAAAAGGGAGAAAATCAATTTAATGGTGCATTTATTTTAAATTATAATAGTGATTCAGGGTTAATTAAAGAAATAATTAATAAAAATTGGAATTTGTTTTCCAATTTTTCTGACCTTTCAACTATTTTCAACTAACCAATTATTTTTTCCTATAGAAAGGACCAGAATATTAAAGACATTTTGGAAAGGAAGGTGGTTGAAAGAGTAGGACATGGTAAAAAACATGGCACATTTAAATGTAGTAAATGTGTACAATGCACCCATGTCTTCAATGGTGAAAACTTGTTTTTACAAGCTAGGAATATACTTTTGACATGTAATTCCTTTGTCAACTGTGATACCAAGGGCGTCATTTATTTAGCTATGTGTAAGAAATGCCCCTCTTTTTATGTGGGGAAAATGGAAAGGGCTTTCAAAAGAAGGATATATGAACACACATATTTGTTGTTGTTGTTGTGTCTTTCGGCTTTTCCCGATTAGGGGTCGCCACAGCGGAACTCCGGTCCGCTAATGATTGGCAGTAGATTTTTACATGCTGAGTTGCCAGCTCTGACGCACAACCTTCAGTGAAGGTATGCCCATTCACGCATGTCTCCACGCAGAAAACACTCTAGCTGAGAATCGAACCGGACAGCGTCTTACTGTGAGGCGACAACGCTACCGCAGCACCACCACCACAGTACATATGTAAACAAGATTCCAACAATGCTCTTTCAAACATACTACAGTTTGCAAGGAAGCTTCCTTTCTGTTTTTCGTGCATGAGTGTATCCCACATGATATTCATGGGGGGATTGGGAGAATAAAATAGAAGTGAAAGAATTATACTAGCAACTGGTCCTGGAAGCCTGTAGACCTCCAGGACTGAATGAAAATTTATCTATTGTTCAGATCTTGAAGTTGAGACCGGCTAGGTTTTGATGGGTCATTTTGTATGTATTGATAATGTTTTTATCTTTTTATTATCATTTGTTAATATTTTCATTCTTAGTATTGTCTGAATTAATCTTATATGATTTTATTTATGTATGAACTTTTTCACTTTTCCATTAGATGGTGCTATGGCCCTTTTAAGAGTCTTTTTTTAGTAGTTTTTTACGAATGAAACTGCTTCGATTAGTTATTTTTCGTTTTAGGTACAATTTGTTATGCATCTTTAGAAGTTCATTCGAATGAAAAATGCGGTGAGACAGTTAAGCGTTTTGTGGCAACGATTGTGTCTTTTGTTATTTGGAACTATTAAACTTTTGGTATTTCCACTAACATCAACTGCTGGTGCTTCTTACAGTTTTGGTGGTTGGAGTTTTGCTCCCTGAAGCACTTTTGTCCTTATTTTTGTGGTTTGGTGCATTTTTGGGTATGGAGGAACCGGTTTAGAGTGGTTTGTCTGAAAAGAGCAATTCAGAGGATGTTGCAGAGCTCAGGAGCGCTGTAGGTGAGCTTACTCAGGTAGTGAGACTGCTTAATTGGAGCATCTCACAGCTGCTTACTGCAAGCTCAGCTTTTTCTGTTCCTGGTAACCAAGAACTGTTTCAACCAGGGAACTGGAAGTGCAATACATCAGACCCGAATGGGCGTGGCTTAGAGGACAATGGAGATCGAGGAGAAATGGCGTCGCTTGCTGGAATCCCGAGTGTGTGTGGGACTTTGGACAATGGAGATAATTATGCCGATAAGAATTCACAGACTCCTATGGGTGCGAGACCTAAAGAAACAAAATTGGCTGGCCGACGCCAGCATACAGGTGACTGTAACGCCTCAAATATTGACACCCGTTATAATGAGACTGTGAAAGACTTTAAATGGCAAGAATGGCTTCAGTTTGATCAATATTATAACTGGTGAAAAATATAGCTCTGACAAAGTTAACACATATAATGATAATATAAATCTGGTTTATGACCTGATGTATAAATATAAAACTGTTTACTTAGACAATTTGTATTTAAAGAAGTGTCTTTCATTAGAAATTGTGCCTAAGGGCCTTAGAATATATAAATACCCCAATAATATTAGGGAAGAAAGTTATGGGGATCTTATTAAAATTTTTAATACTTGTGGTTTTTCTATCATGAAAGTCATTATTAGGGATAATGAGTTAGCAATGGAAAATATTTTTAAACAAATTGAGGAGTTGAATAATAAATTCACCAGTGATTTAATGTTTACAGTAGAAAAGGAACAAGAAAAATATTTTAATATCAAGTAAAGTATTGATGACAAATGTGTACATATTTCTAAACAGAAAAATAGGAAAATAGAAAGGGACCTCCTAGAATATCAAGAAAATAGAGCTTACCCAAGGAGGGTGTGGGGGAAAGAGTCTGTTAAACAGTATTACCCTGATGAACCTAGTTATTATAATCAATATGATACAGTAAGGGGAGGGGGGAGACATCTGGCCCTTACAATGAGATAGACGAGATATGATGTAATAGGAAGAATAATGAAGGAGAGAATTATAATAATAACATCAATACTGATTTTGCAGATTCAGAAGTTTTTAATCCTGACATCAACGACCCTTTAGAATTCCCTTATTTGAGGAGGTTGGAGAGAATCCGGAACAAGCCAATAGTCCAACATCAATACAGAGGAGGGAAATAAGCAGTACTGGAGAGGATGCAGTAAAACACACTGACAAGGAGATTATTAAACAAAATGGTAATGTTTATACATGTCAGAATTTTAACATTTTTAATTACAGTAGCTTGGAGATTGATATCAACTTCTTTCGGTTATTTATAAAAGGATTCAAATTTGTTTCACATAAAAAGAGTGATATTAGTAAGGTTTTAGTTGACCTTAAGTTGTTTGTGAGGAAAAAGAATTTAGAGCTTTTATATGCAGGAAAAAAAGAACAGTGCGGGAGGAAGGAATTTAGAAGGAAAAGTGTTTTAACCCAGTACTGTATCCACAACTCAAGAACTTTGAGAAGGTAGTTGAAGCCGAGTTGAGACAAAAACTTAGTAAAACCAAAGTTCACCCAAAATTTAATGTGTAATGAGAGACAGTTACTTAAGGCTTTACGTGAGAATAATAATATCATGGACCATATTATTTATGTAGCTAAGATGGAAGCTATTTTGGGGATGTAGAAAGATACAATAGAGTATCTATTAATGAAATTAATATTGCCCATTCCAAGACTGACATGGCACTGAGAGAATTATACCACGATGAGCTTATTGAAAGACCCACCTATACTTTTCTGGTCACTGAGAAACCAGTGGTTTCTAAGATATTTGGGGTAGTAAAAGTTTATAAGAACATTAGAGATCCACCTTTGAAACCCATAGTTTCAGCTAATAGTTCAAAAACTCGGTCCTTAACCAAATATGTGGATTCCAAGGTCAAACAGGTGTGGATGGACTGTGATGGTAAGGATGGAATTAGTTAATCAATTTGTTATGCATCTGAAGAAGTTCATTTGAATAAAAAATGTGGTGAGACAGTTAAGCATTTTGTGGATATTGTTGTGTCTTTCATTTATTTGGAACTATTAAACTTTTGGCATTTCCACTAACATCGGCTGCTGGTGCTTCTTACAGTTTTGGTGGTTGGAGTTTTGCTCCCTGAAGCACTTTTATCCTTATTTTTGTGGTTCAGTCATGTGTCTGCATATGGTCCATTGAGATATGTCTCAACCTGTACACATCAACAGGACCTATGAAGTCATCATAACATTACCTGATGTTGACAGACCTGTGTGCATTTGTGGTATGATGCATCCTGGCACCTCAAAAACAACTAAATGTGACCTTTCACATATGTAGCCTGGTGAGAGGGACATCACTGTGTCTCATGATGTAATTACCTATGAATAATAAGTTTGAGTTTGTGTTTTGCTTCAGTTGTTTGATGGTTGAGACAGTGGTGCATGCACTATTATGTGTACTGTGTCCTGCTGATGTATGATTATGTGTAGTGAGTTTGCAATTGTGTTTCTGAGGTGTCTGTTGTTTGTGTATGTGTATAGTAAGGAGCTCCACACAGGCTGGTGTTTTGTGATGTGGGTGTGGGTGGAGTATGTAATGAGGTGTGCATGTTGGCAAACTGCTCATTGTCATCTGTACTGACCGGTGTGTGAGGCAGCATGGAATTAAGATTTGTAATATAGTCACATCTCTCACACATTGTGTTTGTGTGGCATAGGAGTATAGGGGTGGGGACACTTTCCACATCTCAACAGAGGTCATCGATAATGCCATTAGCAATAGAGTCTTGCTTGGGTGTACGTCACAGCAGGCCATCATTAGGCAGTGGTCTGACAGATGCTGAACTATAACATGTTATCATCTTGATGTAGTTCTCCTAAAGTAACACAGCAGCTGACAGTGTGTCATAACATTGTTGAGTGAGTACAATGCTTTGCCAGGCATGTGGCCCTTGGATTAACCATAATCTTGTTATTAGGCATGGTCGCAATAGCATAGCTACAAATGTGGCAATGTATAACTCCAGTTAAGTTAGGGTCATACTGCTACACCCTTGGGGTTGACAGCCTCAAACACACTGTCTGTAGATGCCCCTTGCAGTGGAGATGTGGATATCTGTGCATGCACAGAGACCTTGTTCAACTTTACAGTCAAAACTTTGGCCTTGCTAGTCTACAGTGCCTCTCAAGCAACCAGACAGCAAACTGGATGTTGTGTGACATGATATGGGAACACAGACATGTATTCTGGTTACATAAATGCACAGTATGACATATGTAGGACACGTGTGGATACACACACTTTGGCCAAAGAGGTCCACTCCTGTGCAGTATGCCTCAGATCCATGGCATGCAGACATGCACCATGAAGCTGTTGAAGGTCAGGCTGCATGAATTGCTGTGAAATTGTCACCAACAGGAATCATTGCTGCTGTGGTGCTTGTTTGAGCAACTTTAGACGTCTATGTCACTGGACATTGAACATTATATTGTAATGCTGCAGCTGTGCTCCAACTCAACATCTGGTTAGTACCCTGGTGAAATCCTAACAATCCTGGAATACAAGGCATAATACATGCCAAACTCAAATGACTGCTCTGGTTGCTAATTAAGGCATCTACCGGGAAAAGGGTATATGAAGCCTACAGGTCCTTGCATGACTGGGGACAGCTATGTGATGAACAAACAGGCTGTAGCCTACTCCTCATGTTGAGCTTGGTACTAATGTTTTGCTTCTGGTGAGAGACAAAGTATAGGAGCATGGTATCCCAAGATAGAGTGGCTGTGGTGAGACCGGCAGTAGTAGTAACCAGGCACCAGCATATCAGGAGACTCCCTCTTGTCAACATTCCTCACAAGGTAATTGTGTCATTTCAGTACACACTGCTTGAGTAGTGTCTAACTGCAGAATAACTGTGGAAACACACCCTCCTTATCTTCACAGGGTGTTTGTATGACTTTCCCCTCCATTGTTTGCCTGTGTTCTGTACAGACACAGACATCTTGGATGATTATCTTGTTGGAAACCATGATGGAATTAACTGCAATACTTAGCTGCACACAGGACAACTAGCATCCAGTGACAAGCATTGTCCCCAGATGTCTCAGTACTCTTATATTTAAAGCCATGAAAAGACGTGTCATGGAAATGATCAGTAACAATGTAGGACACCTGGAGACACTGGCCCAAACCTAGTTTGTTTTGTTCAATGTCAGATCATGCCTACCCTAATCAGTGGACTTCACTGTGTGTTAATCTATGCAATGGATGAGGGGAAAATGACTCACTCCACCTACCATGGCCTGAGAAGGAATTTCACAAGATTAGGCCATCAGGTATTGTTGAAACACTGTACATAACTAGTATGTCAGCTGGTGGATAGCCAAGTGTCTGACAGTCATTATCCAGGAAGATAGCATTGGGTAGACCACTGCTACAATAAGGCCAGTCATCAGTGGACTTCCATCACACATCATTCCTGGGACTATCCCTCCTAGCTATACCCTTCTCTGCAGTCACGGCCACTGTCAGTGACCTCAGAATGAGTACATTTGCAGATGATTGCAAATTAGGAGCTGTCACTGAGTCCCACACAGAACCAACAGTTATCCAGGATGGGGCTGACACACACATTCAGTTGTTGTCAGAGCCATTGACAAATACTAATGGCAAGGAATGCACAATATTATACTTTGGAAGTCATCCACCCATGGAAAATATTGTATTGTCCGCACACCTCCAACAGTTGACCCGTTAGTCAGGGCCTTAATGCAGAGAGTGATGTAACCTTTGACTTTCACTGGTTGGTAAGATATGGGGATTCATTCAATGTTTCACAACCTGTAGAGAAGAGTATGGCATGTAAATCTCAGAATGTCAGTGTTACATTGTATTTGGCACTCATCACACCTTTCATGGAGTGCAGTGCCATCTTTGCTATGTAAGCACACAGGCATATCTGACAACTGTAACAGATACAGAGGTTCCACAGTAAACCAATACACAATGTACATAACATGTCCTGTGCAGACCATGTCAAGGCTGTAACTGTGTATCCTACATGTTTTTAAGGGGGAGGTATATGGCTGCCATACAGGGAGGTGTCAAATCCCACTGTGTACCTCCTGCATATCCAAAAAAGGACTAGCATGAGAACTACCTGTTCTACACAGCTACATCTTGTCTGTTGTATAATTACGACATACTGGAGAGACAGGTATGTAACCCACACAATACACCCTATATGTAACAGGCTCCCCATCCATGTGAGGCAGACCTCCGCTGTAAAGCACATCATGTGTAAGTTATACAATGGGATGTGGAACAAGACAATCATAACTGGTTTAGGGAAAATGTCTGTAATGGATATAGGGAAATTGTAGATGGTTCATCTCGTATACCACAGCTTCTAGATGTGTCAGCTCCCAAAGCCCTGCTTACACTTATCAAGGGTACCAGACCTTGTCAGAGATTAGGGATGCATGACTAGGCTGAAAGAAGCCATTGTTCTTGTTAGTCTGTTATACACATATGAACCTAAAGAGCCATGCACCTATACTGTTTTACCTTTCTGAAGACATTTTTCTTCTGTGCTGACATTCCATCCTGTACTCTGATGGTTATGGGTTTATTGTACCTGTGTACCCATAGGTGTGTCCTACACAATCCTTAGAAACATAAACAGTTCATGAGACACCTTTCATTGTGTAAGTATGCAGCCATTACAACATCATCCAGTAATGTATACAAAATAATGTGGTTTACTCATTACAAATGGCAGCTAACAAAATCTGTCAGTGACCAGTACAAGTGACATGTCAAAGGCAACAACAATGTATGAAACAAATACATAGTAATTTAGATAGTCACTCTGTGCATCAGACACATAGCTTCATTTCCTTGCATCGATGACAAGGATGACAATAATGACAATGATGTGGCACAGGTATCATCACTTGCACAGGGTGTTGTGGGGGTGTGCAGGAGGTCTAGGCTGACCCAATAGGTTGGCAAGCATGTGTGAGTCAGTAAGGGAAGCAGGCAAGATGGACCATGGAAATGTGCCATATATGTCTGTAGGTGACCTGATTGTGACAGTGGTGTGTGACTGTCTGCATGAACACAGTCAAGCTCAGTGCTAGCCCTACATTTCAGTATGTTGGACAGCTTTGTACCATGCATGGTAGAGCTGACAGTTCACTGTATTTGCCCCTGAACACAGGAACTGGCTCTGCCAGAAGTTGTACTGGCACCTCAATGCCCAAAGTCAGGAATGGTGCTACTACCTGAGGATGACTGATGCGTACTGGGACCATGTCCTCCACGGGAACACCAAGGACCATGATCCCATGGCCTGCCATGTCTTGGTGTAGACAACACACTCCCCTCTGGCGCGCTATATGTACTGCCATTATGGGAGAGTGACTGTGCATGGCCATGTGGACTCTCAGCAGATGTAGTTGCTGACCTACATCCATGAGTGCGATGCTCAACTCCAACCAGACGTTCCATCACAGACAATGTGCATTCCAAGACAGATATTCTGCAATCTGTCTCAGACGAACGTCTTTCCACTGCATCCATCAACCGATCCATGGTATCAGCAACACAGCAGAGGCAGTCACAGATGTCAGACTGTGCTGCATTCATAATCCTGAGAATTCATCTGGAGGTCCTTGCGGAATGTGCCTGTGCCTCTATGATGGCCCTAAACATATGCCAACTGACACGTGATGAGACACACTCAACAGGTGGTGGAAGGACAGCAGGCCTCCTATGATCAATACTATCAATCCGCCTGTGTGGAACCTCACCATCTCTTTGGCAATGGCCAGTATTGTCACTCACTGCAGCCATAGTAGCCACACTTTCCTGTTCAATGTTCCCACCCTCTGACTGTCCAAATTCCACTTTATTCAAAATGATGTGTAATAACAATACTAACTAAATATACAATTATATATATTTTTATAGACTGTTTTTTGGGTTCTTGTACACAGACCTGAAGAAGTCTAGAAGGACAAAAGCGATCTTTGTTAACAGTAGGTTATGAAAAAATAAATTGATTTTTACATGCATTATTTCAGACAGAATGAGCAGAACACAGGCTTAAACCTTACTCTTTTTATTGCACTGCATACATTTCAGACATTTGTGGCTATATTCTTTATTAATTAACATTTAACAGTTGGCTGGTATCAGATTAGAACACACATGCAGTGATTACAGGAATAATGAACACTTATTTGAATGATTACTTATCAAAGCACATTCCTGAGTTAAACTGTATTGAAAAAGTTCCCTAATATCTGCCATTTAGACACATGGATAGCAGTCCAGGACTTCAGTAACCTTATCCATATACCATGTTCATTGCCTGGGTGGAATATACAGCATTATGTCAGACAAAATGAGCAGAACACAGGCTTGAACCTTACTATGGGTAATGCACTACATTTATGTTAGACAGTGTTTGCTGCATTATTTATTAACTTACATTTCACAATTGACTGGTGTCAGATTAGCATACAGATGCAGTGAATACAGGAATAGTGAACACTTATCTGAAAACATTACATATCAAAGCACCATCACCCTTTAGATTTCATTGATTAATGTTACTTCAAGTCTGGCATTTAGACTATGAATAACTGTGAAAGACATCTAATAGAAAACCCATATACCCTGTCCATTAATTGAGTGCAACATACAGCATATTTCAGACAATGAGCAGACAAAAACACTGACTCTTAATATTGGTAGACCACTACATTAACTGATATTTGGAAGCTATACTACACAGTGCTACATGTTTACCTGATTTAACTTACTCTACCATTTCAGGTGGACAGTAACACATTACTAAACATAAATAAGTAATCCAAATGTGAACAAACCAAGAAAAAATCCTTTTGTAGTCAAACGGAGAGCAGGAAACACACCAGCAAAGGTTCAAATAATTTAATACTTCCAAGAAACAAAAACCAGCAGAGCAGAAAGGCAAAATAAACGCTCTTGACAAAAATTGCGTTTTCGTCTTCAGCAACTGTGACTTCATCAGATAATAATAACAATTAATCAATTAAACCTTTATATATATAAACTTTTCAAATTTTACCCTATCAGTCCAAGTGCATCAAATAGCAGCCAATCATTGCAATGTCTTTGTTAAAAAGCTTATTCTTTAAAAATACACATATGCACAAAAAAACATTAATTTCTCCCTTTATTAAAATAAATATATTAAAAATAGGTATATTTAAAAACTCCTAATTTTCTAGTACTAAGTACTTTTGCTCCTGCATGTAAATAATTCCTTTTTAAAAACTTTAAAAATAAATACTTGTTTGAAATAATTGATTTGATGAAATAGTTATTTCCTTTCCTTAGCATTAACAAATAGCACCATCTATTGGGCTCCTTGAAAATTACAGTTGGAAGATATGTTTCTTTATTATAAATCTGCAGCTTTTAGTTTGAGTACTGGGGTTATAGAGATGGCATCATTAAGCCCAGGTTTTTTTGTGGCATTAAGATATATTTGCCACCAAAGTTCTCTATATCCAACCCTCTCTTCCCATAAACCCCCTCTTATATCCCTTTTCACCTGTTCAATAACAAAAAAATCAAATTTGGCCTCCTTACAAACTTTTGTGTGCCTATATAAAGCATTAGTATCTTTGGCCTTTGAAATTTCATAATAATGCTCATATATTCGTCTCCTCAAGACTCGTTCTGTCTTTCCTATATAGAAAGACCTGCATTTGTTGCAAATTCCTATATATATAACACCCCTTGTCTCACAATTATAATAACCATTGATTTTTATAGTTTTGTTTCTACTAGGGACACTTACTAAACATGTTACATGTCCCAGGTATGTCATATCTGACTGTTAGGACTGCAAACTCTGTAACTAATTTATTATAAGATTACATCATGCATTACGTTATTAGTTTGATGTTTCCATACTTACCACACTATTGCCTCATCCTGGCCTGATGCCCTGCATGGGACTGGACATTGTGAGCCCTCTCGTCTGCAACTGTTGAAAGAGAAGCAAACCATTATGCATACCAGTTTTGCACAGATTCAGCTGGTATACTGGCAAACATACTTACATATCTGTGGGGTCTGCCCAGCCCAAGCATCTTGGACCCAGGTGTCTAAGGTTCCCCTCTTCCTCCATTTCAGGTCATCACAGTGCTGATGACAATGCTAACCAGTGCAGGGGATACCAGTAGCACTGGTAAATTGCAAGCCAACTGATCTCAGACCTCAGACTTACATACTGAGCCTTGGCAATTGTCCTACAGCAGCTGGGGTACATAGTTTTTCACCAGGAGTCCAGCAAACACTCTGGATTCCTGCACATCCCACCTCTGCACCTGAAAGCATGCTCCCTTGCCAACACCACTAGGCATATTAACAGCCAAGTGAAGACTCCAGTGAATGGTGTGAAATTTCTGCCTATTGGCCTTTATATAGGCTGCATTCCCTCCCTTACACGTCATACTGTAACTTTCAAAAAAGCGCCACGTCGTTTAGTTTCACGCAAACTCACACAAAACATTTCAATGGAGCTGAGCATCATGCAAACTCGCACAAGACATGTTTAAGCATGCAGACATTGTAGACCATTGACCACGTTTAAGCGGTGCTTAGCATCGTGCAGCTTTTCTTAAGTGTAACAATTTTTTAATTTTAAATTAAACTGATGTTTCAGTCACCTGACACATTTTCACAGCAATAAATGTAAAACATGACTGGTAAGGACTTAAACCCAGGGCCTGCTAAGCTGTAGGTCATGACTCAACCTATTTAGCTACTTGGATAGTACAGGGAAGCAGTATATCTTCAGATATACTAATAAGATGCCTCTTAGCATTGTGCAGTGAAGCTGTGTGGGTTTGAGAGTTGCTAAGCACAACACAACTACAACAATTAAATACATCCAGTTTCTGTTTTTAGATATCTGATGGCATTGCTAAGCACTGCACCGCTCCACACAAATGGGGAGAGACAAATAAAAAAAATTACAATTGATTACATCCGGTTTCTATTTTCAGATATATAGCAGATGTTAAGTGTATATGTATAAGTACAGCTCGACATCGCTAAGCACCGCACCAAACTGCGCAAACAGCACATACAAATAAAAAAATAAAATCCTGTCCTGTGCTTACCACCTGTCCAGGCATTTTCTGGACAGTCCACAAGTATGGGGCAGCCTCTACACTGCTGCTTGTATGGATTCAATATTCATGTTACTGTCATCCCCATCGGCAGCTCGCCATAACTAATATGAATGGCATGCTGCCAGTGAGGAACTGTGGATGTGTATACAGATCCATTCCATGTAGGCTCTACATGGAGCCGACACATATTATATTGAATCCTGGGGGTAGACTATAATGCAGCTATTTGTTGGGTTCGGGGGATGTTTTTGGATATAATCTGCCACTGACCAGATGCATTTTCAATGAATGTATGTTTCAAGGGAAAATAAGTTTACTGTTGCTGACGTTATGTCTGTTTTCAGTGTGAAACTATTTTGTTTTGTTTTCTTTAGCAAAAAGCTATCATTGTTTGTACTATAAAATGTAAAATAAAAGTTTAAAATCAAATCTTGGTAAATATTGTAAAAGCAAAAAAAAAAAGAAAATAATATGCTGATTGACAGTTTTGAATAGTGTTTATGGTAACTGGGGTGAGACAGCCAAGTAATGGGACACGGGAATGGTTTTGGGAGGGGGGGTCCTGGTCGACTACCCTGCTTAGGGACCCTTTTATTAAGGATCCAGCTCTGGACTGGGTGTTGTCTTTGATTTGTTGCAAAAGTTTGTCCTGGTTTTTAATCACAAAGAACTGACTAGAGGAGAACTTCAGCCGTGCTGCCTGGTCTCCATATAATGTAGTTTCATGGTTTTGGCAGGATCAGTAAGGGGCTGGTATCTGCAATAGCCCTAATTCTCAAAATGGATAAAAGTATTAACACTTGCTAACTCCTTTTGAATATTTTCTCAGGACAAGATTAAACGGAGGATCGCTCCTTGTGCACCATCCACCAAGAGAAAACAGGACTTTTCTGTACAGTGTCACAGATGTCCTAATCACTGTCTTCCAAGATTACAGTCCTTTGATTCTGGGAGATTTTACCATTTGAGTACTTTAATAAAATAAAACTCAAAATTTTGCTAAAAACTTTATTGTATAGTGAAAACCAACCAGTAAGCCTTTTTGTACCAGAGCACTTGTTTAGCCTACAGGCAATACCTTGTTTTACAGTGCCTATGTAAAGACAGCATATACCCTTTTTTACAGAATCAGTTGCATGCAGTCAATACCTTAAATGCATCTTAAAAAGGTTTTATGTGAACATCTTCCTTAATTTATCAAATCTTATAATCCAACTGTGTTTGTCATTGATAATTACTGCTTCAGTAACTGCTCCCTCCCTACAACCCCCTAGATTTTTAATGTTTTTTTTACGTCAGAGTGTGAACATTTATTTTTTTTTGTTTTTCCTAGCTTTGTTCTTTTAGGGCTCAGACACCTTCTCTGCTGGCAGGAAAGCTCTGAAGGGCTTTGCACCCAAATTTGTCTTTTTGTCAGCTCATCTCAAGCTGCTTGACAGTTTTGGCTCGTGGAAGTTGCCCTGAAGCTTCGGAAGCTGGCCTGCTGTTATATCCTTGGCAGGATATAATACATATAGTTAAGGCTACTGCAGCAGTGATCATTCGAACATCTAATGTTATGTTAAGTTCAATTTATACAACTGCACTCTACTCATCTTTAAATTTACAATTATATACTCGTATAAAGCATTGTCTGTGTTCTGTATGCTTATAGAATAAAAATGATTGTACATTCTCTCATGTAACTTTCATAAGTTTTACAATAGCAACATGCCTTACCATTTGATGTTTCAATGCAAATACATTTACAATCTTATTGTTACAGGATGTGAAAAGCAATACTTTTTGAGATATACAAGTTTAAGTTCCACTTTAATTGATTTTATAGAATTTAACATGCCCTACACACCTATGGCCAATTTAGAGTATACAGTCCACCTACTGCACATCTTTGTAACGTGGGAGGAAACCAGATCACCCAGAGGAAACCCACACGAACACAGGGAAGACATGCAGACTCTGCACAGAAGGCACACCAGCCAAGAATTGAACTGGAGAACCTCTTGCTGTGAGTTGGCAATGCTATCCACTGTGCCACCCAAATATATATATATATATATATATATATATATATATATATATATATATATATATATATATATACATTTTACAGGCATGTCTAAAGGTCAGTTCCCTCTGCTTTCTCCTGTTAACCTGGTGAACTTGGGCATCCTGAGGCAATGTAGGAACTGCCTCATGTACACTGATAACCCTCTCCTCCTACCTCCCAATACTCAGACTTGCGAGAGATGCATTTATATATCTAAATTGGAAGCCACACACTCTTCAGCCAAGACTGGAATAGCTGGTCAGGAGGAGAAGGTCAACACTTGCACCATACCACATGGAACACATAGCCCTCCAGAACACAAACCAGCACTGCCTTCACACAAAAACACAAAGCACACACCCACCTTCATGGAGGCTCTCAATAAAAATCTACCCAAACAGCAGAGACCTCCAAGACAGAAATGCACTCGACCACCACAACACAACACTAATCATGAGACACATAACCCTCCTAAACAGCGGGCCACTCAACCAAAGCCCCTAAGGCAAAACAGCATGCCCAACACACTAGTCATAGGTGATTTGATAGTGAAGCACACTGATGTCCCACTCACTAGACTGAATAAGGATAAAGTAATAGTCAGCTGCCTGTCAGGTGCCAGGATCCACCACATAACCCATGCACTCAGGTCCCACAACAACAGGTACAAATATGACTCTGTCATTGTACATGTGGATGTGAATGACCCGAGACGTACCTCCCTGGACTACAAGACAAGAGACATGGAGGATTTCTCGGATTATGTAGCCCAGACGGGTATGACCCTAGCCTTGAGCAGCCTCCTACCATCACCCAGAATTATACCACAATAGAAGCAGAAAATGATTGATTTCAACAATTGGCTAAGTTTCTGGTGTCATTCTAAGGGGATCCAGTATCTGTCTGCCTTGAATGACATGATTAACAGACATCTATGCTTTGCTAGAGATGGCCTGCATCTGTCACCCCTGGGCTTCCAGATACTGGCCAAGGCTCTTGCCATCCCTATAGTACCTTTTTTAGGCGGTGTTCCAAAAACCAAATTACCACCGTAAAAGCTGCAAACAAATGCAATCTGAGGGTCATGCTGCTCAACGCTAGAAGTCTAAATCTCAAAATGCACTCACTCAAAGCACTCCTTAAAATGGAGAACATTGACATCTGTGCTATGACAGAGACCTGGTTCAAGGCAGCAGAAAGCACCCCTGCATTACCAGGCTATACCTCATTCCACACTTTTCAGCCCCAGAACTAGAACTGAAGCTCCAAAGGCGGGTGGTGTTTCCATATTCATAAGGATACCCGGCATGGGTACAAAAACAAAAAAAAAAAAAAAAAAGGAAAAAAAAAAAAACCAAAAAAGGGGGAAAAACTGTTTTTCCCAAATGGTTTTTTTATACATTAATTTTTTAAAACCAAAAAAAAGGGGGGGTTCCCTGTTAAAAATGGAATTTTTTGGGCCAATTAAAATTTGGGGGGAAAAAAATTCCAAGTAATGTCATATATCTGATAATCAACGCCCAGTCATATGAGGCACTAGTCATTACATTCTTCAGAAGCGTAACAGCTCAGAGGTATGTTCGTGTACATTAAGTACACTAAACAGCTGGTTATTTGTCAGCTGGCTGCCATGGGATTAGAACCCACAAGTGGTGACTGCAGGAATTATGTGCACTTTATTTCAATATCATGAATTCTGAAAACAGTATTCTCCTTTACGACTTTTATTGCAACATTTTGTGTGAAACTCTTCATTTACACACATGCATAGCTGTGTGTGGTATCACATTGGAAACCAAATGCAGTGAGCACATGAATAATGAGCACTTTAGTTGAATACAGTAGTTATCAAAGTACAATCCTGTTTTAAACTTTATTGATAATATTCCTTTAAATCTGGCATTTAGTCACATAGATAGCAGTCCAGGACTTCAGTTACCTTACCCATATACCGTGCTCATTGCCTGGGTAGAATATACAGCATTATTTCAGACAGGATGAGCAGAACACAGGCTTAAACCTTACTCTTTTTATTGCACTGCATACATTTCAAACATTTGTGGCTATATTCTTTATAAATTAACATTTAACAGTTGACTGGTATCAGATTAGAACACACATGCAGTGATTACAGGAATAATGAACACTTATTTGAACGATTACTTATCAAAGCATATTCCTGATTTAAACTGTATTGAAAATGTTCCCTAATATCTGTCATTTAGACACATGGATAGCAGTCCAGGACTTCAGTAACCTTATCCATATACCATGTTCATTGCCTGGGTGGAATATACAGCATTATGTCAGACAAAATGAGCAGAACACAGGCTTGAACCGTACTATGGGTAATGCACTACATTTATGTTAGACAGTGTTTGCTGCATTATTTATTAATTTACATTTCACAATTGACTGGTGTCAGATTAGCATACAGATGCAGTGAATACAGGAATAGTGAACACTTCTTATCTGAAAACATTACATATCAAAGCACCATCACCCTTTAGATTTCATTGATTAATGTTACTTCAAGTTTGGCATTTAGACTATGAATAACTGTGAAAGACATCTAATAGATAACCCATATACTCTGTCCATTAATTGAGTGCAACATAGAGCATATTTCAGACAATGAGCAGACAAGAACACTGACTCTTAATATTGGTAGACCACTACATTAACTGATATTTGGAAGCTATACTACACAGTGCTATATGTTTACCTGATTTAACTTACTCTACCATTTCAGGTGGGCAGTAACACATTACTAAACATGTTACATGTCCCAGGTATGTCATATCTGACTGTTAGGACTGCAAACTCTGTAACTAATTTATTATAAGATTACATCATGCATTACGTTATTAGTTTGATGTTTCCATACTTACCACACTATTGCCTCATCTTGGCCTGATGCCCTGCATGGGACTGGACATTGTGAGCCCTCTCGTCTGCAACGGTTGAAAGAGAAGCAAACCATTATGCATACCAGTTTTGCACAGATTCAGCTGGTATACTGGCAAACATACCTACATATCTGTGGGGTCTGCCCAGCCCAAGCGTCGTGGACCCAGGTGTCTAAGGTTCCCCTTTTCCTCCGTTTCAGGTCATCACAGTGCTGATGACAATGCTCACCAGTGCAGGGGATACCAGTAGCACTGGTAAATTGCAAGCCAACTGATCTCAGACCTCAGACTTGCATACTGAGCCTTGGTAATTGTCCTACAGCAGCTGGGGTACATAGTTTTTCACCAGGAGTCCAGCAAACACTCTGGACTCCTGCACATCCCACCTCTGCACCTGAAAGCGTGCTCCCTTGCCAACACCACTAGGCATATTAACAGCCAAGTGAAGACTCCAATGAATGGTGTGAAATTCCTGCCTATTGGCCTTTATATAGGCTGCATTCCCTCCCTTACACGTCATACTGTAACTTTCAAAAAAGCGCCACGTCGTTTAGTTTCATGCAAATTCACACAAAACATTTCAATGGAGCTGAGCATCGTGCAAACTCGCACAAGACATGTTTAAGCATGCAAACACTGTAGACCATTGACCACGTTTAAGCGGTGCTTAGCATCGTGCAGCTTTTCTTAAGTGTAACAATTTTTTAATTTTAAATTAAACTGATGTTTCAGTCACCTGACACATTTTCACAGCAATAAATGTAAAACATGACTGGTAAGGACTTAAACCCAGGACCTGCTAAGCTGTAGGTCATGACTCAACCTATTTAGCTACTTGGATAGTACAGGGAAGCAGTATATCTTCAGATATACTACTAAGATGCCTCTTAGCATTGTGCAGTGAAGCTGTGCGGGTTTGAGAGTTGCTAAGCACAACACAACTACAACAATTAAATACATCCAGTTTCTGTTTTTAGATATCTGATGGCATTGCTAAGCACTGCACCACTCCACACAAATGGGGAGAGACAAATAAATAAAATTACAATTGATTACATCCGGTTTCTATTTTTAGATATATAGCAAATGTCAAGTGTATATGTATAAGTGCAGCTCGACATCACTAAGCACTGCACCAAACTTCACAAACAGCACATACAAATAAAAAAATAAAATCCTGTCCTGTGCTTACCACCTGTCCAGACATTTTCTGGACAGTCCACAAGTATGGGGCAGCCTCTACACTGCTGCTTGTATGGATTCAATATTCATGTTACTGTCATCCCCATCGGCAGCTCGCCATAACTAATATGAATGGCATGCTGCCAGTGAGGAACTGTGGACGTGTATATAGAAACATTCCATGTAGGCTCTACATGGAGCCTACACATATTTTATTGAATCCTGGGGGTAGACTATAATGCAACTATACTTGTTGGGTTCGGGGGATGTTTTTGGATATAATCTGCCACTGACCAGATGCATTTTCAATGAATGTATGTTTCAAGGGAAAAGAAGCTTACTGTTGCTGACGTTATGTCTGTTTTCATTGTGAAACTATTTTGTTTTGCTTTCTTTAGCAAAAAGCTATCATTGTTTGTACTATAAAACGTAAAATAAAAGTTTAAAATCAAATCTTGGTAAATATTGTAAAAGCAAAAAAAAGAAAATAATATGCTGGTTGACAGTTCTGAATAGTGTTTATGGTAACTGGGGTGAGACAGCCAAGTAATGGGACACGGGAATGGTTTTGGGAGGGGGGCCCTGGTCGACTACCCTGCTTAGGGACCCTTTTATTAATGATCCAGCTCTGGACTGGGTGTTGTCTTTGATTTGTGCAAAAGTTTGTCCTGGTTTAATCACAAAGAACTGACTACAGGAGAACTTCAGCCATGCTGTCTGGTCTCCATATAATGTAGTTTCATGGTTTTGGCAGGAACAGTAAGGGACTGGTATCTGCAATAGCCCTAATTCTCAAAATGGATAAAAGTATTAACACTTGCTAACTCCTTTTGAATATTTTCTCAGGACAAGATCAAACTGAGGATCACTCCTTGTGCACCATCCACCAAGAGAAAACAGGACTTTTCTGTACAGTGTCACAGATGTCCTAATCAGTGTCTTCCAAGATTACAGTCCTTTGATTCTGGGATATTTTACCATTTGAGTACTTTAATAAAATAAAACTCAAAATTTTGCTAAAAACTTTATTGTATAGTGAAAACCAACTAGTAAGCCTTTTTGTACCAGAGCACTTGTTTAGCCTACAGGCAATACCTTGTTTTACAGTGCCTATGTAAAGACAGCATATACCCTTTTTTACAGAATCAGTTGCATGCAGTCAATACCTTAAATGCATCTTAAAAAGGTTTTATGTGAACATCTTCCTTAATTTATCAAATCTTATAATCCAACTGTGTTTGCCATTGATAATTACTGCTTCAGTAACTGCTCCCTCCCTACAACCCCCTAGATTTTTAATGTTTTTTTTATGTCAGGGTGTGAACATTTATTTATTTTTTTGTTTTTCCTAGCTTTGTTCTTTTAGGGCTGATGTCCCACTCCTTCTCTGCTGGCAGGAAAGCTCTGAAGGGCTTTGCACCCAAACTTGTCTTTTTGTCAGCTCATCTCAAGCTGCTTGACAGTTTTGGCTCATGGAAGTTGCCCTGAAGCTTCGGAAGCTGGCCTGCTGTTATATCCTTGGCAGGATATAATACATATAGTTAAGGCTACTGCAGCAGTGATCATTCGAACATCTAATGTTATGTTAAGTTCAATTTATACAACTGCACTCTACTCATCTTTAAATTTACAATTATATACTCGTATAAAGCATTGTCTGTGTTCTGTATGCTTATAGAATAAAACTGATTGTACATTCTCTCATGTAACTTTCATAAGTTTTACAATAGCAACATGCATTACCATTTCATGTTTCAATGCAAATACATTTAAAATCTTATTGTTACAGGATGTGAAAAGCAATACTTTTTGAGATATACAAGTTTAAGTTCCACTTTAATTGATTTTATAGAATTTAACATGCCCCACACACCTATGGCCAATTTAGAGTATACAGTCCACCTACTGCACATCTTTGTAACGTGGGAGGAAACCAGATCACCCAGAGGAAACCCACACGAACACAGGGAAGACACGCAGACTCTGCACAGAAGGCACACCAGCCAAGAATTTAACTGGAGAACCTCTTGCTGTGAGGTGACAATGCTATCCACTGTGCCACCCAAATATATATATATATATATATATATATATATATATATATATATATATATATATATATATATTTTACAGGCATGTCTAAAGGTCATTTCCCTCTGCTTTCTCCTGTTAACCTGGCGAACTTGGGCATCTGAGGCAATGTAGGAACTGCCTCATGTACACTGATAACCCTCTCCTCCTACCTCCCAATACTCAAGACTTGCGAGAGATGCACTTATATATCTAAATTGGAAGCCACACACTCTTCAGCCAAGACCGGAATAGCTGGTCAAGAGGAGAAGGTTAACACTTGCACCATACCACATGGAACACATAGCCCTCCAGAACACACACCAGCACTGCCTTCACACAAAAACACAAAGCACACACCCACCTTTATGGAGGCTCTCAATAAAAATCTACCCAAACAGCAGAGACCTCCAAGACAGAAATGCACTCGACCACCACAACACAACACTAATCACGAGACACATAACCCTCCTAAACAGTGGGTCACTCAACCAAAGCCCCTAAGGCAAAACAGCATGCCCAACAAACTAGTCATAGGTGATTTGATAGTGAAGCACACTGATGTCCCACTCACTAGATTGAATAAGGATAAAGTAATAGTCAGCTGCCTGTCAGGTGCCAGGATCTACCACATAACCCATGCACTCAGGTCCCTCAACAACAGGTACAAATATGACTCTGTCATTGTACATGTGGATGTGAATGACCCGAGACGTACCTCCCTGGACTACAAGACAAGAGACATGGAGGATTTCTTGGATTATGTAGCCCAGACGGGTATGACCCTAGCCCTGAGCAGCCTCCTACCATCACCCAGAATGATACCACAATAGAAGCAGAAAATGATTGATTTCAACAATTGGCTAAGTTTCTGGTGTCATTCTAAGGGGATCCAGTATCCGTCTGCCTTAAATGACATGATGGGAGGGATGGGAGGGTGGCTGAATGGTTAAGGTGTTTGCCTTTTACACAAGGTGGTGCAGGGTGAGTCTCACAAGGGATAATTGGCTAGGCTTAAAATGGCTCACAAGGGCAGTTAGCTTAGTACTAATCTATGAACCTATGAACCTATGAACCTATGATTAACAGACATCTATGCTTTGCTAGATATGGCCTGCATCTGTCACCCCTGGGCTTCCAGATACTGGCCAAGGCTCTTGCCACCCCTATAGTACCTTTTTAGGCGGTGTTCCAAAAACCAAATTACCACCATAACAGCTGCAAACAAATGCAATCTGAGGGTCATGCTGCTCAATGCTAGAAGTCTAAATCTCAAAATGCACTCACTCAAAGCACTCCTTAAAATGGAGAACATTGACATTTGTGCTATGACAGAGACCTGGTTCAAGGCAGCAGAAAGCACCCCTGCATTACCAGGCTATACCTCATTCCACACCTTTCGGCCCCAGAACTAGGACTGAAGCTCCGAAGGCGGGTGGTGTTTCCATATTCATAAAGGATGCGCACACCTCCAGACTGGTAGCCCAACATAACGCATCAGAGATACTTCAGGTGCAGCTAACATTGGGTAAGACAGCGATTCAGGTCATAGCCTGCTATAGGTCCCCAACCATGTCCCAAGACTCACACTCCATGTTCCTAAGCACCCTGGAGAATATCAGGGTCCAACCTAACAGTCTCATACTGGGTGACTTCAACTACCCCTTCATTAACTGGGAAAACTACTCATGTACCAATTCACTTGCATACATTTCCTGGCATTCATTAATTCCAATGCCCTGGACCAGCTCGTTCTTACCCCCACTAGAGGTAGCGACATCCTTGACCTGGTCATTACTAACATGAGCAACCGTTGCTTTATACCAATAGTCAACTCCTCCCTGGTTAGATCCGACCACAAACTAATCACCTTGGAAATCCACATCTCCCCCACCCCCCCACAAAGGTAACCACCATGAAGAACGTCTCCAAAGCTAACTTTGGGGTCCTAAAAACAGAGGTAGCTAACTTCACAGCACCCATGCAATTGGAGAATAGCTGCATGACCGCTGAATCATATACTAATGCCCTGTACGAACACGTACAAAAATGCATGGATCTCACCATACCCAATAGAACCAAGACGCTCTCCTTCAAAAAAAGGAAGCCAATCTGGTGATCCCCTGCCATAAACAAACTGTACAACAGAAGGAGGAAACTGATGCAGAATAAGGTGAAGTCCCAAGACTGGAAAAATTCTCTTATCAGCCTCAACAAAAAGTTGAGATCCCTCAACAAATCCTCTAAAACAAGCTATGAAAACAGAATTGCAGCAGATAGTAAAGACAACCACAAGGCCTTCTATAGTTATGTAAAGATTATCCACGGCAATACCTAGATTTACTCAAAGCTATTGCACAAGGGCACCTCCTATATTGAGCCAACAGATATTGCCAATATACTGGCCGACAAAATCAGTGCCAACTTTACCCCACTCTCCCCCATCAAAGGACCAATCACAATACCAGTAGATTGCCAAACGCCCAGTATTACTGCTGCACAGGTTAAAACAGCATTGTCTAAAGCCAAGAATACAGCTTCTATGGGACCTGACAATACTGTTGGTTGTGTTCTACATGAACTACAGAGTGAACTGGCACCTCATCTATGTGCCCTGTTCAATCACAGCCTCACCTCAGGCTTTGTCCCTACTGAAAGGCCACTTGGCGCACTGCTACAGTCATCCCTCTCCACAAAGGAGAAGTGACTACAGACCCTGGGAACTATCACCCCATTAGCCTGACAAGTCTGATATGCAAAGCTATGGAGCGCATCATTATGGACCTAATAAACAAGGATATAGGGAATTTCCAAACTCTGGATCCCACAGTTTGGTTTTGTGAAGGGTAGATCATGCCTGCTCAACCTAGTTAACTTCTTTGAGTCAGTCACCAGAACTGTGGATGAAGGCAAGGTGGTTCATACAGCCTACCTTGATCAGGCCAAGGCCTTTGATACCATTCCCCAGGAATCATAAAAAACTCACTAAGCTAGTCATCAACCCCTATATCACTAGGTGAGTTGCAAACTGGCTCACAGATAGAACCCACAGTGTGAAAGTAGCTGACTCCAAGTCAGACTGCCAACCAGTCATGAATGGAGTCCCACAGGGTTTGGTCCTGGCTCCTCTCCTGTTTGTTATCTACTTCTCTGACGTCCAGGCCAACATGAAGGGACTCTGGCTGACAAAGTTCACAGACGATTGCAAGTTGGGTGCCATAATTAACTCCCCAAGTGATGTTGACATCCTACAGAAATGCCTCACTGAGACCAATGACTGGTGTCCGAACCATGGCCTTAAGCTCAATGTCAAAAAATGTGTCATCATCCCCTTTGGGAAAAACCTAGTTCCCATGAATTACCAGATCAATGGTAGTCCACTGAACAGAGAAGGCATTATAAGAGATCTGGGAACACAGGCTGACAGCAACCTCTCTTTTTATCACCACATTGCCACTGTGGTCAGAAAGTCCTTCTATGTGGCACATCTCATTACTAAGGGTTTTGCATCCAGGAAGAAAGAGGTCATTGTCTCCCTCTACTCTTCCCTCATTAGGCCAGTCATTGAGTACGATGCTCCATTTGGCATGTACCTCACTAGACACCTGCAACAACTGGAGAGGCCGCAAAAGTACCTCACAAAGAGCATCCTAGGTCTTAAACACTTGTCCTATATGGACAGACTGAAAAAACTCCAACTATTCTCTGTCTCATATCACCTACTTCGAGGCAATCTCTGCTTGACTTACAAGGCCATGTCTAACCCAGCTCTTTTAGAAATGCTACATCTAAATAAATCCCAACCCCTCCACACTACATGCTCTAGAGACCTCAATCTCATTACTACAATCAACAGAACAAGCTGGAGGGACAGGTTCATAACCCAGAGGCTGCCCATGCTATGGAACAGACTGCCCATACATGTCAAGTGGAGCACCTCACTGGGCCTCTTCAAGAGAAATATGATGAGTGGATGGGAAATAGAAAATTCACCCCAGGGATCACTCCAGTGACTCTACTCGACAGAGGCACTGGGAAATAAGGTCGGGTGGCATGATGCCAGGGTAATCCTATGGGCTGGCTTGTAGAGGCTCCAGGGCCATTAGCTTAGTACACACCTACAAACCTATGAACCTATATACAGTGACCGGTACTTTAGTGCATGCTAAACACTAGAGGGTGCATGGAAGAAGAAAGGCATGGCACTGCTGGGCTGAGGATATACACTGGGGGTAGAGCATGACTCAAAGCAGATACACAGTATTCAGGCAAGAAATGGGGACTGAAGCTAATGAGAGGCAGCTGCTCCTATCTATACATTAAGGTTACTCCTCACTGGCAGAGTTAGATTTGCTCACCTCTTTTTGATAGAAAATTCTGGAAGTAGTACTAAGTCATCCATGTAGAGAACACATAATTTTAAATTATGATCAGTGATCCGATCATAATTCTTTGAAGTGCATGAAAATGTGTCTGCTCCATATACAAATACAGAAACAATACCAAAAATAAATGGGACATGCTGTGTCTACTTTGAACACCAGTAATGTAGTTGGGAAGCAGTTTACTTCTTTACATATTCTCTGTATAAGAGAAGCAGCTGGGTCCCAAATACATTTTACCAAATGTCATTAAGGTCAGGTCTCATGCTACTTTAGGCTGAACCTGGATGTCATTTAATCAATATTTGAATGTAATAACAGCACTCCGTGCACTACAATAGTATTTTAAGTATGCTTTGGTTTTAGGGTAATCAAAGACTGCATGCTTATAGACAGCAAGAGTAGGGAGTGAAGAATGTACATACCATTCTTACATGGTCACAGCTGGTCATGAACAGCCTTTCACAGTACAGTCTGGTATCAAGGGCACAGACCTTCCTGTGGGCTCTCTTATTCTCTACTCTCCTTGCCAAGTTGGTTTTATATATAGTGAGAGCTTCTTTCACTTCTTGTTTCCAGGCTTTCTTGTCCGAGGTGAAAGAATACCAGGTATTCACACTGATGAAAAGAACACTGTGGATGCTTGCATATGTCTTTGTAGTGTAGTATGGGCCACTGTTTCAGCCTCTTTCTAGACTCCAGCTCTCCAAAAATGAGGTCTGTCAGTATTTGGCCATCTGTCATGCATGAGACAGGACCAAACCAACACATACGTCTTTGTTTCAGAATGGTGAACATGGAGGTGGTACCCATCCTCTCAAGCACTGTGCTGTTGGGGATCTTGTCCTGCCATGAGGTACCAAGTATGCTGTGACGCCCGTGCCATGGCCCAGCAATCAAGGAGCCTCAATCCTCATCACTAACACCAGTGAGAGGCATCTCATATAGGAGGAAAGGACAACAAATGCACACAGTAAAGTGCAATGTCCCTTAAGAGCACACAGAGATCACAGTCAGTCCGGGGCTGGTTGCTCCCTTGCTCTCCAGGTCCTCAATAAGACTCCCCACTGGCACAGCTATAGGGTCCAGATATCAGCCTAGTGGACAAGCTAAAACCTCCAGCACCCTCTCTGTCCAACCAGTGCTTTGTGTCCCTGCCCAAGTAGCTGACACAAACACGCATACACACACACACAATCACACACACACACACACACACACACACACACACACACACACACACACACACACACACACACACACACACACACACACACACACACACACACACACACATACACACACACACACACACACACACACACACACACACTTTATGAAGAGTTTATACAGTCACACAGACACTCCTGGGGAAGGCTGGCACAGGTTCTCCAGCTGTGCCCCTCTTTCCCAGACTATACGGTAGTACCAGCTGCCACCACCCACTAATATTTATCAGCTGCTCAAAGGCCCTTAAAAGGGTGTCCAATTATTACTATGCAATATTATTATCCAATTGGTAGTCTAGCCCAGGGCTAAAGCTATTGAAGTGGCTTTATACAATTTTACCAAAGGCATGCAAGTATTCTAAAGAGCTAAAATTATCTCTACAAAACAGCCACATCATTCTTCACACTTCCTCTACACACACACATCATTCTACACACCCTAACACAGAGGCTAGCAAAACTACATTTACATTCTTCACCTCTGAGCGAAACCAGGTAATAAAAGGCATTCATTTATGCATGCAAATTAACTCCATTAACTAAAAGCGATGGGCGATAAGCAGGATGCCCCACTACACTGACTTTGAGTCCTAACATCTCCACACTACCTTCGACTATTTAGTTTCCTGTAGTCCACACAGTGGCTACCCCTTCCACTGAGGTGTCAGCCCGAGCCTCACTGAGGAGATCAGTCACCAGATCTCCCTCAGACTCCTCCTGCAATCCACTGCAAATGTTCAGCACAAGGGCCTCCCTATCATGGTAAAGTTTCATCATGTTAACATGGTACAATTTGTGACCATGCCTTCTGCCTAGCAGTTCCACCATGTAGTTAACGTCACTTACCTTTCTTACCACCTTGTAGGGTCCCTCCCAAGCTTCTTGCAGCTTGTGTCTGACTGGAATGAGAACCATTACCTGCAGCCCCACAGCATACTCTCTAGCTTGAGCATTCCTGTCATACCACACCTTTTTCGGTTGTTGGGCTTCTGCCAGGTTCTCCTGGGCCAAGCCCATGAGTTCCCTGAGCCTTGTCCTGAGGTTCAGGATGTATGCCACAACAGACTCCTTGTGAGACTCACACTCACCTTCCCACTCATCTCGAATTAAATCTAGAGATCCTAAAAACCTGTTGATTCCCGGGGAACCTCTCTGTAACAAACAACAGATAGAGCAAATATTTGTCCCACTCCCTCTTAAACTAATCTGCAAATACCTGTAGCATGGACTTGATTGTAGAGTTTAACCTCTCAACAAAACCATTAGTCTGGGAATGGTAGGGGGTGGTCTTCATGTGCTTCACCCCACATGACTTCCACAGAGAAGCCAGCAGGCCTGACATGAAATTGGCACCTCTGTCAGTCAGTATTTCTTTTGGGAAACCTACCCTGCCGAAAATCTCTAACAATGCATTTGCCACCTCTTCTGCCTCAATGGAGGACAAAGCCACTGCCTCAGGGTATTGTGTAGCATAATCCACTACCCCTAGGATATACTTTTTCCCTGTGGAACTTGGGGTACACAGAGGACCCATAATGTCCATAGCTACCCTCTGAAATGGCTCCTCAATCACAGGCAAAGGCATCAAAGGAGCTCTCACCTTGTCTCCCACCTTGCCTACTTTTTGGCACTGCTCACAGGTCCTGCAGTACCCTGTTACATCCCTGGAAATTCCAGGCCAATAAAAGTTCTGCATAATATGCCTCTTTGTATGTTTTATGCCGATATGACCTGCCATGGGAATATCATGGGCTATGGCTAGAAGTGCCAGACAGTAGGCTCTAGGTACTACCAACTGCTGTACTGTCTCACCTTCCAGCCCTCCTTCAGGGATTCACTCTCTGTACAGTAACCCTTTGTCCCAGTATACAGATTCCCCCCTTTCCTTGAGAATCAAGTGCCTCCCTAGCTACCTGCCTCAGGCCTTGCAATGTAAGGTCTGAGAGCTGAGCCTGTCTCGATTCTGTCCTTGTAACCATTCCCAGCTCCCCTTCCACAGGAAGTCTGGCATCATCAGACAGTGGTGCCTCACTGTCAGCCTGGGTACTACTACTCACCTTTACCTTTGCAGTCACTCTGTCCAAGGGACAATCAGTACCCCCAAGTAGCTGTGGCTCACCTTCAGTCTCACTGCTACAGGGTAGCTCCCTCCCTGAAGTAACCACCTCACCAGTCCTGGCTGCAAGTATGCAGTCTGTCTGGGTCTCCCCCAGGCTACCAGACCCACATGCTTGTCTCCTAGCCTGACTGCATGTAACTGCACAAACACATGGTACTGCCTCATCCAAATCCTTCCCTATCAGGACATCTGCAGGATGGTAGTTTGGTACCCTTGTTGTCTCAAGACAACCTACTATTGGCATTTTATCTTTCCCACTTACTGGCTCCCTCACCTTTTGTCCCCCACCTTGCCTCTGTGGACACCTGTATGCCACATGGCCCCACTGGTTGCATTCAAAACATTTAACCCTAGCTCCTGGACTTGTACCTGGACTAGTGGCTTCCCCTGCTACTGTCAGATTCTGTTGTGGCAGTCTGTGATGCCCACTATGGGTTCCTTTAGACCTATGAGCAGTACTGGGGGTCCCTTTCCTGTGCAGGGCTGCCCTGCTTTCCAGGTATAGGTCTCCCTTCTTCCCCAACTCATCTGAAGTGGAACATTGTCTATCAGCTAACCAGATCCTCATGTCCTCTGGCAAAGTGCTAAGGGCTTGTTCCCCACCAAAAGGTCTTCCAGCCCTTCAAAAGTGGTGACCTGACATCCACTTATCCACCTATGGAAATAATTGCTCAGTTCAGCAACATATTCACACACACTTTCATCTGCCTTGTGTCTATACTCATGAAACCTTTTCTTATACATTTCAAGTGTTAGCTTACACAATTCTATCAAGTGATTTTTAACAGCAGTATAATCAAAACATGCAACATCAGACATTTTTAATAAAACAGTTACAGCTTTACCATGGAGTAAGGGGGTCAGGAACGTACCCAGAGCCTTTGGTCAACACCATACTGTTTGCATGCCCTCTCAAACATATGAATGAAACTATCAAAATTATCCCCCTCTTTAAACTGCAGAATAATTTTACTGACCTTTTCTGCTTCTGGGTCCATTTACTCCCTTCCCCATTACCTCTATGACTCTGGTGAAGAGTCAGCATTTCCCTCTCATGCTTCCTCTGCTGCTTCTTTTCCTCGGCTTCCAGGCATAGCAGTTTCTAATTCTCCTCAGCCTGTATCTCCAAACACCTGGCCTCCAACTCAAGTCTTTAGCTCTATATGGATTTTGAAGTCCTCTGCAGAAAGGTTGAGATGTCCATTCTCCGAGGGCATTACATCTCCACTGTCAGTCTGATTGTCCTCCTGGTTGCTGTTTTCTGATGCAGCTGTAACAAAGGCTGCAATCAGGTCTGCCTTAGTCAGGTTTCCATGCACCAGTCCACTAGTCTGGCACATCTCAGCCAGCTGGCTCCTTGTCAGCTATCCATGCTCCTCTGTTAACATGTTGCCCACTCACCCTGACTAACTAAACTAACAAAAGAAATAAAACAATTGTGATCTGAACTCTGAGTATTCACTGCGTGGCTGATTTAGAGTACAAAACACCTTCAGAGCTCACTGTACACAAACTAGAGGAATTCACTCTACCCACACCACTACAAGCCAATTAGTATTTGCCATCCAATTAATATGCAGTGTGGATATCCCACCATTGCCAAACAATTAATATATGATGCCCGTACCCTGGCCCAGCAATCAAGGAGCCTAAATCCTCACCAGTAACACCAGTGAGGGGTGTCTCATATAGGAGGAAAGGATAACAAATACACACAGTAAAGTGCAATTTCCCTTAAGAGCACACAGAGATCACAGTCAGTTGGGGGCTGGTTGCTCCCTTGCTATCCAGGTCCCCAATAAGACTCCCCACTGGCACAGCTATAGGGTCCAGATCTCAGCCTAGTGGGCAAGCTAAAATCTCCAGCACCTTCTCTGTCTAACCAGTGCTTTGTGTTCCTGCCCAAGTAGTTCACACACACACACACACACACACACACACACACACACACACACACACACACACACACACACACACACACACACACACACACACACTTTGAGAAGAGTTTATACAACCACCCAGACACTCCTGGGAAAGGCTGGTACAGGTTCTCCAGCTGTGCCCCTTTTTCCCAGACTATACGGTAGTGCAAGCTGCCACCACACACTAATATTTATCTGCTACTCAAAGGCTCTTAAAAGGGTATCCAATTATTACTGTGCAATATTATTATCCAATTGGTAGTCTAGCCCAGGGCTAAAGCTATTGAAGTGGCTTTGTACAATTTTACCAAAGGCATGCAAGTATTTTAAAGAGCTAAAATTATCTCTACATAAATGGCCACAGTTGAAAGAGTTTAAAAATATTTAATAACAAATAGTCAAAACACAAGACAATACATTTTACTACACAGTGCTAGTCAAGCGTTCAGAGATCACAGAGAAATACTTAAAATAATTCAGTAGAACAGTTCTGACATCACAGAAAAAACACGTAGTCTAATCTTTCTAGTTTCTAGCTATTTCTAAGAGAAAAACACAAGTCTAAGATAATCTTACATATAGAGCAAGACAGTGCTGATGTGTTGAATGGTCAAGACAAAAATGCTTAATGCTCTCTGATTCTCTATGTTTTTAAAATCACATTCCTGGTTCACATTACATCATTCTTCACACTTCCCTGGGTTACATTACATCATTCTTCACACTTCCATGGGTTTCCAGGTTAACAGAAACTACATTTACATTCTTCACCTCTAGGCAGAAACCAGAGCAATAAAGGACATTTATGCATGCAAATTCTGGCCATTAACTCTGGCCTTAAAACAATAGGCATGATGCCCCACTCTAGACTCACTGGCTCCGAGTCTTAACATCAAAGGGTCACAACATGCTTTACTTGGTCAGTAGAGTGCACTGTTGTTACATTTTTTTCCAGTTCTACATGTAACACTATTTTTACTATTTAAGACAACAAGCCTTTGGTTTACATTAATATTTACAGATGACAGAATTATCTCCAAAATTCTATCTGGTTAGGCTGGCAGCCTTCATCTATCTTCACCCAATCTTCACATATGCTCTTAAGGCAGAGCATATGGAATACAGTGAGCCGCAGCTCCTGTTTTAAGTGCAGAGTGCAGAAATCACAGGCTGTGTAAACCTACACTTTGGTATGCACAGTGAGCTTATATTAGTGCATACAGTCTTCGTCAGCCTGGAAAACATTGTGGCAGTTTTTCCAATTCACTTGTTGATCATGCTATCAAGAGATAAGAAAGTGTAGAGCTTAGGTACACAAACTCATGGACAACCTCCAGCTCATAGTTGCTCACCCTGACTGTTGGCTCATTACTTACATTTTGGTCCACCACTTGGTCTCCTTTAAACCGATTATGAGGCCAAATTCCATTCATGCATCTGAATTCAATTGAAGACATAGTCTGGATAAATTAATCTCACCAGAATGCAGCATTTGGTTGCCTCTTGTCCAGTGCTAATTCGGATTATTCCCGCTAGACTTTATTGACTAAGAAAGTAATCAATAGTAATCAGCCTTGTTGGACTTTAGTAAGATTTGGTGCTGTTCCTTGAGTTTCTGAAATAATGAGAAGAAGTAACTGTCCTTTTGTGGTAGTCATTCTGTAGTATGACGAACCCACATTTCTTTTCTGTTTGTAAAGATCTAATTTTCTTTATATAATTTCCTTCATTTTTATATATTTTTAGATACATTCGGTACATTAAAAAACGTAATTCCATTCTAGTATACTAGTTTAGGCAACTCATACTGATCTACAGATGTTTCTCAGAAAAAAAAAAACTGGAAGAAACAGCAGCTCTGAGACTCAGAATATTTCTCTTATACATTGTGATAATAGATTCCTGAGCTTCAAAAGAGGGCCCACAAGGGATCATTATAATCAGTATTATAATCATCATCGTCCTCATCATGGAACAGTCTAGGGAGAAATCCAGAATATAGAAAAAACATACACCTGCTAGCAGCAAACTAACAATAATACCAAAAAGAAATGCAGTTTTTCTGATGCATAAGAAATGTAATTCTTGAGTGTGACAAGTAAACCTCTCGACAGAAATGGTAATTCAGAAACAGGCATGAAAAGTAGCCCCACCAGTGACAACTTGTTTGGGAATTTAATGAATGGAAAAGAGCAGCAGCAGAAATGATTTCATAACTGTGATAACAGTTTATTGTCAGTAGCAACAGTACATGGTCACTTTATGTGATTTACACAGCATTTCTTTGTTTTTTTTTTACAGGCTCCTTGAATTTAACATTTTATTATATCTCTATGTTTTGCAATATTGTTAATTATTTTTGAAATGTATAATTTTCAACTGTTTTTTTTATGTAACGTTTTTGAATTTTTGTTTTTCATTTTCTCTGTTAAATGGAGCTTTTCTCCTTTGGCCACTGTTGAAAATGGATTCTTACGACCCAGTGGAACTTTCCTGGTAAACAAATGTCAACAAATAAATAAATTCATGTAAAGCTAGGTCAGTATCTCTTAATGATGAAGTATTATTTATGTGATGTTTAAGGCCGCATATAGAAATAGTGAAGTGCTACATACTGGAGGCAATGAAACTAAAAACAAAAATCTCTTGATGTGAAGTTGATGCTAATCTCACTGTAACCAGTGGTTGATCATTAATTTTAGTAAAGTAGATATTGCAAGAGACTTTATCCTCTTCTTTACTTGAACTATTCACTTCTGAGCTTCCTTCAGCAGTACTTAGCAGAACCCTCCTTTTTCTCCTTGTGTTAGCCTTTCAGTGCCCCCTATTGACCTAGAGGTTAAAATGCTTGTCCTGTAATGAATGGATGGACATATTGCTGATAATGCATGACGACTTCATTGTCAAGTTGCAGATCTGTGTCCATGCTCTGATTATTCTAATTCCATCCGATTTTTATTACTTGACAACATTAGGCCTGTGCCTAACAACGTTTTGAACCTTAATTGCATCCATCAGGCTTTAGCTCTTTTAAGTACTTCTGTGTTAGAGAAAATATATACACAAGTTTCTCCATATATACGGAAATTATCATTTGGAGAGGTACTTAGAATTTATATGGTATACATTTCTCAATAGATACAGAAATTCTCATTTGAAATGGTACTTATATTTATATGGAAGCAGGATTCTGGAAACCACTACCTCTTTTATGTTTTTTTACACTACAACTGTAGAATGTTATACAGCTTTTTATTCAACTTTTGTAAAATGTTGGTGTTTTTTTAATGGGCAGGTTGGGTAGGTAATCCATGCAAATACACTCTCTGCCTGTTAACCTGAAAACCTAATTAGGACTTGCACATTATTAGACAACATTAGTCGTTGCAGAACTTCCTGTCAAGTGTGTAAACACACACTTGCAAATGCAGTAAATGCCTGTTGCAAAATCTGTCCACATGATGTTGTGGGATATAAGATAGATGCAATTAGATAATCAGCAACTTGTTGGGAAAAGCAAAAACAAAAGCTGGGCCACTGACTGCAGGCTATATGCATATCACAACTGTTCTTGCCCCATCACAACATTTATTATTACTTTTTAGTTTGCTTTTATCTGTATGTCTTTCTTCACCACCATTTGTTTGAAAAAATGCTTTCTATTATTGCTTCTTCTATCCATTTTATCCTAACTATCATCCCTTTCTTTGCATATACTTTGTTATATTCTAAGTAGTTGAGGACAGTAAGGGAAGTTAATGTTCCTTTGCCAAATATTTCCTTTGCCAAATATCACACAAAATACACCTTTAACTCCTTTACTAATGGCCATTTCCAAGCTGTCCCCAAATTACTACTCTTTTGGCTAGTTTCATGCCCATATATGCAGGACTGCATAACTGCATATCCAAAATTATCTGATTGACATACTCTCATGAAATTTTATGGATTTTAATGGAATAATTATGTTTAAAATATAATTAGACTATGATACAAGGTTCAAAGGTAAAGTTACAGCTGCATTTTGATTTTTTCTGTATTGTTTTTGGGCTTTACTAGCTCTCAAATGATCAGTCTCAACTGAAAAAAAAAACATATTTGTCTCATACAGCCTTACGGACAGGTTCCTACCCCCCACACACACATACACACCAGGGATGCTCACATTTAAGGATGGATGTTATCTCTCCCCAAGCTGGGGGAATAGCCAGGACATCCTGGAATTTCATCATTCTTAGCATTTCATCTGCAGTTGTTTTTATCCCCTAAGAATTTACCCTCGTGTGTCACCAAAGTATTTCTTGACTTCTATTGCTGGCCCATGGACACATGCATATTTCCAAGCATGTGCCCTTTCCCGGGTGCAATGATTTCTGCTGCTTAGCAAGCTAGGCTGCAGTACCATGCCTCTGCTAGGAGTCAGTAGTGCAAATCTCCCCACCCTACACCTCTCCCATGGATGAGGTGGCATTGGCTTTTTACTCCCATTTCATCCTCTCTTCTCAAGTTCCTAGGCAACTAATCAAACTCAGTTCAGCTGGATTAGTAGGATGGTTAGGGCTTTACACATTTATGCTACAGAGATTTCTCAACTGTATTTTGAATTGTAATGAAAAATGTCATTTTTATGCCACACCATTTAGAAAGAATAGCACCTTTATGTTTACATATAAATGTATTTGTTTTAATTGGAAGTCATAATAACACAATACATTTTATATGTTTAATTTGCAGATAATATTAGCTATTTTTTTCAGTTTAAACTGAATGTTTTACAGGTATTTTTATGGCCCTTTTGACCTTAATTTCACCAGAGGTATAGTTAGGGTAAGGTGAAGAGGGCAGCTGCCCGAGGTGCAGGTGTTAAGTTTGGTATCATATACAGTGCACTTCAGCTGTGACTACAAATACAGAGTTGATACTGTAATGATGTCAGATATGCTTGTAAAATTTCTAGGACAAGACACCAAGATGCACAGCTTTATATACAATGCTGCATGAGCTAACAGCACTAAAGGATACCTGAAAACAGCAATCTCAGATGTGTGGATGTCAGTCTGCACTTGTAAAAACTGTGTTTTTTTGCTATACCATTTAAATGACAGACTTAATCTATAATGTTTTTAGTGAAATAAGTATCATTTTCAGTTCTAATGTTATAAGAAACTTCAAGTATAAGATTCTGATATTTGCTAAGTTTGCCAGTGGGAACACATTTTGGTGTGAAATGACTGAAAAAATTGCCTGATGACTATGTAGACCTATTAGTGTTACCTGTTACTATAGGACCATATCTCTGAAGCTATTTGTCACAGATGGTATCACTTTCCACCAAATATAAAGACTGAGCTAACACTAGAGGGATCTGAAACCCACCACTGCTAACTAGTGTACCATCTGACTATGTGAGGGACAGGGATTACAGTACTTTGTTCCACTCCATTGCCCCAAATAGGTCCAATGGCCACCAGAAATATGATCTTTTGAATTACACTGTTGGAATCCATCAGGTTAAGGTACAAAAAATGAAAAATGCACATAAATCTTATTCACTGATCCATTCACTAAGTGTAACCTGGCCCCAAGAGGATAAAGGGAATATACACAAGCTATTCTGGGTATGGTCCTCAAACATCCATACTCAGACTAGCACTATACACTGACTACTTGTAGAACTGAGTTTTTGATCTAGTACCCTAGATCTTTTTTTCACCACTTTTCATGTGATCCAAAGCCTTCCAGTGTCTCTTATCTAGGGTAACTGCCTTCAAAACAAATTGGTATTTTTGCATACACACACACACACACACACACACACACACACACACACACACACACACACACACACATACACATGCAAACATGCATGCGCACACACGCATGCACAAGCACTGACACATAGAAGGCTGGCAGAATTCTCTAGTTCCCCACAGCTTTCATCCTTGTAAAGGAGAAGTACCCCAACCCTAAATATGACCAGGGACTAGACAGAGTTAACCAGATATAAAGCATAAAAGAAATATATCTTTCTGTTAGTATGCTCAAGCAGTCTGACTAATTAGAGGTTGACACCACAGATTGCCAACTTTCAGTTCTAAATAATATGCTCTTCTCAGGTAATGAATAACCATGAATACATAAATAATAAATACCAGCCACAAGATCTAAAAGTGAATAAATACAACTTTGCTTAAACAATAAAAAAATCAAAATGGTGATGATACTCATTAAATCTGCATAGATAAACAATGCACAAGAAAAGAAAATAGCAGTCAGTTGCACAAGACAGAATATTTAAAGAAAGATCTCTGACTAAGCCAACTAACTAGACAAATATCCTGACTGTGACTTAAAGAAATAATTGATCTTATTATTCTAAGTTCCTATAATATACAAGACAGAATTGCAGGTTTCACAGCAGCATACATAGATATGGTTATAACAGTGATCCAGGCAAGACTGTTTACTCTGGTTTCTGTTTCAAATATATGTTTTGCTTATCATTTCTGTTCCATCTAAACAAGGGGGTTACAACACATTATGTCACTTTATGTTCAAGGAAAGGAAGTTTTTCCTCCCTCACAAACTAATAAATCTGCATACTAATGCCTATTTTCCCAGTCTGACCTGCTTCCCATTTGAGGAACACAGGAAGTACATTTAACTTAATTGCATGCAAGCAAGTAAGTCTTCCCTGAGAAACTATAAATAAAGTACACTTTGCATTTTGATTACAGATTTCATACATTTCTTTTCCTTTCAGTTTTTATTTACAAAGAGAGGTCACAGTATTGCAAGTTTTTATGTTACATGAAGCACACATATTGCAGAGTTCACAAAGCTTAAATATAGTTGTACAAATGCATCAGCAGTCTGAAAAAAAATCACATTTAAAATAGTTTTTCTATGACACCACACTAAAATGATAAAGAAACCTTTTTCAGAAAAATATATCAAGATATTCATGTACCAAATGCCCTTAGTTGTTAATTTCAGTTGTAAAGGTGTGTACAGTTTGGTCTTCATGTAACGTGTATCACAGAATACAAGACTAATTTTGTGGTAAGGAGAACTATCATGAATCCAGTGGCAACAAAGGTCACTAGAAGTATATAGGATTTTTTTCTGACAAAATACCAGCTCACAACAGATATGAATTGTAATATAAGGTATTAGATATGAGCTATACTGTGTAGGCTCACCCAAGATGACCAGCTCATAGCAGAGGGTTTAGACCAAATACAGTCCACCGGAGAATATAATCACAATCAACTCCAGTCTTACTACCTTGAAAATCCTATGGAAAAAGGCAACCATAAACATGTTAAACTGATACTGTACATATTTAGCTGTAGTTTATTATTAGTTTGTGAGTTTATAGCAGCTGAATTAATTAATTATTGAGAATAATGAAACTGAAACTTGAGGATACTCAGATGAAACATCTCAGAACTGGCTTTGGTTCAAATCTTTGTTTAACTGTTTTTGTGTAAGCCATCTCCACTGGCATAGAGGGATATAGCCCTCACTATTACTTAGATGACTCACATTCTATTAGCAGCTTTAGAAACTGTCAGAGCTGATGTGGTTGTGGGTGTGGGGGTGAATGACAAGGCATTACCTATTTGCATTTTTCTTGGAATAGAAATATGGATGATGTAGTGGTGAAGGTGGTCTGCATCCTGTAGCCCCATCTGATGACAAAGGTTCAGAGCAGAAAGTGGGATAGGTGAATGGGTTGGTCTTGGAGGTGTCACCATATAGCACATTGGCAGGGATACTACTGAGATAATGTCTCAGTGTTCATAAAAAAAGACTTACCAGCATGTAGACCATAACCACGTTAAGTCTGCTTCTGTGAGCAAAAGTGGCATTCACCCCAAATAGTTTAAGCATGGTAATCCTACATCCAACCTCCATACCACCCATCTTCCTTATTTACTGGCTCAGGGGATTAGCAAATGGCTCAGGTACTATTATAAGTAGCAGAAGTAACCAGGGAATCCCTGATTAGTGCCACATTTTAGTCAGTTATGATGAAATAGCCACTGGTCCTACATGAATCATTCATACATTTGTAGAGTCAGATTCCTGTGTTGAGAAAGCTACTTTGGTGGTATGCTGTGTTTTGTGCATGCTTTGGTGTAGCTGTTTGACCCAGAGCTCAAATATCAGCTGCACACCTATTTTTTTATTTGATTTTTCTTAACTTTTCTTCTGCTACTGGTGGTGCTCTGCTGCTCTTCCATGGTCCGAGGGTAGGTCCATAATACGGCCATAAGTGAAGGAATGATGGTGCTCAGTACAAGTGATGCAAAGATTACATATTACCTGTAATGCAAAGATGCTAAGACATGTCTTTCTATTGCTACATGATGAGTGTGGCAGGACCACAGGTGGTCAGCTTACTTTACTTCAAGTTTAGTGTTATTTAGTTTTATTTCAAATACCGCAATTCCACATTTTATTTTTGGGATTATAAGCTAATATTCTACTTGGAAATTTAGTTGAGCAAAGGTATTAAGCTAAATGGTCTGATATTGTTAGAAATGGCAATAAGTTACTTGTGTTGCCTTTTAAGAGTTTAGTTTAATTTTCAACATCAGGCTGAGCCACACAGAATACATATTCCCCCGGATTCATGAAGCTCGGTGCAAGGCCGGCGTAAGGCTTGCGCCAGCCATGCAGCGTAGATGTGGAGTAGTCGCGCCATATGCATATTAATGAAGATGCGCAGCCACCACAGCCACGTGCATAGGAAACGTGCGCGAGTGCAAGGGGCGTATCGAAGTTATGCAGGGAGGCGTGTCAATGTCGGCTTCCAAGGAGCAACCTAAACTGCTGAATATTATATTCCACCAGCAATAGTAATCGTACCTATCAGTGTCCGTGGAGACTGAAACGTATGCAAAGCAGAGTCCCTGCGAACAGAAAATGAAGACTCAAACACAAATGCACGGTAGGGAATAACGGGTCCCTACCCATGAACAAATGACAGGAAAACCGTGTGCCTGTAGTCCAATGTAGTGTAGATAGCTATACCATGTGGAAGTGAAACGTATCAGATGTTAGCGCGCCGCCAGTAGGTACGTCCAGTCCAACGGAGAGGGTCACCAGCTGACCCATAATTTGAGGGAGGGAACATAGCTGTGCAGATGTGTCCATAACAAAATACACGAGGAGAAATGTAGATATAGGTAGTGACCGTATGTCTGAATCATATCCCACAAGCCATATAATAGTCACATACAAAAGGTATGTCCGTATTTCACATACCAAATGTGATAGAAAATAGCAGACGCATGTAAATGAAACAGAAGGAGCATATAAACGAGCCATAACAACATGGACACATGTAGGCCGAAAGGAACAGTATGATCCGTACCATCGACCAAGATTACCACCTGTCCCACTTTGCGAGCGACAGTCCCTCTGTGGGAAGATGTGTCCTGACACAAACATGTAAAACTGGCAAATGTCCAGAGAATATAGGACATAATTCCTCCATAGACGTCATGCAATAGTTGCATTAAACATATTTCACTGGACGTATAATACAGAAATGTCATAACAAACAGAATAAGATACCGGAATGCTACAAGAATAAGCTTAGATATAGGCAAGAATTGTAAGTTCTATCTGCCGAACTGACCGTGGGTATGTGTCGGCCTGTAAAATATGCTGTGTTCACCGCAACTGTCACAGTAGGGTTGCCACCCTTACAAATGGCCAAAGTGGGACATGTTTGGTACAGATATCAGACTGTACAGGCCAACACATACCCACGGCCAGTACAAAGGACAGAACATAACTGTTTTGCCTACAGAAAAGTGTATTCCTGTAGCATTTTAGTTGCTTAGTCTGTTTCTCATAACCGTCAGGTATTTTAGATACAGAATTAACAGTTTAATGCAACTATCACATAAAATATAAGATATATGTTTGTCCTAAAATCCCAGGACATTTGCCATGTTGACAATTACATGTCAGGACACAACTGCCCAAAGAGGGACTGTCCCTCGCAAAGTGGGACAGGTGGTAACCCTATGTCACACTGTGGACAATTGAAAAGGTGGAAACACAACTGTTGATTGTGGGAGGCAATGTCCACAACAGTCGGACATGTGTAAGGAATAGCTTGGACATAGGAAAAGGTGCCATCCTACCAATGAGTAGAACAGGCTGGCAAAATCCGGAAGGCAGCTGTATAATCCGAATGTGTATGTGACACAGTCGAATGGGTATTACCCGGATACACCAACCAAGTAATGAAAGTGAAGTAAGGGAGTGTACCTATGTGCGTGAGGTATAGCATGTGGACAGCAAACATGGCAGGGTAGTCCACACAACCATAAAGGTACCTGACACATGTAGGGTAGTCAATGTGTAACTCTGGCCTTGTCATGGGCCAACAACCAAAGTAGTGCTCTATGGGGTGTGAGTAATTCACGTGTGAGGGGTGTGTGTTTAATGGTAAATTCCTCAAAGGCGATACTTGTGTCGTATGCAGAAAAGGTGAACTGGAGGTGTATGAGGGGGCAGTGGGTGAAGTGGAAAGAAACACAACCTCATGTAGAAACAGCTGCAAGACAAGCAGACAGGCCATAGTGTAGAACACAATCCCACAAACATATGAATATGGAAATATGTGAGACAAATGTATACATACGGCACCATCACATACCCACAGATGGGTCCTGATGGAACTGGCCATAACAAACGCAACACACCTGGATGCATAATAGCCTACCCAGCATACCCTCCACAACACAAAACCTGCCACCATACCAGAACGTCCACCAAATCCAGCCGTACTTGGTCCACTGGTTTGTTGCAGAAACAGCTACACACAGTGACCCCTACACATATGTAGTAGGTATTGTCACCCTAGGCAGTGTCAGGATTGCAAACCATGTATCCCCTGCAGGTAAAACCCCCTGCACATTTTTGTGTAGCCACAAAAATCTTCGTTATCTAACTTGTTTTGGTTTTGACCAATTCTTGGTTTATCCCTCACGGGATGACCAACCTGTGTAAATAGTAGAATGGTTATGACGACATGATGTCCAATCCAGTAGATATCTGGACACAAGTCAGAACATGCAGTGGAGGTCCATGACACTGTCCAGCCCTAAGTGGGCATGCATAACCTACCACCCAGGATAAAATACCTTCCCGTGACGCACGTGTCCAGACACGAATAGGAGGGAGAATATAATGCACACATTTGCGAAGTGGAAAATGGCATGAGGGTGAGGAAGACACTACGTAAACAGGTCAACCCTGATCAAGTGTGAGGGACACTGACTGTGTGCAGTCATGACTGACCATACCTGTCAACCTGTGTGAGCAAGATATCTGGACAGAGCCATGAATATAAGTGAGACAAAGGTCCAAAATCAGGGACAATCTGTAAACATATCTCTTAGAAACATAGAATTTGATAGAATAACAGTTTGCACATTGGCATTAATGTCTGGAGTATGAAGTCTGAAACCCAACTGCCTGTCAGCACGTTCCGACTACAGTCTTTAATGCTGAGCTACTGCCATGCCAGAACACAACAGTATATTACAGAGGTCTGTGCCATACCACTCAACTGTCCAGATATTCGCAGAATGACTAGGGTCACCACCTGTCCCATTTGCGAGTAACAATCCCTCTGTAGGCAGTTGTATCCTGTGAAAAAAATCAAGACATAGCAAATGTCCTGAGAGCTTATTCCCTAATTTACTTTAATAGTCGCATAAAACGGTTATTTTATATATGAATCCTCAATATGTTATGTGAAGTAGCATAAGCAATTCTAATGTTACTAGAATAAGCTATTATATGTACAAAAAAGGTTAAAGTTCAGTACTATGCATGGCTGTAGGTATGTTTTGTCCTGGAAAATCTGACATCTCTACAGAACATGTCCCACTTTGGGCAGTCGAAAAGGTGGCAACCCCAAGAATGACCACAGGTTCTCCCCATAGTGTTGGTGTGTGCCTCCGACAATCTGCACCAGTGTGGTAAATAGCTGAGGATTGACATCACTAAATAATGAGAAATATCCTGAGTATAAGACTCCACAACCCACAGAAAAGTCATGCTAATGCAAGACCTAGCATTCTATCAACGTTGTAAGCTTGTAAGAGCAATCGTTAAAATGTGTGCCTAATTGTTCCCCCATCGTGTAGGTTTTGCACAGGTTTGGTGCTCTAAGAGGTATGGTCCGTACATATTTACAGGAACAGCCCTTCACACTTGTGTAATGTACAACCGCATACCTGTAGTGACTTCATGTCCAAAAATAACAATCCCCGTATGACTGTATACAGGTAATAGTCAAATGTGAATGGGAACACCCCTCACCAGGGAGTATGGACTGTAACAAACCCACCCATAATATGTAATGCCAACAGATTTAGCTGCTGACAGGTGCCCAAACACCTGTGTCTATAAACACAGGTAAAACTTCAAAATAGGGAGATAAGCCCTGTCCATATGCTTCGTCTGACATTTGACCTCGGCCAGGGAAGTTCCGTTCACCAGGTGGACAAGCCTAAACCCAGATCACTACATGAACACCCTGACAATCAAAGACCTGTATGTGGCTGGACTATATGCCTTGGTGTTCTGCATACCCTTGGAGTGATTAACAATGCAGCCGGAGTCCACAGCAGTAGGCAATAGGGAATGTGTAATATGTAGTACCACCTTTTTCCCAGCAGGAGAATGGATGCCTGTGTCATAGGTGAAGCGGTGAGGCATATGTTGATGTAGCTAAGTACTATGGGTATGCATATCAGTGAGGGAGAACACCAATAGAATAGTGGTTCCGGTATCCGGCCAATGTGAATGCAGTCCCGGTTTACCTACGACCACTGCACATATAACTTGAAAGAGTAATTAAAGCATTTGTGCAGTACACACATTTAAATATGTAAAGGTGAAGTGTGTTTCGCAGTAGTCCATAAACTGGAATACAGATATGTAACTGTTACGGTCAGAATTTTGAAAGTTCATGGAAGCACAATTATCTATGAAACATATGTAACCCACAATAAGGATATGCAAGTGCGCCTGCGCGTGTGTAATCCGCTCACAGAATAGAAAATGAATGGTGTTTTCCCCACGTTCCATGTACATGGCTCATACCTGTTAAACCCGTAAAGTATGAAACCGGACAAAGCCATGACAACAACTGGTACAAATAGGGACAATCCCCAGATATTGCCCTAACAAACATAGAAAGTGGATAGAATAACAGGTGTGTCACTAGCATGGATTCTCTGAAGGGTATGAAGTTGTAACCTGAAATGTTTGTCATTATTTACCAACATCAGTCTTTAATGATATGCCACTAACTTGCCAGATAGACACAAGGTTATGAAAAATGGACCACAAATAGGGACTATCCCCAGATATTGCCTAACAAACATAGAAAGTGGATAGAATAACAGGTGTGTCACTAGCATGGATTCTCTGAAGGGTATGAAGTCGTAACCTGAAATGTTTGTCATTATTTACCATCAGTCTTTAATGATATGCCACTAACTTGCCATATAGACACAAGGTTATGAAAAACGGAGCAAAGATAAGAGGCAAACAGCTGTACATGCAGCAGAAATCTGTACAGTTGAAAGGTATGATATGGAGATATATATACACATATATCCACAGACATAATCCAAAGCAAATTATGAGATGAGGAATGTACAGACATATGTATATATGTACAGATATATATATCTATACACACACGATACATGGATAGATATATATACACAACAAACATATGTCCCTGTACATATAACACATGTACATAAATAGTGACCTAATATGGATAGACAGACAGACATGCACCATTTCCCGGAAAGTACCATTGTGACAGGGCCTGCAAGTTCTACACGTTAAACATGAATATAGGTGTCCTTTGCAGGACCCCAAAAATTGATCCGTACGAAGTGCGAACCATCATTGATACAAAAGAAGTCACACCTGCAACTACAATATAGCTGTACATGCAACAGTATCAGGTGCAAGGGTAATAACACATGGGTCGATTGAATGTATGACGTATGAGCTGATATCCGCAGAGTAGGGAGTGCTTGGAAGTGTCCTCACACTTTATTATCGCTCACATTAAACATGTCTAATGGGTACTGTGGAGGTGTGTCAGGTATGGGAATCATGGGTATGCAGAATTGGACCAAGGTGCTGGTTGGCACAGATCTATTAGGTACACCCCATGGGAGTGATCAATATACCTATGTGGGTATAGCACACGCCTATATTCACCAAAAAGGTGCAACCCACCCACTGGATATTGTGTAAACCATTGGGGGAAGACATAGGGACCTATATCAGTGTCATGTAGGTGATTATCATGGATGGACACGCATACGACCAAGATGGTAACCATACCTGCCAGAATGTCAGAATAAGACAGCTGGACTAAGGCATAGTACATGACAGACAAATAGGGACTATATTAAATATACCTCAGACAAAGTTAGACCGTTGATAGAATAATTGCGTAGTTGGGAATACAAATGTTATGAGAGTTAGTAATCATGAAATAGAAATGTCAGTCATGATTACCTCACCGCACAGTCCATCATGACTTGCCAGCAATCTATCAGAAAGGCACATTATCATGACAAATGTAACAGAATCATAGGTCAAATCCCAGGGTGTATACCCATAATGTGTACAGGTGAGAGGTATGAAGGTAACCCATCCTAATGAAATGTACAGAACTAGTGATACTAGGTGGACAGATGAGAAGACAGACATCAGGACAAATGACAAAACATGTACAACTCATAAGCATGTTTGTCCACAAATGTGAATTACAACATATGGCCTGTGAAAGTCAATGTGGAAGGTTAATAGACTCAAACGACATGTGTCCCTCAGGGTGCCATGCAGTGTCACCGATACAGTGTCCAGTCCACCATACTCGTACGTGAGCTCTGCCACTGACAGAAAGCGCAAATACCAGCCTACACATAAGGTACATGATGGAATAAGTAGTGTGGATAAGCACCTGTTGGCCTGTGTGAGGAATATAACCCAGTGGGTGGGTGTGTTCAGCAATAGGAATGTAATGGTAACTGGCCTGTGATGGCGCCATGTATTGTGTGTATTGATGTAACTGTACGAATGTGCAGATGTATGCCTCATATGTGTGGTGTGTTCCTCTCACAATCTGTACCTGCATACCTCTCAACTGTACAGATTTTTGCAGAATGTCCAGATTTTTGCCTCATATATTTGGTACATTATTCATAAAATTGTGGTTTTCTGGCAAATAGTGCAAATCATTAAAGACTGAAGTTAGAAAATAATGAGAGACATTTGAGTTTCAGACTTCATACCCTTCAGAAAATTCACGCTAATGCAACACCTGTTATTCTATCAACTTTTTAAGTTTGTAAGAGCAATATTTAAAAATTGGCCCTACTTTTGGGCTTTTGCCCCACTTTTAGTTATGGCTTTGTCCAGATTTTCTGCTGTCGGAGGTTGAGAGGTATGTGTACCTGTCTGCCAAATACCTCAGAACTGACGTCATTAAATAATGATAAACATATGTGTTTAAGACCCCAAATCCCTCAGAAAGGTCATACTAATGCAAAACCTATAATACTGCCAACTATCTACATTTGTAAGAGCAATATGTAGAATCTGCTCCTATCTGTCCCCCCATCATGTTAGGCTTTGTACAGATGTTTTGCACTAGGAGGTTGATAGGTATGATCAAAAACAGATACATGTCTGAGGAAACAGCATTATCGACCGCAAGATAATGCAGAAGGTATGAAAAGCGCTGCAGTAGGAAGTTCATCCGCAGGTATGTGCTGACATGTCAAATGACACAGCAGTCTACAGGAAGTACCTATAGGGTGTCACCTTTACCAGTGATGACAGTGGGACATACCCACAGCCATGCATACACCACAAATAGACATAGCACACAGCAAAGCCTAGGCCATGATACATGAAGCCTCCAGCGTGTATGGATTGAGTGAGAGTACAGCAAGGAAAGATGATTGCCAGGATATTCAGCAAACACCTGCAGGGGCGTGCAAGACTGCCCGTAACATGAACATTGCACGGACAATGTTGGGATTTGCAACATACCCCATTTGTATGTGTAAGCTATGCAAATGATAACTACGTGATACATGAAACAGTAAGCTGTCTGTGCAAGAGCAGAGTTATGTGCAGAAATGTACCCGGATGTTATGCGACTAACGTTTTGCACGTTGCTAAATGGAGCAATGACAGCTGCAAATGCAGTATGAATACAGTCGAAGAAGCATGCCAATGTCCAAGTCCAAGGCCAGTGGTGGCTTTGTCCATTGGATATCAATGAACCAGTAGTTGTCCACCCCCGATCCCTGGTGTGGAAGCATAGCGCAGCGCCACAAGAATGCGCTGCGCTTCAACACAAGACATATGGATAATATGCATACAAAATGTAGGTTTAATTAGATGTTAGTACGCCATGCAGATGAATGGCAAGCTGGAGACAACATGGCTACTGCGTACTGGTACCTATGTGTGGAAGCGCTCTGTCAGAGATGTAACGAAGCATTTGTAGGCAATGTGAGGCAAGTGAGGCTGAGGATAGTGAATCACAACATGTCATGCCATATGGGCCAAGCCTCTACAGTGTAGTGTAGGTTAAGGGGACTATTAGAGTAGAAGATAGGTGACAGCAGGAGTGTGTATGTACAAAACACTGTAACCTCACTGGAGCAGTGTCACATGTGTGCTGTCAGTACTCAGTAGAAGAGGCATGTCATGAGCTATCCCAGGGAACGTCAGGAGACTGACGGTGTACGCCATGGATACCACCGATGTGACATGCAAACCTGCCCACAGTGTGTCTGTGCCTGTGCGCGCCAGTAAGCCCGAGTAAGTATGTGTGCGCGCGTGTTAGCCCATGTGCGCGTGTGGAAGAACAAGTAAGCTAGTGTACGAATGGTGAAGCCTGTGTAATGTCGTGTATGCATTTATAAGCAGGTATACATGTGTACTACACACATCACACACGTACTGCACACACAGACACACATGTTGCCAATACTACACACATCAGTGAAATGGCACATGGATGGAAACTACATCATCAGAGGTAACAGTGCTGTAAACTATGCTACAGTGATGGTCATAGCTGCAATGCATCATGCCTGCTGAAGTACACCTGGAAGTAACACACACTGTGTGTTAACAGCATGCTAACATCAATACAGTGGAATAAAGCCACTATGTGTAGCAGCACCAGGTTAGTCAGATCCTGCATCAATGTTACACATCACAGGTGGTGGCACAGGTGACATCATATGCACAGGGTGTGGTGTTAACATGTCCAGAGCTGTCATAGAGCCATCCAATGTACATGTAGGTGTGTGTGTGTGTGTGTGTGTGAGGGACAATGGTTATTGCATGGCCTAATGGTGGTGCAATGGGTGTGTGTATGTGATAGCCATAGCTGTTTGTGGTAAGTGCGTGTGTCTGCATATACACAGATACAGCATGTGTCAGCCATATACAGGAGGTTGTGGGACAGTCATAAACCGTACCTGCCAGTCTGTAGAGATCCCCATTACTGGCCATGGACACCCCTCCATGCATTCAACACAACCCAGTCCTGCACCTGTCAATGTCTACACATACAGTCCTGGGATCTGTACCACAACCTGTGGATAAACGTGTGTCTGTAATGTTGACCTGGGGTGCATAGACTTGACAGTTACTACAGATGGATATGAGCCATACTCACACTCCAATGTAATAACCACCACTGACTGTTTCAGAGATCTGCATACGACCACTCAAAGGTGTTGCACTAACATTGTTTCCAATGCCCATATAATACCCAGCAACACAATAACCGGTCACTACACATGTATAACCCACGATCACTACAGCACACAGTATGTGCACTATCACAGAGCCATAGCAGATGTACATACATCCAAGGTGTTCAAGTACAGACAATGCAGCACAGTCAAGAGTGATAATCCCAACATACATATCTATATACAATATATAGCTATATACATACATATCTCTCTCTCTCTCTCTATATATATATATATATATATACACATATACACATATATATATATATATATATATATATATATATATATGTAGATAGATGCATATACACACACACACACACACACACACACACACACACACACACACACGTGGCAGGGTTGGGAGCAGAACATAAACATAAGCACTGTACCACACGACAGCATTACGCAGTTACAAAATGCGCTACCTTGATCAGTGGATCACATGATTCACACAGGCACACGTCTAGCCTGCAGGCAGCAGCATCAAAGGCAAAGATGCCGCACAGATGTTATGGAGAGTGAATACTGTCAAAGCAATGTACTGTTGTCATGCAGCTGGAAACACACACACACACACACACACACACACACACACACACACACACACACACACACACACACACACACACACACACTTGGCAGGGCTGGGAGTCGAACATACGCCTAACTACCCTAACACACTACAGCATGACACATTTACAGAACGTGCTACCAACATTACTAGGCACAGCATTCCCAGAGGCAGACATCTAGGTGCGTGTCATCATCCGCAAAGGCAAAGATGTCAGTAGCAAACTGCTGTGCTGTGCGGCGTCTAAAAGCAAGACTGAGTCCCCAGACAGACGGGTGCATGCACGCAAACACACACACACACACACACACACACACACACACACACACACACACACACACACACACACACACACACACTTGGCAGGGCTGGGAGTCGAATATACTCCTAACTACCCTAACACACTACAGCATGACGCATTTACAGAATGCGCTACTGAGATTACTGAACACAGCACTCCCAGAGGCATACTTCTTGGTGGGTGACATCATCCACAAAGGCAAAGACGTCGGTAGCAAACTGCTGTGGTGTGCTGCATCTAAAAGCAAGACTGAGTCCCCAGGCGGATGGGAGCATGCGTGCAAACACACACACACACACACACACTTGTCAGAGCTGGGAGTCGAACATACACCTAACTACCCTAACACACTACAGCATGATGCATTTACAGAACGTGCTACCGAGATTACTGAACACAGCACTCCCAGAGGCATACTTCTAGGTGGGTGACATCATCCGCAAAGGCAAAGACATCAGTAGCAAACTGCTGTGGTGTGCAGCGTCTAAAAGTAGGACTGAGTCCCCAGGCAGATGGGAGCATGCACGCAAACACACACACACACACACACACACACACACACACACACACACACACACACACACACACACACACACACTTAGCAGGGCTGGGAGTCGAACATACACCTAACTACCCTAACACACTACAGCATGACGCATTTACAGAATGCGCTACCGAGATTACTGAACACAGCACTCCCAGAGGCATACTTCTAGGTGGGTGACATCATCCACAAAGGCAAGGATGTCGATAGGTAATGTATAGAGAGTGAGCAGTCTGAAAGCATATTACTGTCCCAAGGTAGACATAGACAAATACACGGCAGTGGTGTGATCGGGGCAACCAAATATCTACGGAGCACTACAACAACACTACATAGATACAGGACGCACCACAGACAGTACACCCTTCAAGACAGCAACCAGCGTGTTCAATGTAGGCATCCATTGTGACATTGAAAATGGACACCTGTTGCCTGGATGACCACCATCGCTATACAGGATGTCAATGGCCATGCCCACACGCTTAGTATCACATGTCTGTTTGGAAAGTGCTGTGTGTCCATCTACACAACGGCGTACTGGGCATGCTCACACAATTAGCAGTTGCAAAGGGCCATCTTGCATGCATGCACACAGATTCTAAACACAGAAGGGCGCAGGTTGGAATGTACTGTGTCTCCATCTACACAATGGCGTACTGGGCATGCTCATACACTTAGCAGTTGCAAAGGGCCGTCTTGCATGCATGCACACGGATTCTAAACATGGAAGGGAGCAGTTTGGAATGTACTGTGTGTCCATCTACACAATGGCGTACTGGGCATGCTCACACACTTAGCATTTGCAAAGGGCTGTCTTGCATGTATGCACACAGATTCTAAACACAGAAGGGCGCAGTTTGGAATGTACTGTGTGTCCATCTAAACAACGGCATACTGGGCATGCTCACACACTTAGCAGTTGCAAAGGGCCGTCTTGCATGCATGCACATGGATTCTAAACACGGAAGGGCACAGTTTAGAATGTACTGTGTGTCCATCTACACAACAGCGTACTGGGCATGCTCACACACTTAGCAGTTGCAAAGGGCCGTCTTGCATGCACACGGATTCTAAACACGGAAGGGCACAGTATGGTATTACTGTCCCCACGTACATGAAGGCCACTCACATGTATTGACCAGTACACACTCAGGAGCTATCACAGATGTCTCAGGTGCATATCACAGTGGTACACACCACAATCTACAATGTAGCCCTCCGACATCACCATGTCATTGGACCAGCAATACACAGCCATACATTAACACAACACCGTGTGACTCATGACCAGTGCACTGTACATAGGTCTACAGCAACTGTACAGACTACACATGTACCGACAAGGTTCCATCATGTGTTATGCATTGCAATGATACCACTGTACATAACCAGGTCAGCTCTACACATACCAGGGGCCCTGGGTCTTACACAGCTGTGACAGATGACTGTCACTGTACACCAACGAACACACATGTTAGGCTATTTCATACATGTTATTGCAGTGGATATGTGCATGGACCACACACACGACACATATGTACATAGCATAGCTTTTGCTGTCCTCCGTGCAGACAAGTGGCTACAGCAATCATACGCATGCAAATGGAAGGTGGGTCCATGGCTGTTGAATGCTAACAGTACATGAGGCAGCAATGTTGACCAAGGACACATTCCCTCTGTACTAGTTACCCATGACACCCATCATATCATACAACAGTCCATGTGTTATGTATGTCAACACACATGTCCACCAATTGCAATGCATACAAACATGGCTACATGACAAGCATGTAGGACCAACACACATGTACAATCTGTAGTGTGCATGCAGCTACCATGCATGTGCAGTAGCTGATGTAAGTAACTAATCTGTGTCTAACTACAACATGCAGTTGCAATGCAGCCCCATCATTGACACCTGTATATGGTGACATACTGACAGTACAGTAGGATGTACAGCAGGTATGGATGGATATGTGTACATAAAGTGGTGATCCACCTGTGTAGATGGATGTTTGCAGGGGATGGCTCACAGGTGTGTCACACACCATCCTACCATTACATGTGCAAACAGTACGCTATGTTACCATTACTGGACGGTGGAGACATAAAACCTACACAGCAGTCAGGTGTCACCGACAGTACGTCACTTGACACCTGTAACACTTACATCCTCCCATGTGCATATAGCAGCACAATTGCTGAAGGTAGCGTTGGTACACATAATGTGGCCAATACTGCTGCATGTCTGTCAGACGTATCATCATATAGCAGGTGTATCATTCACAGTACTGCCATGTGTGTTCACCTGTGTGACCATATATGCCACATATAAGTACACAAACCAAACAAAACTACAGAGCAAAGCAATGAGAGGTACCAAAACACTCGTGCAAAGTCCCATATATCACGAAGCTGCAATACAGTCCAAAAAGTGCTCCAAAGTCGTAGAAGAGTAAAAAACAGGAATTTATTAAAAAATGGGGTAGCGCTTTCGCTAAATAGCTTCTTCAGCCCTTTTACAAAAACAACCTACTGTGAATCCATTTAAATACCTAAAAAGGCGCCATTCTGGTAAAAGCCATTTAAAGAAATACATACCAAAATAGTCACATAATAATACATACATATATAGTCAAAGCAATATAAAAATACTAAAAGTGAAACCCTGCTTTAGTATCCATTTATACAAAACTGTATATGCAGGGAACATAACTAAAAATAAATAAAACAATTGAGCACATCACAACAGAAACTTAAAGTATCAAAAGTCCTTCAACTATATTTATATTTAAGTTTCCTCATTTTCAAAAGTGGACGTAGCGGGACTTTACCATTAAGTCCCGGAGTAGCATCAGCTCGAAATCTGATGATCCAATGTGTCTCCCTTGCTTCTGTATAATTCTTCACATCACCCCTCCTATGTGTCCTATGTATCTGTTCCAGAACCCTGAATCTAAACTGATGCTGCAAGCCTTGCTCAGAAGTGTGCTTGGCAAGAGCGTTGTATAAATGTATTTTCCTGGTGTGGTATACATGCTCTCGTATCCTGTCCCTTAAACATCGATTCGTTTTACCAACGTAAAACGCTGGACAGGCTATACAGGTAGCTAAGTACACCACATCTTTGGACATACAATCCCCCTTGACACGTATGACATAAGGGTCAGGCGAGGCAGGATAGACAAATATTGGGTCTGTGAGAATATAAGAGCAAAAATTACAACTATTACATATAGACATATGATGTCCCTGAGTAAATGGGGTCTGATACCGAGACTGTGGATAACAAAGTAGTCGTTTGAGATTCCTTTTGTTACGATAAATGAACTTAGGTCTATCACCAGTGATTTCCTTAACCTTGGGGTCCACTGACAAAACATGCCAATGTTTGATGAAAATATCCTTGATAGGACCAATGTCCTTAGTAAACGAAACTGGAAAGACAATCTGTTGGCATTGTCTAGTCAAGTCAGTGGAGTTATCACTTGTTGGTGTATTGGCATCTCCCCTATCAGAGAAATATGGAGTAGCTCTTGTCATTCTTGAACTGGTGGCATCACTCATGCCATCATCAATGTCCACTGTACTATAACCTCGTTCTTTAAACCTATCTCTTAGGTCAATAAGATCCAAGTTATAGGTGGTATCACTGGGTGTGTATCTAGAAACACGCATGGATTGTCCACGAACAATATTCTTATAAACAAACCCAGGATGCATGCTGTGACGATGCAAAAGAGTGTTCCTATGACAAGGTTTACGATACAACCCAGTGTTAATCATACCACCTGTTAACTTCTCAACATAAATGTCCAAGAACTGAATCTTAATCTCTGACCATTCCATAGTGAAATTCAAAAATTCCTCTGATGCATTAACCTCTCCATAAAACAAAGCAAGTTGTGTGGGTGTTCCCTTCCAAATCAAGAAGAGATCATCCACAAAACGCTTATAGAATGGTACATGATCTATATACATCTGATTCCGGAACAAAAACTTATGCTCCCATTCAGCCATAACTAGATTGGCGTAGCTATTGGCACAAGATGTGCCCATAGCTACGCCATCCCTTTGTAAATAGGTCTGTCCATGGAAACAAAATACATTGGAACTCAAGACTGTCTCTAACAAACACAGAGTCAAATCAATCTCCACATTAGATGCTGTCATTGTTCTCTTCAAATATGCACCAACCATTTCCATACCTAAAATATTAGGTATAGACGTAAATAGTGATTGAACATCCATAGTGACCCAGATGATATCACTAATACTCATATCAGTCCTAGCATATTCATACAGATCCAACAGAAACTGTTTCGTATCCTTGAGGATATGAGAATTGTCTTCTACCAGGGGTCTAAGTTTACTCTCTACATAAATGGAGAGAGGTTCAGTGGACCACCCCCTCCCTGCCACTATAGGTCTCATAGGTGGATGGGTGGAGCTCTTATGGATCTTTGGTAGACCTTGTATCATCGGTAACAAAGGATATGTAACAAAAAGGAATTCAAAGAGAGTTTGGTCTATAACCTCATTCGCTAATAAATCTCTCAGTAGGGACTGTATCCTAAATATAATATTGTCAACCTTATCATCTCTGATCTGCTCATAACACTTCTCATCACCCAACATAAGCTCCATGTCATGTTGATATCTCTCAGTATCAAAAACGACGACCCCTCCTCCCTTGTCTGCTGGACGTATAGTGATGTCCTCATTAATCCGTAGCAAATCTAAAGCTTTCCTTTGATTGAATGTTAGATTATACTTATATTTATACTGAGTACGAGGACAATCTTTTAACTTATATAACTCATCCTCAACTAGCTTACTATAGGCTGCAACTAAGGGATGTATAGGTGGTACGTATGTACTAGGTTTCCTATAAGATTGAGTAGGTAAAATGTCCATACCATTAAATTGTACCTTCAGTGAAAGGTTTCTGATAAACAACTTAAAATCCTTCAAAGTATCTGTATAGTTACTAAACGTAGTAGGTATAAAGGTAAGGCCCTTAGATAGAACATATAGTTCATCTAAACTCAACTCATAACTGGAAAGATTAAACACTAGGTCGGATGTCTCCCCTCCCACATTTTCTTTATATTCCGATTGGGTTGTGTGTCCGGAGAGAATTTCCTCTTCTGACGCCCCCTGCTGATCGACCTCGTCCTCACCTCTTTGGTGAGGGACCGGATAGGAAAAGGATGTTTACTGTCAAAGAAATTCATAATACTAGAAGATGTGGACACATTCCCAATATCTATAGCATTAATGTGGGAATTAGAGGTACCATCCTTAATGACATTCATAGTTTTCCTCCTAACTACGGGTTCAGTAGATGAAGGCCTAACATCATCTGTAATATTTACAAAATCAACATTACCGTCAACCTTGTCATTACTAGCAGTAGCAGCATCTCCCACAGCCAAATTGTCAGTACCCACAATAGGCCTATTAGGTACAACATCATTATTAACAGTGCTTGCTGTAACATAGACATCAGTATCAGATACTGTCACATTATCAGAACCAGTCACTCTCCCCAAAGGGGTAGAAGCATTATGTCCAGTATCAGTTCGTACATGCATATGGTCATTTACTGCGTTATTCCTCGGCCACATAAAAATCTGGCCCTTTTTGAAATCATTACTGTCCCTTTGTAACTTTGCTCTCTTCTGGTTAAGGATGCGTCGCTCATATTGGCACACATTATCTAATAACATTTCAAAGGCATGGTCAGCAGCTGAGGCAGGAAACTTAGCATAAATCGCTGCCTGTTGGCTATGTATTTCCTGCCTCAAAGCTTCCTCCATAGGTGTAAAGAACCTGTTCATAAGTCTCATATAATTGAGACTTACCTCAATGTTTAGTTGTTGCCACTCATAAAGCAATTCAGGGTACAGTGTTCCTGTAGTCGGCATCTTCAAAACTCGGAGGCCTCTCGGGACCAAACGACGTTGTATGCAGACCTCGAAATGCTGGCGTTGTGTCTGCATACGCTTCATTTTTAAAAAATCAAATTCCAGCTTCTCCATTGCCAAGCGTAAATCTTCTCTGTTGAAAGCAACACTATCAGTAGTATGCGTAGAATCCTCTTCTGCAGAAAACATATCCAACGGATTACATACCGCCCGCAAGCAGTCCAATTGTTTCATTTATTTTTAGTTATGTTCCCTGCATATACAGTTTTGTATAAATGGATACTAAAGCAGGGTTTCACTTTTAGTATTTTTATATTGCTTTGACTATATATGTATGTATTATTATGTGACTATTTTGGTATGTATTTCTTTAAATGGCTTTTACCAGAATGGCGCCTTTTTAGGTATTTAAATGGATTCACAGTAGGTTGTTTTTGTAAAAGGGCTGAAGAAGCTATTTAGCGAAAGCGCTACCCCATTTTATAATAAATTCTCGTTTTTTTACTCTTCTACAACTTTGGAGTATTTCTTGGACTGTGATTGCAACTTCGTGTTATATGGGACTTTGCACGAGTGTTTTGGCACCTCTCATTGCTTTGCTCTGTTGTTTCGTTTGGTTTGTGTACTTATTTTGGCTTATACCACAGAGCATTAACTCCTTACAAGCAGTTTTTTCGTATTATTTACCTTTTGGCTTGTTCCGCTTGTACGGAGGCATGATTGAGGGGACACTTCAACAGATTGAGTTACCTTACACGTTACGTGAACAGCAGGATGAACCGGTGATGTCACGTTCGGTTTCCGCTCGCATGGTGGACTGCTTACGAGCGGTATGTAATCCGTTGGATATGTTTTCTACAGAAGAGGATTCTACGCATACTACTGATAGTGTTGCTTTCAACAGAGAAGATTTACGCTTGGCAATGGAGAAGCTGGAATTTGATTTTTTAAAAATGAAGCGTATGCAGACACAACGCCAGCATTTCGAGGTCTGCATACAACGTCGTTTGGTCCCGAGAGGCCTCCGAGTTTTGAAGATGCCGACTACAGGAACACTTTACCCTGAATTGCTTTATGAGTGGCAACAACTAAACATTGAGGTAAGTCTCAATTATATGAGACTTATGAACAGGTTCTTTACACCTATGGAGGAAGCTTTGAGGCAGGAAATACATTGCCAACAGGCAGCGATTTATGCTAAGTTTCCTGCCTCAGCTGCTGACCATGCCTTTGAAATGTTATTAGATAATGTGTGCCAATATGAGCGACGCATCCTTAACCAGAAGAGAGCAAAGTTACAAAGGGACAGTAATGATTTCAAAAAGGGCCAGATTTTTATGTGGCCGAGGAATAACGCAGTAAATGACCGTATGCATGTACGAACTGATACTGGACATAATGCTTCTACCCCTTTGGGGAGAGTGACTGGTTCTGATAATGTGACAGTATCTGATACTGATGTCTATGTTACAGCAAGCACTGTTAATAATGATGTTGTACCTAATAGGCCTATTGTGGGTACTGACAATTTGGCTGTGGGAGATGCTGCTACTGCTAGTAATGACAAGGTTGACGGTAATGTTGATTTTGTAAATATTACAGATGATGTTAGGCCTTCATCTACTGAACCCGTAGTTAGGAGGAAAACTATGAATGTCATTAAGGATGGTACCTCTAATTCCCACATTAATGCTATAGATATTGGGAATGTGTCCACATCTTCCAGTATTATGAATTTCTTTGACAGTAAACATCCTTTTCCTATCCGGTCCTTCACCAAAGAGGTGAGGACGAGGTCGATCAGCAGGGGGCGTCAGAAGAGGAAATTCTCTCCGGACACACAACCCAATCGGAATATAAAGAAAATGTGGGAGGGGAGACATCCGACCTAGTGTTTAATCTTTCCAGTTACGAGTTGAGTTTAGATGAACTATACGTTCTATCAAAGGGCCTTACCTTTATACCTACTACGTTTAGCAACTATACAGATACTTTGAAGGATTTTAAGTTGTTTATCAGAAACCTTTCACTGAAGGTACAATTTAATGGTATGGACACTCTACCTACTCAATCTTATAGGAAACCTAGTACATACGTACCACCTATACATCCCTTAGTTGCAGCCTATAGTAAGCTAGTTGAGGATGAGTTATATAAGTTAAAATATTGTCCTCGTACTCAGTATAAATATAAGTATAATCTGACATTCAATCAAAGGAAAGCTTTAGATTTGCTACGGACTAATGAGGACATCACTATACGTCCAGCAGACAAGGGAGGAGGGGTCGTCGTTTTTGATACTGAGAGATATCAACATGACATGGAGCTTATGTTGGGTGATGAGAAGTGTTATGAGCAGATCAGAGATGATAAGGTTGACAATATTATATTTAGGATACAGTCTCTATTGAGAGATTTATTAGCGAATGAGGTTATAGACCAAACTCTCTTTGAATTCCTTTTTGTTACATATCCTTTGTTACCGATGATACAAGGTCTACCAAAGATCCATAAGAGCTCCACCCATCCACCTATGAGACCTATAGTGGCAGGGAGGGGGTGGTCCACTGAACCTCTCTCCATTTATGTAGAGAGTAAACTTAGACCCCTGGTAGAAGACAATTCTCATATCCTCAAGGATACGAAACAGTTTCTGTTGGATCTGTATGAATATGCTAGGACTGATATGAGTATTAGTGATATCATCTGGGTCACTATGGATGTTCAATCACTATTTACGTCTATACCTAATATTTTAGGTATGGAAATGGTTGGTGCATATTTGAAGAGAACAATGACAGCATCTAATTTGGAGATTGATTTGACTCTGTGTTTATTAGAGACAGTCTTGAATTCCAATGTATTTTGTTTCCATGGACAGACCTATTTACAAAGGGATGGCGTAGCTATGGGCACGTCTTGTGCCAATAGCTACGCCAATCTAGTTATGGCTGAATGGGAGCATAAGCTTTTGTTCCGAAATCAGATGTATATAGATCATGTACCATTCTATAAGCGTTTTGTGGATGATCTCTTCTTGATTTGGAAGGGAACACCCACACAACTTGCATTGTTTTATGGAGAGGTTAATGCATCAGAGGAATTTTTGAATTTCACTATGGAATGGTCAGAGATTAAGATTCCGTTCTTGGACATTTATGTTGAGAAGTTAAAAGGTGGTATGATTAACACTGGGTTGTATCGTAAACCTTGCCATAGGAACACTCTTTTGCATCGTCACAGTATGCATCCTGGGTTTGTTTATAAGAATATTGTTCGTGGACAATCCATGCGTGTTTCTAGATACACACCCAGTGATACCACCTATAACTTGGATCTTATTGACCTAAGAGATAGGTTTAAAGAACGAGGTTATAGTACAGTGGACATTGATGATGGCATGAGTGATGCCACCAGTTTAAGAATGACAAGAGCTACTCCATACTTCTCTGATAGGGCAGTTGCCAGTACACCAACAAGTGATATCTCCACTGACTTGACTAGACAATGCCAACAGATTGTCTTTCCAGTTTCGTTTACTAAGGACATTGGTCCTATTAAGGATATTTTCATCAAACATTGGCATGTTTTGTCAGTGGATCCCAAGGTTAAGGAAATCACTGGTGATAGACCTAAGTTCATTTATCGTAACAAGAGGAATCTCAAACGACTACTTTGTTATCCACAGTCTCGGTATCGGACCCCATCTACCCAGGGACATTATATGTCTATATGTAATAGTTGTAATTTTTGCTCTTATATTCTCACAGACCCAATATTTGTCTATCCTGCTTCGCCTGACCCTTATGTCATACGTGTCAAGGGGGATTGTATGTCCAAAGATGTGGTGTACTTAGCTACCTGTATAGCCTGTCCAGCGTTTTACGTTGGTAAAACGAATCGATGTTTAAGGGACAGGATACGAGAGCATGTATACCACACCAGGAAAATACATTTATACAACGCTCTTGCCAAGCACACTTCTGAGCAAGGCTTGCAGCATCAGTTTAGATTCAGGGTTCTGGAACAGATACATAGGACACATAGGAGGGGTGATGTGAAGAATTATACAGAAGCAAGGGAGACACATTGGATCATCAGATTTCGAGCTGATGCTACTCCGGGACTTAATGGTAAAGTCCCGCTACGTCCACTTTTGAAAATGAGGAAACTTAAATATAAATATAGTTGAAGGACTTTTGATATTTTAAGTTTCCGATGTGATGTGCTCAATTGTTTCATTTATTTTTAGTTATGTTCCCTGCATATACAGTTTTGTATAAATGGATACTAAAGCAGGGTTTCACTTTTAGTATTTTTATATTGCTTTGACTATATATGTATGTATTATTATGTGACTATTTTGGTATGTATTTCTTTAAATGGCTTTTACCAGAATGGCGCCTTTTTAGGTATTTAAATGGATTCACAGTAGGTTGTTTTTGTAAAAGGGCTGAAGAAGCTATTTAGCGAAAGCGCTACCCCATTTTTTAATAAATTCCTGTTTTTTACTCTTCTACGACTTTGGAGCACTTTTTGGACTGTATTGCAGCTTCGTGATATATGGGACTTTGCACAAGTGTTTTGGTACCTCTCATTGCTTTGCTCTGTAGTTTTGTTTGGTTTGTGTACTTATTTTGGCTTATACCACAGAGCATTAACTCCTTACAAGCAGTTTTTTTGTATTATATATGCCACATATGGTGGGGAATACATCCCAATTGTTACACACCCCTGTACACTGTTGTAGAGATCTGTACATGCTGCAGTGTGGAAAGCATGACGTAGGCAGGTGTGGTGTGTGTATCACACACATCAGCTATCCATATGTGTATGACATTTGTGGTCTCCACAGTGTGTGCATGTATGTAGGTATGTATGGCTCTCTGGTGCATGGTGTGAGGGTGTATGCTACCATACAGAACACACAGGATCCCTAACTCCTCATGGTGATGCAGTCCACTACCCTGTTGATGCCATCGGTCTCAGCTGCACTGGCTACCTGTACATGTTCTTTCTCTGTGTCGCGTCGTGTGGGTTCACAGTACTGTGATGGTGATGACCACATAGGCAAGGGTCCTCACCTTAACACTATGGGGTGTGCATTATAGTGTTGTTGACCCCGTGAGTGTGAGCATGTTCCTGTAATGTGACAGGGTATTACTGCTACACAGTGAGGCCTCATGCTATTAAGTGGCCTCTAACATTATCATTGGCCAGATCACTGTGTACAACCCCTGCACCATGTCAACATACCTGTGATGTGACCTGGTATGGATGTCACGTCTCTAGCCACTGTAGCCTATTAAACTACCCACATGCTTCTGGATCAGTATATGTGTGGACATCTGTGTTATGTTAGACTTTCCAACAGTCAGGCTGAGGCTATGTATAGCATGCTGATATTGCCATATGTGCCTGTGAGTACTCCACAGTTACACATGGGAGACTGCAAACAGTGCTACCTGTAGGCACATGCAAGTAGAACATAAGGAGGGAACCAGGGCATCATTACCAACATGCTGTTACTGTTGTTACTGAGACACATACTATGAACATATAACAATGCATGCTAAACCTGTACTACATGGTATGTCTGGTGTGTGTCAACAGTACACAACTAATGTAATATACAAATCTCTCACTATTCACACACAACTAATGTAATATACACTTCTCTCACTATTCTTACACAACTAATGTAATATACACTTCTCACTATTCTGTTCACCCTGTGCATCAGACCATTTGAGCATGTCCCTGCACCAGTGGTGTGGATGACAGGGATGTGGCACTGGCTTCATCATATGCACAGGGTGATAATGTTTGCCAGGGGCATAGGCTGCACCAATGGATGACATCTTGTGTGTGGGTAAGGGCCAATGATATGATTGGACATGTCTGTTCAGTATGCATGTGGGTGTTGTGGTGCCCTACAGATGTCTTTGCTGTGTGCATGTATGTGTGCACACAGTTCTGCCTTTTGTGAGGCCTACACAGGGTATTATTGACAGCTCCAGATTGTACAGACCAGATTGTACAGCTCACTGTGTCCGGCCACGGCCACGTGACCTGTGCCTGCCAGGGGTTGCATGGGTACAGCTTGGCTACTGTCCGATGACACATGTCCACTGGAACCGTGTCCCTGCTGGGAATGTCCAGGGCCACGTCCACATGGCCTGCTGTGTCCTGGTGTGGACAGTGCAGCACCAGCTGCACTGCTACTGCTACCAGCACTATGGGAGCGGGCATGTGAGGTGGCACGCTCACGTTGACCTGCACTAGGTGGTGTAGCTGGCCTACGTCCATGTGGCCTACACCTCACTCCTACCAGATGTTCCAGCACAGACAGCTCACGCTCGCGGATTGCCATGCCACGGTCAAGGATTCCAACCATGTCACCCAATCGCCTGTCCAGAACATCAGCAATCTGCTGTTGAGCATTTGCCAATGCCTGGATGTTGTCATTTAGGGTACAGATAGCAGCCGTCTGCAGCCTCTGCCCTTCTCTGTTCTGCCGTTCAGCACGTGCCTGTGCTGCTATTACAATCTGGAACATGCGTCTGGTGATACCAGCTGCTGCGCTCTGTCCTGCAGGTGCATGTCTGCCAGAGGTCCTCCTATGAGCAGCACCAGCCACATGCCTGTGTGGCCCATCTGCAGTCATTACACTGACACCATGGTGTGTAGACACACCTTCTGTAGCCACCACATGTTCTTGTTCCACGCTAACAGATGCTGACTGTCCTTCCTCTATGGCCACTGGTGATGCGGTATGTGTTGGCAGCAGAACTGTGTGTGGGGAAGAGGGGGACATAGCTGGGATGGCAACCATTGGCACAGATTCAGCCCCTGACAACCCTGCCTGTACCTCATGCATATGTTCATCACTGCTAGTATCTGTGGGGACACTAACATCAGATGGACCGCAGGAGGGTAATGCACCTACATCACCTGTGAATGCAAAGAAAGACTCTAAATTACAATAGACACACAGACACACACACACACACACACACACACACACACACACACACACACACACACACACACACAGACACACACACACACACACACACACACACACACACACACACACACACACACACACACACACACACACACACCATGCATGTGATTTGACAGATGGCATGCAGCATGCCTGTGATATGGCAGAGGGCATGCAGCTCAGACATTAATAGTGTTAGTAAGCATACCTCCCTGGGGTGCACACTACAGCAAGCAGGTGTCATATCAGTAGCCATGCAGTTCACACAATCATGGTAGTATGCATGCATCCCCGTGATACACCATGTGGACCAGAACAGGATAACAGTACACATGGCTGACATGACCTTGACATGTAATCTGCTGACGTGTGCATTAACATGCATACATGTCTGACACAATGGTGTCCTGACACATGTACAGCATCATAATGGGCATCACATTACGGTGTTGTCTGTATGCCCTACAGATAGAATCATGTTTAGCAAATGTGCATGAGCATGGAAGGGTAGTGTGACCCGTCTACATTGCTATACAGTGTGAAGTACAGACATTGTGCCATTGCATGGCATCATGAGGCATCTATATGCTGTACAATGCATAATATGTACACATTGCATAGCCATAACTGCATGCATACCCATGACATAACTGTGGATTGTGACCCACGATGCTGTGGTGTATACACACCAAACCATGCTGTGTCAAGTGACAGGTCAGTGGAGGACCTACAGATGACACCCCTGCACAACAACTACAGGGTCTTAGCTGCCTGGCAACCATGTCCACACATAGTGGACATGTCAATTCACCATTTCCCACATGACATTGATGTACCACACACACGAGGTGCACAGCTAACGGTGATGTCCTACAGCAGCAAGGGAAATGTACAGTATCTGTGGCCTGATGTGGTGTCAATGTCTGTGGAAGCTGTACAGGTGACTACTGCCATGCTATGACACAGTCGTGATGTTCAACAGATCTTATATGGTAGACGTCAGTGACACCTCCACTAGCTGTACACAGGCTTTTAGGATGTCCAGTGTACCATATCAACTGTATAATCAGTCAACTAAGGCTATAATTGGACCATGTGTGGACAATGTGCAACAGGGTGTGTACACATCACATCTACTGTGTGGCTACGTGTCTTTGTCCATCCCCCATGGCCATGTGTGCACATATGTTGACCAAATGTGTGCGATGGCCATCTCTCATGTCTGTGTTGTCCCATAAGACATACACCCATAGATGTCAGATATGTCACCATCCACAGGGCTATGCAGACAACGGGTTGTATGTTTGGTATGTGGGGTATGGGTCATGGGATAGTGTGACAATATTGCAGCCAGAACACTACGTGTCTGGGACATGTCAGATGGCACATCACAATGTGTGCACCCAATGCAGGGGCATATAACACAATGGTGACACCTGTGGGCTGCCCATATCACAGCTCACTGTGCGGTACTGTTTGCATACCACACATGTTGTTCCACTGCATACTACATATGCATCCATTGTAGAACACCTCCACTGTTGTATACACAGCTGACCACACATGTAGCAATGACAACTACTGTGGCTTCAAGCCGGTGCATCATTTCATTTGTATATATTGCACATGGGTGGCCTGTGTGAATGATGGGTGATGTGACCTGTATATCATGACTGGAACAAACATCAAGTGTGCAACTGTTAACTGGCCACATGGCAAATAGATCTATGCTTTAACATGCCTGATACTGATGACAGTCTCACCTGCAACGGACTCCTGTCTGTGCGGCATGCCAGAGGTACCTGTATAGGGGTGACACAGTAGTGTGAACATTATCCCTGACTGTCTGACAGCCACAGGGCGCACTGTGCATGTTAACGCATTCACCTGCATAATAGCATATAGTATGCACATGTGTGCATACACAGGGTAGCATACTGTAGTATGCAGCATGTGTGTCCACATACATTGCATATGTTGTTACTTTACATAATGTACAGTGACACATGCAACTAAATGGGATATAATAGCCATATGTGCAGTACTGACTTACCAGACAACTCCAGGCTCATTGGTTGGGAGACACCCACCTCCACAATGGCAGCTAGTGTGTTGATGCTGTTCTGAGGGTGTCCCCAGACTGGCCAGTAGCTCCTCGGTGTGTGTGAGTGGGGGCTGGGTTGGTGGCCCACCATCTGTTCCACCTTGTTCCCTGGCGATTGCAGTGGCACGCTGTTTTGCATGTCATATCAAGTCCGTGCAGTGTCTGCGCACCTGCTGGTAGGTGCGGTTATGGCCACCCACATCATTCACCCTCCTGCGTAGATCCTGCCACAGGTCGTCCCGCTGCTGGGCATGCTGTGGCACATGGTTGAACAACACCTCGTAGTTCTCATGGAGGTATGGGATGAGGACATCATCCTCCTGGTGGCTGTACACTGGAAGGCATGTACGAGGCATTATCTGTAAGACATAATGATGGTGACAGGTCACAGTTTCAGAGATGTACAGAGATACTGCTGCACATACATTTCTATGACATCTAGTACATCTGCACAGTAATCTTTGCAAATCATCATGACAGTGACACGACTGACGTGTTTGTGTCACACACATGTAACACCCGTTATGCATTGAATATCATCACCATATATGTGTGTCACCTCATTACAGTGTTCATACTCCATGTGAATGCTGTCTTGATGTGGGCATGTCTATTTGCCTGCACTGGTGTTCTTACCTATCTGCACATGCCTGGATGTGTCCACAGTACTGCTGTTGACCTTGATGCTGTGTATATGTCACATATCAACACAGACACAGCCTTAATGGACTTGAGCAGTGACAATGCACACATACGCATGGACACCTGTACATGTATGTGTTTTGCCATATGCATCTACACAGCACTGTACAGCTGTTCAACATCCTGCCACAGATCACCTGTGTTGCACATGTGATAGACATGGGACAATGGCTAGTCGGACGTCATTCGCAGGGATGGTTATCAACCATAGCATGTACGGGCAAGGTTTCCCATCTGTAACAGACAGCCAGTATGCCACCGCGAGGTGCATCAGTGCCGCATTACTGATCTGGACAGTTGATACTACATCTACCATGTGGCCATCACACCATGTATGACTGGGATGACATGTGCAGCTTTGATGGACAGGGTTTCATGGTTCAGCAGGAGTATGTCACATGTATGGCACAGGGATCTGTCCAGCATGTGGCGATCCTAGTATTAGGACGGTGGCTGTCCATGACGTATGTCTTACAGATCAGGATATGGACATGTAGCATGTCCATCATCATGGGATAGCAAATGTCTTTATGCAAGGTAGACAGCATGCTGCGTAGTGGAGGTGAGGATTGTGAAGGCTGGTATCGCCCATCCACGCATGGCCATTGCCCCTTAAAGGTGATATGTGATCCAATATTGGTCACCCCAGTGCTGTGTATGCCTGTCCGATGATCTCCATGCTCATGGATGGCACCCTGTCATGACATGGGTACCTCGTATGACTACCCAAGGGGCCTGGAGACATCACCAAGGCAGGGAGGTGTACTGCACAGCACCATCCCTTACACAGTGTCCATAATGTTGACCACAGCCTAGGTGGTAGTTAATGGGTACAGGGATGTTCACCTAGCGGTGACAATGCTGATATCATCCATCAGAATGTGCACATATGTCACACACCTCACCCACACAGCCCATTCTGTATGTTGTTCACAACACTGACACAGCTATTCCTCATAGGTCATGGCCATTCACATCCTTACATACACAGATGCCTAACATTTGTCTGTGTGGTATGGGCTACAATGAGGGTGGAGTACAACATATTACCCTGTTCTACTGCAGCTGGCACTGGTGTGATATGCACATGTCACTCTGACACCTTTTGTAGTTGTGAGTCTGTCAACAGGCACTGGTAAAACACTCCTGTGACATACAAAGGTATTTGTAATCAAATATCCGTACTGTCTTGTACATCTGTACTGCTAACATCTACAGTGATAATGGTTCATGGACATGCACACCATACTCAGGTGCCACCCATTATGACTGTCGTCACCACTTGTGGGTTGATATTATCCAACACTCTATCTGTATTGTATGGTCATGCTAGGCACTTGCTCAGAATTTGAGCATGTCATGAGCTACTGATTGATATAGCACCCATTCCACACCATTTCCCACAGGTACACTGGCTGTCCTAAAATTTCCAGCTTGCTTATGGTACAACAGCTGTTGTACACGTAACGCACATATCCTGTGAGACATGGTTGTATATACAGGCATGTCCGACTGTCACGTACCAGTGCTATTGCCTGTCTATATGATGGATATGTCGTACATGTGGCAATAGAGCAATTGTCTCATGTACACATTCATTGCTCACCTCCCAACATATGACACTACAGCCTGTGGGGGATGCACTTATGCAGCCCTGCTGGGGGTAATGCTGTCACCAACCCTGGCTGCACCTGATAGTCATGTGGGGATGTGTAACATTTGCAACACACCCCACTCATCACATAGTCTCACATGATCTCCACCACAGGCCACACATACGAGGACAACTTGTGCAGTACCTCTCCATACTCTGTATAGGCACCAGAGGCAGCCCTCATCATGGAACACAACATCACCAACTTATAGCCCACAGACTCATGTGTGCCCATCACATACAGCCAATAGGGTGTTATAACATACACAGCACACCAGTCATAGGTGAGTCTGTAGGTGGTCACACTGCAGCTCCACACAGCAGGCTACACAAGGTGATAGTTGCTTACATCTTGCTGTCGGGTAACTGGTTCTGCAACATAACCTATGCACCCATGCCACACCTCACCAGGTATGATGTGACTGTCATTCTCCATGTTAGTGTGACTGCCCTGAGATGCCACTTCACAGACTATGTGTGCAGGGACATGCAATAGCTCACCAGTGTTGTAGCCCTGAAGGTGTGGGCCTAGCCCTTGGGAGCATTATGCATTCATCCTGAACCGATACCACTGTACAATGACTGACAGTGTCACTTCAACAGTTGCCTATGCTTCTGCTGTCATTCCACAGGCATCTGGTATCTGTCTGCTTTGACTGACCTGGTCAAACAATGCTTTGACACAGAAAACCTGCACCTGTCAGCCCTGGGAGTACAGATCAAATGTAAGGCTCTTGCTGCTTCTATACTGCCTGTCTTGCACAGTTTCCCATAACAGTCACCGGCAGAACGGGAACTGGCAAGCAGGACATGGGGTCATGTGACACATTGCCTGCATCTTGCTCTGTGATGCACGAAGCAAGGCACACCTTATAATGCACCACTCCAATATCTCTGCAGTGACTGGGGCCTGCCTCTAGGCTCTGCAGAGCACACCTGCAATGACAGGTTATAGACAGACCATACCTTTCAGGCACATACCTGGACCGGCACACCCACAGCTGGGTGTTCCCATATCCCACTATGTTGTACACACATCCTGGCTAGTTACTTAGCACAATGCATCAGAGGTGCTCCACGTGCAACTAACTGTGTCCGGAACCACTATACACATTGTAACAAGCTACAGATTCAACAACATACCCCACGGTTACCAGACCTCATTTGTTGGTGTATTGGACAGTAGGGCTCAGAGAGCTACTACTGATGTGTGACTGACACTACCACACACTTAACTGGGATAGCCACTCATGTACCGACACATCCATGAGTCATAACCTCCACTCGGCTGGATCAACCCATACACACCACCTCCAAGACCAACATTAACCTTGACATGAACACTACCAACATGTGACTGGTGTTCCACACCTGGGGTTATCTCCTCATTGGTGGATTCCAAACATATGCTAATCAACCTTATTAGCCACATCCCAGCACCACACCCTTCATGGCATACACAGTACATGAGTACTACAACACCTACTACAGACGTCTTATGACAGCGGTTGATAACGTCATGACACCCGTGCAGTTGGACAATGCACTTACAAATGCTGAAACATACCCCAGTGCACTTCATTAGCATGTACACGACTGCATGGATCATGCTATTCCACACAGAGCCATGATGGTACACACCAAATAACAGACGCCACTCTGGTAATCAAGTTCCATGGACATAATGTACAACAACAGGTGGAGGCTGTTGCACAGTGGTGTACAATCCCATGGGTGGGGTAGCTCACTGGTCAGCCTCGGTAGGGCCATGGGATCCCTCATCACATACTCCAAGATTAGCTACATAAACATTACTGCAACACTTTCTGGGGTGTACCACAAGGCATTATGGTGGTATGTCAGTAGTCGTTGGCAACACCCACATCTGCTCTCACATACAACAGTCACTCAGGAACATTACAGACCCAGGTGATGTTGGCAACATGCTGGCAGAGGCATTCAATGCTAACATTACACCCTCTCACTCACTACAGGGCCACAATCTATGCAGGAACATTGCGGTGTCCCTGCGGTCACACCTACACAGTACTAACCTGCACTCTATATGTCCTGGGACACTGGCCCCATGTCACCTTCCAAAGTCCCAGGCTGTGATGTCCACAAACCTCTGGACGATGTCTCCCCACTAGGCCACCATATTCAGTAATAGCCTTGTATCAGACATTGTGGCCCCTGAATGGCACACAGCAACATTTATCACACTCCACACAGGTGGCACCACAATGCATGAGTGGGACTATAGTCCTACACACCTGACTGGCCTGGTCTGCACGGCTATGGGGCACATCATCAAGGACGTCATTCACAGAGATATTGTTGGGCTCCGGTCCTTTGATGCCACCCGGATTGGACTTGTTAGGGCCAGAGCATGGCCCCTACACCTGGTGGACTCCTTTCATACAGTTACCAGGGTAGTTGATGATGGTATGGGAGTCCACACATCTTACATTGTCCTCTCATTGCCTTTCAGCACCATTCTCCATTCTGGTATTGACAACATACACATCCACCTGCACATCGTGCCCTATGTCTCAGGATATTATGCAACGTGGCTCATGGACAGGACACACACCATGAGGGTAGCATACCATAGTACCTACTGCAATTCAGTTACATTTGCCATACTGCAGTCCTCAGTCATTGGGCCCCTCATGTTCAGTATATGCTTCCCTGAGGTACAGGCTAGCACAGAGGGACTTTCCCTGCCTAGCTTTACATACCCCTGCATACAAAGCACCATAATTGATCCACCAGCTGATACTGACTCCATCCATACGGGTGTCACTGTGACAGATACCTGATATGAATATCATGGCCTCAAGCTGCATGACACAAGGTGCATGAACATCACCTTTGCATTACACCATTCACCCACTGACTGTCATAGAGGTGGTAGTCCCCTACATACATGTCACATTGTACATGTTTGTACTACACATGTATGTCGCACCCACTCCTGTGGTTACCGTATTGTCACTGTGGAGTGGATATCCTTCTACGTGGCCACACTTATCTGTACTGGGTGTGTAGCTGGTACATAGGAACCCATTATACCTCTGAACTCAAGATGTCTACACACATTCAAGGGTACACCACCCCATTTAGGGTGTACCTTACACAACAGCTACAGCTTTACATACCACACCATTAACACGCCATGACGTTTATTGAGCTCCGACAGTTAAAGTATGTGGCTGAACTACGGACACCACGTCTGTACACATTTGCATACTACATACTCAGGGGTGACCTCCAGGGCCCATGTCCACAACAATATTAATGGATATACTCCACATACACGACATAAGCAAAAGCCACTGTGAGCAACATGCTCATGGATATGTGCACACACGCAACAATGAGTGGGATGTGCTTGAGGGTTACATTCCCAAACTGGTCACTCACCTTGCTTTGGAACATGAGTCCTATGTACATCACGCAGAGACACTCAGTAGCACTGTTCATATGATACCTCCCTTAGTGGTTGGGAGACACATGTATGCCAGGGATCACTGCAGTGGCTGTACTGTGCAGAGGTGCAGGTAACACATGGCTCTGCTGTACACAGGACACTACCCTAGATAGGTGTCACTGGTGTGAACACGGTAGTTGTGCTTACACATAGACCTGCCAGACTGCATAGTACCTCACTATGAACCTGTGAAGCTATTACATGTCCTGTGTGCATGGTTACTTGGTAGCCCTTCCATTTAGATTAGCTATCATGCTATTGCAATGCCCCATGCCTACAAGCCATATGTATCCTGTTATTGTACATGCCAATAGACGATACCTTTGGTATGCATGATATGCCTGTTATGCTGTGTAGAATATCTGACATATCTACCTACAATACTATACATTACACATATTTCACATAGTATCCCATAATGCAAAGCATACTTGCACAGCGGGACCACCTTAGACATGTCATTGCCGTTATATGCCTATACACATGCCTACTGTGACAGTATATCAACATATACTATCCCCTGCTATGGCACATACCTGTTGGACATACCCTACCACTGACGGTGGGTTGTATGGAAATGTTCTGTTTAAAGCCCTCATGTAGCATCCCTTGTGGTGTCTGTGATGTGTACCTTGTGGCCCACTGCTGGATGCACAGTTTCTACATGCATTAGTATGCTCAGCAAGACATCACTACATAAATACCTTTTCCCACTTTATGCATTGCGGACACTTTTAATTAATGCAAACCAGGCTATACATATAGTAAATAATTAATAAAAAAACATGCTATACATAAACTTACATACCGAGTGTTTTACATGCCTTGTTATCATTACGGACTTTCGTCTCTATCTCTCTCACACTGCTTAAACAGGTAGTTTGTATGAGCATACGATTTGAATGTCTAGCAAGTCATCCTTATATACGTCGATACCTGTAACATGTGGTTTCATCCCACCAATTGGTGTTCCTGAGTGACTAATTACTTGCATATCAGCTGTGCAGCTACTCCATTCACCAATTACGAGCCAACAGTGGGGTATAATTTAATTCTCCACTTGGGCGTTGCCCATTTGCCCTACCTTCGACGAGACGGCCTGTATTGTGTTTTGTTATGTGTAATTGCAACTGCTATGCATAGAGGCAATTATACTTTGGATTAATGTCCCCCGTGGATTGTGTGTGACAGCTAGAGTATGTGGTTCAACATGTGGGTGTTCCTGTCATCCCAACGTCTGATAACGGACTATTGCAAACAAAACCTGTAACATCGCCATTTGTTCCATTATATAACGGCTGCAATTTTGCATGACACCTTTAATTGTATCTCTCACAAGGTATGTTGACGGTTCTGCAGATGTAATTGACTAACTGGATGTTTGTGCTGTTATTGCCGTCTGTATTGCTATAGTTTCTAGTGTGGGGGATGTCGGTGGGTGTACGTAGCATATACAGGTTTGTGGGGCTTGCATTTCTACATATTCCATATATATGTGTGTGGGCTCCATCCCTAATTAAAGAGCTATCAGTTAGTAGACTTACTTTACGGGATTGTACATTGGGCCATTGTTAATTGGTTTCTATATAGTATGCAGGTGAGGTTGATACTTCCATACCTCCGTAATTGCAGCAATATGTAAAGGGATATGTCTAACTGACAGCTATCCCATGTATTTCTGTCCCAGATATTTGCAGTCATTGCGGTTGTGTTGGTAACAGAACCTCTTTGCCATGGGTTGCCACCTTTTCATATGGCCATTGTTGGACACTTTGCGGGATGCACAGCGGTGTTTACAGGCCAACTCATAGCCACAGTCAGTACACAGGTTAGCACATACTTTTATCCTCAATACATACCTATTGTGGGACTTTGGCTACTTATCATATTGCATGTAACATTTATGTTTCTTACATACAGGCATAACTATTTAATGCAACTATTACATTATATATGGGACATATTAATGTCCTACAATCCCGGGCATTTGCCCTTTGTAATGTTTTATGTCAGGGCACACCTGCCCAGGGAGGGGCTATCCCTCGTAATGTGGGACAGGAGGTAACCGTATGCCTACGGCTAGCTATACCCACACCTACCATAATGATATACGTCCGAGTTGGCACTAACAGACACATGATGCGGACACACACACACACATTACAGTCACATGGAGATGCACATGGCACCCTCAACACACACATACACAGACTACGGCGCTCACAAACACAGCTGAACACAGTACCTACGTGGACCGCAACACCGGCAGCGGTAACTAAATGTCCCTTCATATCATCATACTATTACTGGCGGTTGTACTGTTCCTGTACTGTATTCTTTCGGTCTTTCAGCCTCGTGGTTACGCATGTCGGTATGTTACACATTCCATAGTTGGCGGTATCCTATTTATTTGTACCTCTGAGGTGTTATGAATGTCGTTGACCTATCTATATATATTTGCAGATATCGCTGACTCCGTATATATCAACATATATCACTCTATCTCCCTTTCTATCTGTATTATATATATGTATATATGTGTACATATATATATATATATATATATATATATATATATATATATATATATGATACTCATGCCTACCATGGTAGCATAACACTGCCACACTTACTAAACCATGGTAGGCATGGGTAGCGAATTTACATCTTGTCGATATATATATATATATATATATACATATATATATATATATATATATATATCTGACGGGGAAAGTGACAGGCAAGCTACACCTTTCATTGTGTACTTGTTGGTGTATACTGTTTCCTGGACTCCGCACATTTGTGTCTGTACCTGTCACATTACACACCTGCCATAGGTTAGGGTTACCAGCTGTCCCACACTGCGAGGGACAATCCCTCTTTGGGCAGTTGTGTCCTGCAAAATATTTGTGAACATGGCAAATGTCCTGGGATTTTAGAACATACTTATTTCCTATAGTTTATGTAATAGTTGCATAAAACAGTTATTCTGTATCTGAACCACCTATATGTTCTAGAAACAGAATAAGTAAGTAAACATTACAGGAATGAGCTTTTATCTAGGCAAAACAGTGAAGTTCTGCATTTCATACTGGCTGGGTGTATGTGTCGGCCTGCAGACATCTGACGTATGTCCCACATTGGTCATTTGAAGAGGTGGCAACCCTACCATAGGTACATCTTGCCTAGCAATAGTGTTAGGTGATTCTATACATGATTGCGTGTTCTACACCTGACAGTGGTCGTTTTACCCTTTAGAGCAGGCGCTATTAGTACAGGGGTGAATAATGCTGGTTTCACCTGTTCTGGACATCATTGACCGTGATCTGCACGATAGTCGGTGTAGCTTATCCCTATTTCACGCATATCCATATAGTCATATTTAAACGTCGCTTACCAGCAGTGGGAAATGCATATTCCCGGTAACGTGTGCTAAACATGATCTGCTGACCTGCATCCAACATGCATTACTCGTGCCTTCGGGATTACGTTATATCCCTTGCAGGACATGGGACTGGGAACATGCACGACGGTCACTGCATTTAACATATGGCCATCTGGGATTTGTACACGTGTTATGTCGTTTTGCGTGTGGAGTATACTATGGCTGTTACTCCATATTGCACTCACATGGGTAACTCAGTTAGTTTACATATTGATGAGTCCAGTTAATAGTATGCCCATGTGATGTTTACTGGATGTGCTCCGGCACTGGGTATGTATATCTCAGTGAGCCACACACGATACTGTGCTACACCTTCAAATGACCGTGGGTGGAGCATGCTGGGGTGATGAATACCTGTCATGGGTACACCACATGCCTTGACACAACATCCATGATTATATTATGTGCAGCCCGTCATTAACTCAGCAGGGACTCTGTGCTGAGTGAGTGCAGAACAGTGCTTACATACATGTGCTCCCACGATTGCCTCTGCTCCTCTATGCGACAGTTGGTTACTCGATTTGTGGCAACAGCGGACACTGTTTGCCCCATTTGGTGTATGGCCTCTGACAGTCAGCCGTGAACCTACCGTTGTACCTGGGAACCTATACACACAGCACCACCATATGGTGATAGGCACATGTACTGTTCAGGTGTTGACATTCCTTGTTCCTATAGCTGTTGTGTGTACAAAGTTTGAGGGCTGCCTATGTGGGATTCACACAGTGGGCCACCTATACATTACAATTTACAGGTGGTCGTGCTTGTGTGCCATCCATTTTACTGTGTGTGCAGGTGGAGAGGTGTGTCAGTCTGTAGGGGCCTACACTGTCAGAGAATGTGCTATATTTTCCTTCTCTGCCAAGGTGTAGGCATATTAGGCACGCCTCCGTCTGCCTACTGGGGCTGGCAGAGTGTGTTCATGGTCTGAATCCCTCTGTGCCTGTGATGGCCTTGGCAATTGCAGTGGGCTATGAGGGCCTTCACCATTTTGTCCCTGCTGCAGCTGTTTCTGCAGGATCATATTATGTAGCATGGCACATATTATGACGATGTGGGCACACGCGCCTGGAGAGTACTGCAAGGCTTCACCAGATGTGTCCAAGCACCGGAACCGTGATTTCAGCATCCCAAACACACGCTCTATGATGATTCTGTTTTGTGCGTGTGCCTCATTATGGCGTTCTTGCATGGGTGTGTGTGCATTTCTGATGGGAGTCATCATCCACGGCTCCAGTGCATAGCCAGCATCCCCCCACAAAGTGGCCATGTGGGATGTCCCTCCTGACAAATACCTGATACAGCTGTGAGGCATGCCAGATATGGGAGTCATGGTAGCTTCCAGGGCTGCCAGCACACACATCCATGATAATGCCCTGGGCATTGCACATGACCTGGAAGTTGATGGAGTGGAATCCCTTGCGGTTTATGTAGTGCCTACCATGCTCACCGGGTGGTGACTTGATTTGTATGTGCATGCAGTCTATCACACCCAGTATCTCCAGGTAGTGTGCCACATGGTGGAAGTGACGCATATTGCTGGCCAACTCCTCCTGAGTTCGGGGGAAGTATATATGCCCATTGGCATGTGGTAACATGGCATCCAGGAACTGGTGTAGTACCCTGGATGCTGATGCCTGTGAGATCCCCATTATATATCCAGTTGGCCTTTGAAAGGTACCTGTGGCTAGTATTCGCATGCTTACACATACCTTCATGTCCACTGGGATGGGTTCCCCTCTGTTATTTCTGGTTCTCAGGCGTGGCTGGCACAGCTCCACTATTTGCTGTAAGATGTCCCTGTCCACCCTGTAATGCTCTACTATCTCCAGATCATGTAGCCCCTGGTAGGTTACCCTTGGTCTGAAAACTCTTCTCCTCCTCCGGGGCCTGCGGTGGTTGTCGGCATCATCCTCCACAATACCGTCAGTCTCTAACACATGCTGATGAATCACAGCTATGGCAGCTCCCAACATGTACATTTCAAAAGTTCCCCATGTGTTTACACCTATGGTGCAGTGTTTGGGAATTCACAGGTGTGTGTAGGGTGCTTTCACACTTTATACTATTGTGCTGTGAACACCGATGATGTCATAGGGTGTGTATGTACGATCGTAGCTACAGGGTATATTATGTGTTTTACTACCGTAACTACTATTGTGGTGCCTTTGGTGTTGAATTACATTTGGCTGCCATGGATTACCTCTTGACCTTCCCTTTACATTTCTGCATGTTCTACCTACCATTTTCTGGCATGCATCCAGCAGCCTGCTTTCATTTGTACTTTCCTAGACCTGGCGTATCTTGCATAATGTGTGCTATTGCCGGTCTACTGTCGGTTTGCTTTGCTCTGCTATGATAGATCTCCTATCTTTGCAATCCAATGCCTCCCCTCCTTTCTTTGCATTCCGATGCCTCCCCTATCCTGTTTTACAGGTTTCTGCGAGCAGACTTGACAGCTGCCGTCGATTGGCCGCCGTGTGTTGATTGGTGTTGATTTCTCGTTAGTACGCCAATTACCCTACTTCGGCATTTCCTTCTTTTCTTCCCCTGACCTTCCTGTTTGTGCTATTGTTCGCGCTGTGTGCACCCACTTACTGGGTTTCAGGCATGTTTTCATCCCCGTACACATGTGCTTTTGGGCACCATGTGTGCTCTCAACTAAACGATTCTATACCTTCCTCCCCACCCCTGTCCTGCAGCTTTGCTTAGCAACGGCTAGGCCAGTTTGCATTGTTCCAATGTGCTTGCTGCTACAGTGGCACACCCCTCTGCTGATGCCATGTATCTCCTCTGAGCCACTCCTCAG
>NC_056731.1:185656448-185718948 GCF_019279795.1 Protopterus annectens | reverse complement strand
TAAGAATGGGAATTTAATAATCTTACTGTGTAACAAAATCAAACTTGCAATAAAGATAATAAGCAATAAGATACAGATGAACATAAAATACAACCTAACAGCTTACATAGCTAATTAGAAATCAAATTAAATTTACATATTAATCTTAGCTGACAACTGATTTTCTCTTTGTGAGCCTTAACACTTTACACAATGTACATAAAACTAACACTGTCTGTTGTGAAGGTGAACATTCGCAATTAACTGGGGCAGAAGTGGGATGTAGCATCCATGGGTCTCATACAGTGTATTGCAACCTTTTTTCTGACAAAATCAAATAAGAAAATTATACCTCAATCAGATGTTAATATACTGAGAATCATAACTGCACTAAACTGAAAGGAGAGCAGAACAGTTTAACATAAGCTCAGGTTTATAAGTGTAGTACTAAATAGATTCCAATGATGAATTTGTGAAGATTTGAAAAAGCAGAGGGGATTCATAATGCTGTGAGGAAAAAGGTGTAGCAGCATTCTGTGCAGCCTAATATGAAATATAACATGGTACAAAATGATGAGCCATGAGTAAAGGAAGCACAGTGTAAAATCTGTTATAAAGCAAGAAAGCCTAGAAAAATTATTTTATTTATTTACATTTTGTTAGTTGTGTTAGTGTTGCTGATTAAAGCCCATGTTTTTGAAGGACAAGGGAGAAAAGCTCCCACTTAAAGGAGAACAGGTAGACATGCATTATTATGGAATACTCAGCCCTGGGGTGCTACTGGTCAGACGGAGGTACAGCTGGAGGCAAGGCAAGGACTGCTAGATGCTCAATCACTTTGCCGGTGCTTTAATCACGATCAAGTGGGCAGTGTTCCCCTAACTCCTCAAACGGATCTGACAGATGTCCCAACATGACCTAATATGAGCTCTGCTATTACCCATCCAACAACAGCACATCTGTGACGATGTTTGCAGGACACTCTCCAAGTCCTCAGGAGATGCTGCCCTAGTCTACTCCCACTATTCCGTCTTAGAGGAAATGTAACAAATGGTGCCCACAATGCACCCCACATGATTTGAGGACAACATTAATCTTCCATGTGTGTATTCTGAGTCTGCAGCTACTTGTGAGGGTGAAGCATTTGCTAGCTGTATACCACACACTACCAGACTGGCATCAGTTACAGCCACATTGCACAGGCCTGGCTGCTTCTCTGCTCCCTCATTATCAGAAATGGAGGATGAGCCATTTCCTGGATGACCGATAAAGACACACTTAATGCTTGTTTAAAGTGAAGCACGCATACAAATAAACAGCATGTCAGATAAATCTAGAAGACAGACTACAAGCAATGTATATACCTCATTTATGGTGCAGCTGCTAGTACTGTTGCACAGTCATATCTTATGGTTACTTCTGGTCTCATATGAAATATAAAACTGTATATGTCATTGTGATCATAGCTGTACATTCTTGAGTTCAGGTAATAGGTGTAAACATGCATGGTTGTGTGCTTCATTGTCATTATTGCCTTCCTCACCTATACATATAAAACAAAGAAATATAGTGATATAATCTCTACCAATGTACACAGTATATAATGGTCATGTGAAGGCGATGGACATCACATGTACCTGTAACTAGCCCAAGTACAGGATATGGACACAGCCTATGAAGATTAGAACACTATGAAAGCAAATGTACAGTAATACTCATGCAGCATTTGCCCATCAGCAGCTACCCGTGGTTAATAAGCTACCTCAGGCAAACTGGTCTAACAGCATATAACATGGTTTCCTACCAAAAGGATGTGGGGGGTCTTACTACAAATAGCTCTAACTCCATGAAATAATGGAACTGCAGTTACTGCAGAGCATTCCAGATATGGAAGCACTTTTTCCCTTCCATGTGATGCCCATCACATTACTCAGCCCCTGTCCTATCATCTTCTTTAAATCAAAGTACCCCACGCCATGCAACTCTTCATTATAAAGGCTTTTATAATCAGATTCCAGAAGGTGAATTCATCTGGGTGCCTTAGTGGCTCTAACCATTTGAAGAGGTTACTCAGCTGGTAATAATAATAATAATAATAATAATACTAATAATAATAATAATAATAACAGTATCAGTTTGTTAACCAGGTAGTCCCACTGGACATAATGGTCCCTTTTCAGGCGTGACACAGGAGTAATGTCTGTAGTGACTTGCTCAAGGTAACACAGCAAGCAAATGAGGACTGAGGGAACCAAACCCACTTCACAGGAACTGCAGTTCATATAGCAACATAACATGGTAGTTAAGTAGATGTGTAGAAATCAATTGAATCACTCACAGCTGGCAAATAAAGCCTGCATGTAATGCTTGTATACTGCAGGGTATAATAATGTTACAGACAATAGCATGTGCCCTGAGAGGGAGTTTGGTATCACAGCGTGGTTTGTAAATTCTTATTTGCTGCCAATTTAAAATCTGTTGGACGAAAAGTGTGGTTTGTAAATTCTGATGTATACCTCTCAACCTCTTAGCATATGAAATCTGGACAACAAAAACAATGGGGGACACAGGTCCAAAAATTGGGACAGATTTTAAATATTGCTCTTTATTTTATTTTACATTTGTTTATCAGGGTTGTACACTGATCACAGCTGACCATTTGCTGGTACTCCCCAGGAGAAATAATTCATAAAAAAAGAAAAAAGTGTAACAGAGAGGCAGTAAGTTGTACAAACAAATAACATAATAACAAAATGTAACAAATCTATACTGTAGTAATTAATAGATGTAGCAAAAGTTATGAGAGTAATGCATATTTTACAATTTTACATGATAGTATTTCAGGTTTATAAACATATTTCATATTATATTATTTCAGGTCTAATAAATTTAGAATTTTGCTAGAGTAACAGGTTTTGCATCAACATGAATTTTCTGTACAGTATGAAGTATGAAACTAAAGTTGGCATTATTAACAGACTAATTTTTCCCCTTGGGTCTTCAAAGTAAAGACTCTTTTTTTCTTTCTCCTGAAGATATTATGGGTTTGATTAGCAGGTACCAGTGGTACAGCATTGTAGTATATCTGTCAGTCTCCTAGTGGAAGAATTCTGGACAAACCCAAAAAATAATGGGTATACAAAGGTCCGAAATCAGGGACAGATCATAAAATAATGTGCATACAAACTTTAGAAAGTTGATAAATTAACTGGTTTTGCATTAACATGCATTTTCTGAAGGATATGAAGTCTGAAACTGAAATGTCTGTCATTATTTATTGACTTAAATTTTCAATGATTTGCAAGAAAAACACAAATGTTATGAGGAACAGATCAAAGTACGAGGCAAAATCTCTGAGAAACTCTGGACAGTTAAGAGGTATGGAGCATAGTATGGGGCATTTGTTAAAATACCAGCATTTGTTAATGAACAAATGCTAGTCTTGCATTCGCAGTCATGGATGAAGCACTGAAGCACTCAGTATGAGGTAGATTGACTGTAATAAGATGCTTCCTGCATTTGTAGCAAGCAGTTTGCTACAGTTTTAAGCACAAGTCTTTTTTTTTTAAACTGAAAACTTTGTTTTTAGTTACATTTCTAGCAACCCTAGGGGCCCCTTAGTTGCAGTCCCCTATTGTGTCCATTGAGTCCAACTGGCTTAAGCCACAGTCCATAGTGTCCCAGCATTTACACCTGCAGCTATTCCATCTAGCAGAATGACTTATTGTTTGGGACTATGGGACAATGAAACTGATTCCACTCAATAATTAGGACACTTAATCTGCCACAGTAATAGTATACCATTTTATAGCAAAATTATATGTTTTATGATTACTAAGATCATATGTTTTTTTGGCATATTTAATGAATGGCTTTTATAGTTTACCATGGAATTTAAACCCAGACCTTTGCTTTTCTTAATATGTAATCATATTGAATTAAATTCTGTTTTTGGTACATATACAGACTTCACATATTAAGTACTGCTCAGTCAATATTTTCTTTATTTTTTGTCTTATTTTCCTACCTAGCTGTCATGCTTGCATACACAGTTATCCAGACTAATTTTATGTTACATTTTCTTGACCACACTTCTGTTAAAACAATTGCACGTGGATCCATTTCAATATAAAGGACACTATGGCTACAGGTATACTCTTCACTATCCAAACCTTTTTAATAATTTACTCATAATATTGCCTTTCCCCTTTATGAACATAATTATTTCACATATAATTATATATGGGCAGTACATAAGCATATATCCCTGAGTATGTTAGTTTATCTATTTGTTAGCTGTGTAAGCCCACTGGGAACAATTGTCATTTCTGGAGTAACCCACAAACACTATCTGGTTATGAGACTTGTTTACAGTCACACAGTAAGTGAACAGAGGTGGAAAAATATCAAACCCCGAGCACTTTACTACAGAAAGCAGCTCACTAACAGCTCAGAGCCTTATTCTTCTGTGGTAACTGTCAGGTGTGTGTGTGTGTGTGTGTGTGTGTGTGTGTGTGTGTGTGTGTGTGTGTGTGTGTGTGTGTGTGTGTGTGTGTGTGTGGGTGCAGTTCATTATATAAATGGGGAAGAAAGGTGGAGACAGGTAAGTTAGAAAAGTGGAGAAGATGAGAACACAAAGGTAACTATAAAAAATGACAAGTTGGAGGGAGGAAATGTATATTTTTGTGGGAAACACTGCCGTTTGCAATACAAAAAGAAGAAGGGTACATGGGGAAAGTAGTGAGAATTGGACATAGGAGGTATAGAAGAAAAGGGAATGAAGCAAGAACAGCAAATAAACATAAAAATAGGCACAGACAGACAAGGTGGTGCTGACACAAAAGTTGGGGACAACAGTGGATAGCTACAGTCAGACAGACAGACTGTGGACACCTAATGATGATAATAATGATATCTGGTAGTGTGAGCAGAAGATTAAAGCTCTGTGCTGTGCACAAGCTGCTTTCTGTGGTCCAGGGTACAGGGTTTAATTCCTTTCACCTCTGTTTGTCTACAGTGTGACTGGGCAAGTCTCTTAACCATGGTGATACAGAAAATGGACAATTGTGCCCAGTGGGCTTACATGGTAATAACAAATCAAGAAAATTAAAAAAAAATCATGCTAAGAGGATATTATTAGCAAGATATAAAGAATCTGTACCACTTTGGGCTTGAAAACTTTAAAATGAGCAACTGTGAATTCAAGACTTTACTGAGTATGACTCTAAACTTTGAGACTCATATACTGAAGGAAGACAAGAAACCTAGTAAGATACTCTTGCACCATATTCAGCACCCATGTGGATGATGGCAACAAGGTCATAGAGAATGGTTATGTAAAAGTGAGGGTTGGAACACAGCACAACTGGCATGGCAATTTTATGTCTGGTTGTGGGAGGGAGATACTGTAGGCTATGCTCACCAATTAAGGACATGCTACACAGGAAGCAATGACTCTCTATGTAGAGTGAGGTGTGGTAATGTATTTTAAAAGGGAAACACAGCATGCAGAGCACTAGGGGTTTAATATGGTGGTGTAGGAGGGGGGGGGTCATGATAACATGCTCTTTATTGCATAAGGTACAGGAAAAGGGGAATGATTACAACACTATAGGGGACATCTGAATGGCCACAGAGTGGGGAAGGGGGCAGTACACATAGGTTAGAGGACATCAACAAAAGGCCACACACAGACCCTGACTAAAATGTGCAACTCAGAGTTGTAAAGATCATGCCATGGGCCCACAAAAGAGACAAAGGCTGGTAAAGTTCACTAGTCAAGAAACTGAAGAAACCGAGCTAAGAGAAGAGTTGCTTGACTTACTAGACACAGACATACATATAAAGATCAATGAAAGAAATAGACTGCGGAAGGTCAATAAAACCTAAAAAGTCAGAAGACTGATAAAGCAAATGAACACAGTAATTAGGACTGTCCATAGAGATTTATGTGATATAACAGAAGTAAACAGGATATATTACTGTGCAGCTAAATTAATAACTGATAAAGTTCTACCACAAGAACAGAAGGTAGTGAGGGAAAGGAAGGGGGGGAAAGAAATCGAATACCATCATGGAAGTATCGACTAGAGAAAACCATAAAACAACTAAGACAAGAGTACAGGAGAGGGAACAGATCAACAAAAATACTCAGAAAGATACTGTAGATGTGATAAAAGCAATGTGCAATATTAGAACAGATCAGGATCTATCATGCACTATCGCAAATAAACTAAAATTTCAGCACAGGCAGAAAAACTTAAAATATATGCAGATAAATATAAAGGAAAAGTGCAAAATAAGCAATTTATTGATAACCCAAAAACGTTTTATACAGAATTGAGAAACAAGGTAAAAGTAATTGAAAGACTGCCAAAAAGAAGAAATAGATGCATTTTGGAGTAGTATCTATGAAGATCCTGTGGAACATAACAAAGATGCTAAATAGATAAAAGAAGTAAAAGAAAGAATAAGAAGTTTAAAGGTACAGGATATGAAATGGGATGAAGTAACAGCCAGACAGATTGAAACAAAGTTAAGAAAAGCGTCTAATTGGAAAACCCCAGGCCCAGTTGTAGTACCTAACTTTTGGTTAAAAGTACTAACATCTTTGCACAAATATTTAGCCATGAGTAAGAACTATTTATATGCGCACCCCAAATGGGCACCAACCTGGCTAACAACAGGAAAAACAATGCTACTACTTAAGAGTGAACCTGGAAGCTATCCCAAAAATTATAGACCAATAACTTGCCTTCCAATGACATATAAACTATACACGGGAATTGATGCCGACAGAGTTTATAGTCATTTAGAAGAAAATTCAATTATGGCAGTAGAACAAAAGGGCAATAAAAGAAAGTAGTATGGAACTAAGTATCATTTGTTGTTAAATAAAGTCATAGTGGAGAACTGTAAAAAGGGGAAGAATCTAAGTATGGCATGGATTGACTACAAAAAGTATTTGATAGTACCCCACATTCATGGATAAAAGAGTGCTTAAAAATGTACAAGATGCACCCTACATTGATCGGCTACATTACAGTGACCATGAAACAGTGACAGACCACTTTGCAATTAAGCTATGATAAAGGACAAATTATTATCCCAGGGATAAAAATTCAAAGGGGGATATTCCAGGGTGACTTTCTGTCACTGTTGCTATTCTGCCTTGCCCTTAACCCATTAAGCTGTCAACTTAACAGCTTAGGCCATGGCTATAATTTGGCTCCTAGAAAACAACATTCTAAAGACTTCCCATCTTCTCTTTGTCGACAATTTGAAACTGTATAGCTCATCAGATGAGGAACTGAAATCACAACTGCAAGTTATCAAATTTTTTTCAGATGATATAAGAATGTCATTTGGTCTTGATAATTGTGCAAAAGCAACCTTTAAAGCAGGAACACTGGAGCACCAGGAAAACATCAGTTTGGAACAAGAATGTGGTATAAAAGAACTTGAGCAAGAAGGAGTGTATAAATACTTGGGAATTGGTGAAGGATCAGCAATAAAACATGAACAAATGCAAACAAAGCTTAGTAAGGAATACTTCAGAAGACTTTAATCCTGAAAACAGCATTGACATCTAGGAACAAACTCCAAGCTATAAACCAATTTGCTCTTTCTGTCCTAAATTACAGTTTTGGAGTGATTGATTGGCCCCAAAACGTGTTGGATACATTAGATATTAAAACAAGAAGGATGCTTCATGCTCACCAAATGGTCTATAAAAATCAGTGCATACCAAAATTATACATTCCATGTTCTGAAGGAGGGATGGGCCTCCTTGAAATTGATTACATGTACAGATCTGCAATCGTAGGACTCAACACATATTTGCTGACCTCACAAGACGCAAATGTAGTGAAAGTTTTGAAACATGAGAATAAATTTAAGATGACTTCTCTGCTTAATCTAGCAGAAGCATATCGGTGTCAAGCAGAAATGGAAAGCAAACCAGAAGTAGATAGAAATCAAGCAGCAACTGAATGTGCCAAAAAACAAAAGAAAGAATATAAGGTGAAGGACCAGATGAAAAGGCAAGGAATGTGGACAATGCATATAGTTGCAAGTATAGAACACTTCTGGAAGAGTCTCATGTTGATCAGGAATGAATGCAGGAATGGTAAGGAGAGATGAATTCAAACCAAGAGATGAAAGGTTAATATTGGCAGCCCAAGATAGTGGACTATGTACACATTGATTTACAAAGTCCATTGAACTTGTGGGAGAGACAGACAAATGTAGGTTTTGTAAAACAAAATTGGATATAGTTGCACACCCTGTTGCTGGTTGTGACATACCAATGGCAGAAGGACTGTATACTGAAAGGCATAATAATGTGGCGAGAATGTTGCACTGGGGATTGTGCAAACATTATGGTACTGAAGTGGCTGAAAAGCACTGGAAACATCAGCTACAAAGCATCCTAAATAATTATGAAGTCTACATCACATGGGATCACCCATTACCAACAGTTCAAAAGACAGATGTTAGAAAACCATATATAGTGGTCCAGGAAAAGAAGACAAAAGTAGCATTGATCATTGAAATTGCCACACCCCATGACTACAGTGTCCTGCGTATAGACAGACACAAAGTCATAAACTATCAGGATTTGCAGGCAGAAATGAGAGCAATGTGGAAGAAAGATAACCAGATGGTTCCAATAGTAGTAGGAACAGAGTCTTATAAAAAAGAGTCTACAATCCTATTTGAATATGTTAAATACATGTAATTCCATACAAATTACAGAACGAGTCATTACTGGGCAAATTGTGAGTGCTGTGAAGAGCACTTTTGGCTGACATCAAAGAGGAAAACAATACTAATTTCATGAACTTTAATTATACTTTGACTTAGGAATGGGGTCCATTCTTGTCATGGTATTAGAAACCCAAAAGATTTGGAGAAATTAAAAAATGGGGAAGGGGCAACACACATAGGTAAAAGGACATCAACAAAATTCCACTCACAGACACTGAATAAAATATGTAACTCAGAGTTGTATAGATCATGCCATGGGTCCACAAAAGAGGCTATTAGTTCATTAGTCAAGAGACTGAGCTGTTAATGCAGGACCTTTGTACACATTATGCACATCCTATGAAAAGTAACATGGATATGGTTTATTAGGACCAGTTTTAGCAGGAAGCAGTGAAGGACATCAATTGTGTGGGTGGCCATATAAGTTTCTGCAACAGGTGTGGCAAAGGGTAACTGATATGATATTATACTGCATGCAAAGGACAATGCACATGACATTGCCAAGGATATGTCTACCACAGGAGGCAGACCACTAATACAGAAGAGACTCACAGAGGTGGTGGAGATCCTGGCAAACCTTGCCTGGGGGAAGATAGTGGACCCTTACACATGTTCTGGTTTGGACATGGCAGATGGACTGGCAACAACAAAATTAGTGTTGTAGGGGATACAGGTAAGCAATAGTTATATGTTCAGATGTTATAATGCACTGTATGTGTGGCAGGATTTATTCAGCAATAGTCTTCTACAGTCCTGTCCTCCAGGTATCTCTGAGTTGCAACTGTAGCACTCTGCACAGCAGGTAATATATGTACCCATATGCTTTTTGCATGTTGTATCATTTATCATTGGTTAAGCGTATGTATGAGTGCCACCAAAGGTATAGGTGTCCATCACAGTGAGACAGCACATGCCTTCTGTCAACATGTTACCTGTGGATGATGATGATGACAACATGCATACAGCAAGTCTGATGAAACATTGGTGCTGTTAGCAGCAGTAACATGGGAGGCCTTACCCCATCCTCTTCATGTGAGCCCCCATGGAGGGAAATTCCAAATATTCAACTTCATCAATGTTTGGCAGACAACCTGTAATTGTGAGTTGCACCCAGACTACAGAAAAATCTCCAGTGCACACAAAATCTGAGAACTTCACTGCTCACATGGGAGAAGAGTAATGATCTATGCCACTGCCATGACTCCAGGGCTGTCCCAGATTGGGTGCAACAACTGGCATTAATCAGCTGACGTGCAGATGAATGATCTAGGTACAGACAGCTACTACTCACAACTTTATGGAGATGGTGAGTTTGCTGCATGGTCTGTCTGACAAGGTGTGGCATCTACATGGCCTGTGGGATGATGTCTATTATCTGCATATTGACATGAAGCCTAGGGGCATCCAGTCACCAGTGGCTAACATTACATCTATTGTTGCTTCCATGAGGTGTATGGTAACTTCCCTGTGGTCTGCTTCTGCAGAATTTGCTGTCTATAGCTGTGTGAGGATCCAGATTTGAGATGGCTAGTCAAGGGCTGAGCATGTCACATGACACAGACTATTTATGAGACAGCATCACTGTGGACTTTGGCCAGAGAGATCACCACTCCTGTGTGTGCCTAGTCACATGTTCATGGCCAACAGTGCTCCTCAGGCTCCAAACCTGGGGCAGTCCAAGACCACCTGCTCTTGTTTCTGTAGCTGTACACTATCAATATTCCCTGTGGATAGATGGAACTCCATCCCTGCACATGATGATCATGTGAGTCATGGACACCACATTTCTATTGGCTCCTAGTATGGGACATCCCATAATGATTAATATACTTGGTCTCCATTCTACATCATCCTTGCTATGGGCTGCATTGATCACAGAGACATCAGGCCAGAAATGTTTGCCAGTGTTTGAGACATAGCAGCTCCACCCTGCCACTTAGAGATTTGATCCCTAAGTACCTACAGTCACAGCAAGATTTTGTGACTACCATATCGATCTAGCAAGACGAGGCCCATATGATAGTGTAGCTGTCACTGAATCACCCTTTGTAAGTGATGATGACTGTGCCCTGCTCACTCCCTAAACTGCATGGGTAAGGTAATATCTGATGTGCAGCATAGTCAGTCCATGCACTGCCTTACATAGCCTGTATGTAGTAATGCATGTATTATTTTATTCTGTTTTGCCTGTATCATGGCCCATAGCTGTGGAGCAGATGCTGCCTCTAACAATGCCAGTGGCGGCTGGTGATGTAAAAATCAAGGGGGCTGCCACAAAACTATATATACCCTGCCCTGCCAAACCATCATCATGAGAGTCCAATCAAGACAAAATAAAGTGTAGAAGAATAAAAATATTTCAATTAAGTACCAAAGTAACATGCTGAAAGTAGAAATCTCTGATGCCCCACTTGTAAAAATGTCATGGGTCGATGGCCTCCCCCTACAGCCATTCCAATGATCCATTACTTGGCTATTCACTCACTTTACAAATCAAAAGCAAGTACACAACCTGTTGTAGCCTGAGGTTCCCTACCACACCACCATGAGTCTACCCACCAGTATATTGCCTGGGGCATTTACACACACACACATGAGCTTAAGTTTTCTTTTTTTTTTTTTTTTTTTTTCCCCTTATTATTTGTAGGGGTCAAGTTTTCATGTGGCAATGATGGTTTCAGTTAATTTCCAATACAGCAAACTGAGGGTTCGCCTTCCAGGTACATGCAACATTTACTCATCCATCCCATTAAATACACTATCTCTCTCTGTTACACACGCACACACACACACACACACACACACACAGTCACACAAATGGATTGGTGGCAGCCAAGCCACCAACTCTTAGTACAAGAAATCTAAACAAAGCCAAATAGTGGTGTGCCTCAATGTATTAAGCCTGCCTCCATCTTGCATGTTGCACCACTCCTGCCTGTTTATCTCCCACCTGACTGTTCATCATGCTCCTTGGCTGTCTGTCCTGCAACCATAGTGGATCTTCCTGTGATGTTTTCCTGCTGCTGTAGCTAATTTTGCACAGCCATATTATGCAACATGACACACACAACAAACATTTTTCTGCAGGTCTCTGATGCTTGTTAAAATGCTGCACCAAAAGCATCAAGGCAGTGAAAACATCCCTTCATTTGACCAATAATGTGTTCTACCATTCACTGCATAATTTTGCATGCCATCTCTGCCATGGTTTGGTGGTTTTGGATGGGGGTCATCAGCCATGGCTCCACTATATATCTGACATCACTTGAAACACACAACTGTGACACTGTTATACGTGGCCTACTACCTGCTTGCATGGTAACTGTATATACTAGCCTGCATAACCACCTAGATGATCCTGTGGGAATTCTTGTCACATGAGCTGTTGGCATAGGTTAGACATGTGCCATATGTGTGAATGATGGATGCTACCTTGGTGTAACAGAAACATTATAGAGATGATACCTTGTGCACTGCAGATCACTCGGCAGTCGAAGGAATAGAAACCATTCCTGTTGAATCATCTGACGCCCTGTGTACCAGTGGGGCCCCTATGTCAGTGTGCATGCAATCAGTGGCCCCCAGAACTTTAAGACAATGGACTATGATGTAAAACAACCACATAGAGGCGGCTGTCTCCTCTAAATTGTTGGGAGCCATACATGCTCCTTCACATTCTACAGCATAACATTGAGGAACTGGTGTAGGGTATACAAGGATGATACCTGAGATATTCCTAGTGTGTCCCCCCCATAGATCTCTGAAAAGTCTCTGTAACTAGGATGGTTAAAGCTACACATACAGCAGTGTCCACTGGAATGGGAAATACATGCAACCCCCTTGATTTCACTTGTAAATGACACAATTTGACACAATTTGGTCTTCTTATCAGCACAGAATACTGTCCATGATATGCTGGACAGTCAGATGCTCAGGTGCTGGTAGATTCGATGCTAATGGCACCACCTCTGAGGTATGCAATGCAGCATGTTACAAGCACAATTCTGACAGTGTGCCTGGTTATAGCTATTAAAGCTACAGACATTGTAGAGTGTTGTACATGATCAGCTCTTGGCATTCAGAATAGGCACTGCACATGAGTTTTACACATCTCTGACTCACTCAGCCATGTCTGATGCCACAGTTTGCATATCACTATATTCCATTTCATTATGCTGTCATTGGCATTCACTGCATCTCAAATATATTTTTTCCTTAGAGTGGCAGCACTACTTCCATCTCTGGATCACCTCCCCCTACTAGTAGTTATGCTGTTTTGCACAACACTATGCTCTGTCTGTGAATACCGGCTCTTATGTTTGCACAACTTTACCTTCACATAGAAACAAACTTAGGAATCATAGGAAGTTCAAGGCTACTACGTTTTGTGACAATTGTGCCTTGTCAGTTCCCATTAGGAGTGCTGGGAGTCTGGGACAGTCCTGCCAGAGGGTAAATTTATGAATACCCATCCAATTATCCTGGTCCCAGTTGAAGGAAGATAGTGTATAACACTGCTTTATCTGCTAGGGGAGTTTATTGCATAGATGAGGGAGATACAGAATAATAAAGCTGTATCTCCACCTTGTTTAATTGATCTGCTGAAGCAGGTTTAGATCCTTTTTTCTGGTATTTGTGGGACTGCTTGATTTGTGAAGGTTCTAGAAATCCTGGACTACTGGGTCCCTGATTGGTCAGAAGGTAAGGCATGGGTCTCCACCAAAGAGCTTACAAGACACAGAAAAGAAGGACACTGCTCCTAGTCTTTATTAGTAGCTTAGGAATTTTAAGCCTATGATCCTTTTTGTTAGGAACCTCTAGGGCCTTTTTAACTGTTTGATTTGTCTTGTGAGGTACATCCTAAATAGAGCACATTATTCCATAACTGGTGTGATTAGTAATGAATGCAAGGGAACAGTATCTTTGTTCATTAGACAATACCTGCTTTTTACAGAACCAACTCGCTGTGGATCTAGCCTAATGAGATTTTTAATGTCAATGTTAAATCAAGTGGGTTATAATGTATTCAATGGCCTTAAATGAGCCTTGTCAGGCTGAAGAGCCTATAGCTTTTGGGGTTGGTAGTAGGGCCAGCTATATGGAGTAGCATCACTAGTGCTGTATGACATACATCTGGGACTGAGCACATGAAATAACTTATGTAGTGATTTCAATAGGGTGTGATTGGTACTGTTTATCAAAGCAGCTGAGTGTTATCTAGTCCCACTGAGCAAGTGTTCTTAGTTATGGAGAGCACTTTCAGTATATATTCTTTAGTGATGATTGGGATTTTGAGAGCTAGGGGCTTGGGTAGTTGTCGCAGGAATGAAATTTGCACTAAATTTGTTAGTAGGATATTGGCATTTCGACTGGGTCTGAGTAAGCTTTGTCATGTATTATGAGTTATGCACATTGTTGGGTGGTGTCTGTTAGTTTTCTAACATAACTAAAGAAGGATTTGTAATTGTCCTTGGCTTCAGAAGCCAACTTGAGTTCATGGGCTGCCTTAGTAGATCTAATAGTGTTTTCAATATTCTTATACAAACATTCCTAATATTTTCCTTGAGTCAGGGTCTTTAGATCTGCTATATACTCTAATTAATTCCCCCTTTATTGTAGCTTTACAGAGTCAGCATATGACACTGCCTTATGTGTCATAGTTGGGTGCATAGTGGGTGGTGTGTTATTGCAATGGTCCCAATCTGTTTTTTGTGAGAGTGAAGTCTCCATATCTCATTAGTATTTGCACTTCTAACTAAAACAGTAATTTTTGTTCAGTAAGAGTTCATTATCAGTGAGTGTATGGAGGTTGTTACACTGCTTTAGGATACCTAATGTTATGAAACGGGCTACTGAGGGGATACAAACAGGCTGACCTTCCATATTGTTCATTTTGAAGTAAAACTCGATTGATTTAAAAACAGTTGTAGAGCTTAAATAAGACAGAGATTTACTGAATATTTAGACAGTTATTCGTTAAGGGGTGGATGGTGTAGTTTATTTATTTATTTATTTTATATTTGTTGACTGGGTTTGTCCGACTGGGCTACAATTGCCTATTTTCAGTGGAGGCCTAAGGAGAAAAGCTCAAACAGAAAAATACAAATTTTACATACTGAATACATATAGAATACATTCATCAGTGCCACACATTACTGCATTACAGTGTCATATATTACACTGTGGCAAGTGAAATACATAGAGGGATACATTCATAATTACATATTATATACATAAAAGTGCAATAGTTACATAGCTGAAATATTTTACTAGTTATGTTTGCACAGTGATGGGTGGTGTATGTTAGTTTTCTAACATAACTAAAGAAGGATGTTATGTATGTATTTCTATTTAAGTGAATATGCAGCTTGGGTATATGCTTGGCAGTGATAGCACAGGTCAGGAGTCTTGCCTAACAGTAGTGTTGAGATAGTTTTAGTGTCTGAGGGCTAAGATGTGCAATGTAGCTCCACTAGGTGCTGCTACAAGCTACTTTTAAGGTATACATAGGACAACTCTAATTATTGATGGGACTTGAGTGCATTGGGTTATATTAGGCAAAGTTACAAATGAAAGTATCTGTGTTTATGGAGTGCACATTGCAGACCTGCTACACTAAATGCATTCCATGCAATATAAAATAAAAAGGAAACATGAAAAAGGCAATGAAAAACAGTAAAGCTCTGACATATAGTGTTTACTTTCCCCAGAACTGCAGCAGTTACCCTACTGTCACAATGAATAAACACTACAAGCTCTAAAAGGCTCACACACCTGACAAAAACTGTTTACTGTAACTTTAAAAAATGACTAAAAACTGAAGAGAAAAATGGCACCACTGTTTAATACACATAACAGGACATAATCCATTTGAAAACAGTGCAAACTGTAAAATCACCCAATTAAAAGCTGTAATTTCACATTCACAGAAAACACAGTAAAATGCAGAAAAATGATATAATCCACCTAAAAGTGAATTAAATAGTTAGGCAAAGCAGATAATCCACTTGGAAAAGCAGTGCAAACTGTAAAATGACTTAATTTACTAGCTGTAACTTCAGATTCAGGGAAAACATAGCAAAATGCAGAAAAAGACATGAACCACTCAAAACATTTATCTGTCTGGTTGTTCATAGGTTTATAGGTTCCTAGGTAAGTACTAGGCAATTGGTATGCAGACCATTACAAGTCTAGCAGACAAACCATATTCAATGCATCCCATATTGATGGCATATAATAGGACATATAAGTCTGCAAATTTTTCCCAAAAGGAATGTACCAGAATGTAGCATTTAGGGCAGCAAGTCCAGGTTTACATGTTGTTGTTGTCTTTCGGTTTTTCCCGGTTAGGGGTCGTCACAGCGGAACTCCGGTCCGCTAATGATTGGCAGTAAATTTTCATGGTGCCGCGTTGCCAGCTCGACACCCAACCTTCAGCGAAGGCATGCCCATTCACACATGTCTTTCGGAACGCCACTCGACCCGCGGGGAGGACATGCAGACTCCACACAGAAGGCACTCCCTGCACACTAGCTGAGAATCAAATGGGAGAACCTCTTGCTGTGAGGCAACAATGCTACTGCTGCACCATTATAAATATCAGAAGTCCAGGTTTACATACAATCTGATATTTATAAATGTCACTTTCACCATTTGTTAACTCTCACTCCTTTTATCAGTAAAGCAGCTAAACATAATGCTTTCCTGATATTGATCTCTTTTCCCATTGTGCATGGAATATATATTTCTCGAACTGTAAGGGAAAATAGCCTGATAAAAGAAATAAGTATTTTTTTTTTTATTTTATTCATCTGCACTTGTTAACAGGGAAGGTCCAAGTACAGCCCATTTTCTGCAGAGGTCCAGAGAGGAGAGATACACTGACCAATGAAAAAATGTGAAACCTGATATAAATAACAAATTACAGATGATTCACGTCAAATTACACATTTTGCTGGGTTAATGCAGAATATCATAGATCATTTTACATTAGGATACAAATGCAGTCCTAGTTTGTGAAATAAAAATGCATATCTGTTTTACAAGACAAAGCGATATTCTGTAAACAGGAATTAGGCTACAATGTAATGGCCAGTCAAGAAAAACATTTTGCATATTTACATTGAGTGTTACAGGATCTACATACCAGTGGTTATAATGTCAGTAAGGAATGTGCAAAGGGGAGCATAGATATGGTAGTCAGGAGGTGTTGGAGTCTGAATCAACTAGGAAGTGAAACAGGAGTGTTAAAGTGTGGCAGTGGGGTAATAAAGGAGCAGAAGAAAGGTATTAAAGTTAAAGCTAAGGAGACAGAAAGTGGAATTAATGAAAGAGAGAGAAGAGATGAATGTTTTTCGAGTATGGAGTTGAAGAAGGAGATGTTTGCGAGATTTGTTTAAAGTGAGGCAGAGAGAGTGAATGTGGTTGTTAAACTAATGGTTCTGAGAGGTGTGTTGGGTACTCTAAGCTTATCCTTATTAAGGGGAAGGGTTGATAGTATGAGCTCACTGCATAAGGACTGTCATGTAATGCTTGATGGTGCATCCAGGAGTAGTACTAAGTTTTGGGTTGTAATGTGTATTTGTTCCTTTTGCTAATACTTGAATGAATGCAACATACTGTTGATGAGGAGCTTACAATCCTTTTCATTTTGTGTATTTTAACTTTTTGACAAATATATGCCAGCTCATAATACTGCTGAGTTGCTAGAAGCAAGAAGATGGGCTTTGCTTATTTACTGCCTGGGAAAAGAAGAAGAGCATATTTTTATTTGGGCATTGCTATTAGTAAATGAGACAAATGATACAGCTCTTAATACACCAAAAACTTATGGTCTTTTTATTACACTCAGACCAATGGAGAAATTAAACTATATAACAGAAGTTTAAAAAGCAGCATTCTATAGCACTAGTCTGAAAGGGAAACCTTGGAAACCATTTACAAAATGTTTGCATAATTTATTTATTTACTTTTGTTGATGGCAGTGTGACCATTGACTCTAGGTGATGGTCACTGCTGACCTGATACCCCAACTCCATGTACAAAATAGGAAAAAGGGAGCTGATGATGAAAGTGATTGGGGTAGTCCACCTGGGCAAGAAAAGCCCCCTTTCAGTGGAGGCCCAGGGAGAAAAGCTTCAGGTAATGATAATAAAAGTACATAAAGTAATGTTCGAATACATAGAGGTCTAAGGAAAACACTACAATAAAAAAGAGACAACATACAATAATGGTCTGATATGTATTGTTCTAATGAAACACTACATTAAGGAACGAAACTGCATAAATAATAGTGTAATATGTAACATGTTAAGGAAACGTTATTAATACAAAAATCTTTGACAATGGCATTCAGTTTATCATCAAAATGGTATAATTTTATGTTATAGAATAAAAAGAGGTAGAGTAAGGGGGATAGGAGGAACCGTAGGTAAGTGGGAGGAGGTGATGGGAGAGATAAGGAGGAAAAATTGAATTTAGGGAAACTGGAGGGAAAAAAGAGAAATCTGTGGAGAAATATAGGGGAGGCACTACAGCAATCTTCCACATGTGGTTAAACGGAAACAAGACAAATGCAGCGGGTGGCACAGTGGTGCAGTAGTTAAAGTTGTCGCCTCCCAGCAAGAGGTTCTCTGGTTTGATTCTCAGTTGGGGTGCCTTCTGTGTGCAGTCTGCATGTCCTTCTTGCATTCACATGGGTTTCCTGTGGGTGCTGTGATTTCCTCCCACATTCCAAAGACATGTGTCTGAAGTGTTTCTCCCCAGGCCTCTGCTGAAAATTGACTCTGTCCTAGTTGAACTTTCCTGGTCAACAGATGTTAAATAAATACAATGCAAATAAGAAAAGAGAAACTAAAGAAGGGAATTTCTGATCTGGATAAAGTAAAAAAATATAGAAAAAAAGGACAGTCTAAGTTCATATCCAATTTTGGGTTGTTAGGAAGAAAAGACCATGCACACATGAACTGTCAGATAGAACTACATAGAATAAGAGTCATCTTGTATCTACTTATCAAGGACAAAAAAAACAACCATTTAATAAAATGTTGCTAATGCTGTTAGAGAAGGACACTTAAATACTGCTGATGGACTTAGAAAGCTTAATCTGCAAAACGTTGTTATGTGTGTTAGTGGAGCGTGTCTCCCCAACTCATTGTAAAATATGTGTTGGAGGACTTTTCTCCCCTTGTATATATTTACTCATCAGCTTATTGTAAAATAATTAAATTTTGTGGAGTTTTTCTCCCTTTATATATAATTACTTATTAATTATTATATAAATGTTTTTGAATCTGTTGTGGAACTCTTCTACCCAGGCCTCAGCTGAAAATGGGCCATTGGCTTAGTCGGACATTCATGGTTACAAATGACAAATAAAAATAAATACAATAATCAAAACTATGAAAATGAACCTGGCAAATATGTTGAAATTAATAGAAACCTACCTAGATTGGATAAAGGACAATTTTGTGCAGATAATGCTTCATCCTAGCTTAGCATACTGTGTGACATGTTAAAAGCCAGTGACAATAGAAAGCTTTTTTCAGTAATGGTGGAAATATGTGGTGTCATCACAGTTTTGGTCACTCTTGTGTTGTGGTACATGCATGTCTAAATGAGTGCCTGGGAGATGTACTAAGCTTGGGCTATAAAGTGTATGTGTTAATTTGGCTTCCACTTGTAAGGTACCTTTCAATGTGCTTTTTATCTGATGGATTTTGGGAACAATCTTGATGTTCAGATGTAATGTGTTTCATATTTTTGAAATATAGGATGGGAAGGTAGAATCTTTGTGATGATATCTGAATTTTGAAGTTTGTTCAGTCATTAAGTTTATGACCTAAGAATGTATGGTGGAACACACCAGTGAATAGCACTTTTCATCGGAAAGATAAGAGTATTTTATATAAGTCAGTACATAACGATCAAGGAAATTTACCTATTAGTTTTTTTTGGGTGTACAGCAGTGGTGAATTTGGTTTGGGATATTAGTGGCACACTTTATTGTGAGCTTGTTTAAGTTTGATGAGGTCTGTGTGATATAAATCGGTCAGAAGTGAGGCAGCATGCAGTAAGGTAGACAGTACACTGTAGAATGCAATGTTCTTTTCAAGATTGCTTTAATCTTTAAAGAGCACATGATTTTTTTTTTATTTTATATAGTTTTACTGACGTGTTGATCAAAGCTCAGAATTTTACCGCTTATAGTGCTCGATAATGTTGCATTTTGGGGTACTATAATTTTTGTACTTGTTTACGTAATATGTAGACCATCTACTGTGTCTGGCTTAGTCTGTTTTTTTATGAAAATGACTGCCTTTGAGGCATGTCTGAATATTTATGAAGGAAAGCTAGAGCTAGTTAATGATTTCTTTCAAGGGTTTTTGAGAGTAACAAAACTGTAGAATCATCTGTGCTGTGGATCAGCTGTGCAGGAAGTGAGGTGGTAGAAATATTATCTACAAAGATATTAAATAGCAGGTAGCCTAGTATTAACTCTTTAAATACCCCAAAAGTAATGAGCTCAGGTTCTGATGCCACTTCTGACACCAAGGTTGGGAGGGTGTCCTAATGGTTAAGGTTTTTGCTTTACAAGCACAAGGCACAGGGTTTGAGTCTCACAAGGGATAAGTGGCTAGGCTTAAAATGGCTAGCAAGGGCAGTTAGCTTAGTACTAATCTATGAACCTATGAACCTATGTCCGGCTGTGTTTGGTTGGATATATAACTGTAAAACCGTTTGATGGCTTTTGAACCAATGCCAAGGGAAGATAGGTATGTGATTAGCATGATGTGGGACACTTTATTGATGGCCATTGACAGATCAAGAAATAAAGAGCTTGTAGATTGCTTGCTGGGGTCTACTTCAAATGAGTAAATGCTCATTTGAATGAAACCCATATAACCGAGACCAAGTTATCGAAACTCCAAATAATGAAATGTTAAAATAAGAAAAGTCAAAAACTTGAAAACAACTTACCCTCACCTTCTGGAAACAAACACAATAAAACAAAAATCACCAAATACTGCTACACCACCATCCTACTACTAACCCTTCTCATAAGTACACACTACCTTAAAGAAACATGACAAAAAGATATATATATTATTTTTGCAGGGGGACAAACCCCCCTGCACTCATAACTTAAATATACCAACTCCAAGATTGCACTACCTTGTGGAAAAGGGCATTGGTACATCTAGTTCATAGGTTCATAGGATGATACTAGGCTATTGGCCCAGAGACCCTTATAAGCCTACCCAAGAATTTTGCCCATGTTCCCTCAAAGTCAGCACCTGTTTCCCATGTTCAACAGGGATACAGGTGGGAACACAGGGGTTTATTTTCTGTTTCACATCCAGTTGTCCAGGTTCCTCTTAAAGAGGGCTGGAGAGGTACTCTGTTGATATGGAGAGGGAGTCTATTCCACAGATGGGGGAGTCTTTGGGACATAAATCTATCCCACCAACAAGTTCTATTAGTGTCACAGACCAGGTTAAGGCCTTGCATGTGGGCTGCATGAGTGGAGTTTGACTTATAGATATTCAAGCACCTCCATCAAGGTTGGGTCTGAGATGGCCTTGTATGCCAGACACAGGTCACCTCTGAGCAGTCTGTACAAGACTGAGTAGAAGGACAGGGCTTTTAGCCTATCTGTATAGGATAGGTGTTTGAGACCCTGGATTTTCCTGGTCAGGAACCTCTGTGGTCTCTCCATATGCTGCATGTGCTTGGCAAGGTACATGCCAAAGGGGGGCATTGTACTCGATAATGGGTCTGATAAGGGAGGAGTACAGGGATGTTATGACCTCCTTGTTCCTGGATGACGTACCCTTATTTTTGAGGTGGGTCATGTAGAAAGCCTTCCGTACAACAGAGGCAACATGGAGGTCAAAAGTCAGGTTGCTATCAACCTGGGTGCGCAAGTCCCTCACAACTGATTACGTGCTTAGTATGTTGTTATTAATGTGATAATTAGTGGGGATGCCATTTTCCTCAAAAAGGATAATGAAGCATTTCTTGGCATTCAGTTTGAGGCCATGTTTCTGACACCAGTTATTAGTTTGGGTAGGTACCACTGCTGCAACTGACTGCAGGTCAGTAACTGATTTTGAGTTTCGTTATTTTAACGTTTCATTATTTTGGAGTTTCGGTAACTTGGTCTCAGTTATATGAGTTTCGTTCAAATGATTGTTCACTCATTTGAAGTAGACCCGCTTGCTGTTAAGGTTGCTTCAGATAAACTCTATGAAAGTGAGGAAAACTGTTATAGTACAGTTCCTCAGATAGAAACAATGAGATGTGAAATAAAAATTGTAGGTGGCTAACAAAACACTGAAGTTCCTATATATACAAATAAAAAAATTCATATGAATGTGACTTTTTAGGACTTTAGAAAAATGAGGAAGGATGACAATGACCTACAGTTGGACAGTAGAATGGATGAACCCCCTTTATGAAGAAAATGGCTAGCTACTTTCCAGGATATGAGAGCAAAATCCTCTCCAATATGATCTGTTTATTAAAATGAGCACCCAGTAGACGATTCCCTCCACAGCGACATTTAAATAGTCCAGGGGAAGTTTGCAAATGTCTTTTTTTTTTTTTTACTCAAATGATTTTTATTTTGATGAAATAACACAATAATTTAATACATTCATTACATTCAGTAACTATTTCCAATATTTACATTCAGCCTGACAAAAAGGATTTAGATAAAAACATTTGTAGATAAATAAGTTAATATATAAACTATGATAGTTAGGAAGAGTTTGGTTCCATCTGTAAGGTATCAATCAAATTCAAAAATTTCCTCCACGGACTATTAACCAACGGCTTAGGAAAAGTTAACTTTTTAGCTCTTTTCTCCATTAGGATGCATTTCTTCAGTGATGATAGGAATTCCTCCATTGTGGGTGCTACATTATCTTCTAGTTATACATTTTCTGGCTATTGCTAACATTGTCCACAACAAATACATGTTATCTTTCTTTATATTATTACTATTAACAACATTCAATAAAATTAAAGACTTTGTCAAAACAAATATATCAGTATAGATAGCTTGAAGAAATGTGTTAATCTCATTCCAATATGGTTTAATATTAGTACAGTCATAAAAAATATGAGACCAGTCAACATTAGTGGACAGATAACATTTCCAACATAACTTACTGTTTGAAGGGTTCATTTTTGAAAGTTTCTCAGGTGTCAAAAAGGATCTGTGTAGAAATTTCCAATGAAAAATCCTCCAGAATTATGAGTAAGAAGTTAGTTTAACTGAAAATAAAATGTTTGTTTTATCTTCCATTGATAATGATACTTGAAACCCTTTAGTTAGGTATTGCCAGTAAGAATCTTTAGGAGCTGTCTTGTAGACAATTAAAGTGTTATATAGATATGATAATCCATTCTTAACATTGATATTATTATATAGAATTCCAAAAATTCAGTTTATAATTTTTGGTACGGTTTTGAAGGATGAGTTATGTATTATTCTACCAGATCCTTAGTGTATGCTGTGACACTCTGAAGAACCAACCAGTCATTAGGGGATAGGCCACAGGTTGACAATATACTTTGTGTTTTCATTGCTTGTTGGTTTTCAATACATTGTAAACAACAAAATAGGTTATTATTTTTCTATAAACCAGAAATCTCTCTATGGGAAATCCCTTGTAATAGTAAATGGTATTAAAAATCTATGCCACAGTTGTATATAGAAATTTGTGTTAATGAATTTTCTAAACACATCAAAAATATTGTTTATTAGTGTTAGTTTAGTTAATTTTGTTGTTTTATACTGTAAATTTAAACTTAAATAGTGCCATATCTTGTTATCTGTGTCAGTTACCAAAGCATTCTTTGATAAATAATTTTTATTCATTAGTATAATGGAGTGTAACTGTTTCCAATTGGAAGAGTATCTAGGATTTATCCAATTCATCACTATTTTAATTATATATGCCTTTATATAAGTTTCAGTCTCTGGGAATTTTAACCCCCTTGTTCCCATTTTCTGATATGATGAGAATATGCCACTCTATTTCTTTTGGGGTACCATAGGAATTTCATCAGAGTTGAAGTGATTTCTTTAAAGATTTTCTTTCCTGGTGGAAGTATAAGGGCTTGTGCTATATATAATATTTTAGGTAACAAAACCATTTTTATCAGTTGTAACCTATCATCAAATGTTATAAACAAATGATTCCATTTGCTTATTAATGTCTTGATTAAGTCTATGGCTTTAGCATAGTTAAGCTGTAAGGTTTCCTCTATATTCTTGCCTAGGACTATTCCTAAATAGTCTAGAGGTGAAACTTGATTTCCAATAATATGATTAACTGGAACATGTATATCCTTTTTTTTATTTAATAATAGATATTTTGATTTAGATTTGTTGAAGGAGAGTCCTGATATTTTTTGGAAATTTGTTGTTACTATATCCACTTCACCTAACACTTCCTTAGAGTTGGGTAAGGTAAGTAAGACATCATCAGCAAACATCATTATTTTAGAAATATATTGGTCATATATATTTATACCTCTTATGTTTGGGTTATTACGTATTAAAATGGCAAATATTTCTATGGCAAGAGCAAATAAGATAGGAGACATGGGAGATCCTTGTCTAGTACCTCTAGTGATTGGGATTGTTTTGGAAGTAAAGGGACCTAATTTGACATATTCTAGATTATTTCATAGATTTTCATTATCATTGTTATAAAAATCAAATAACTGTAAGACTTTAAATAAATAACCCCAATTTAAGGTGTCAAAGGCCTTTTGAATATCTAGACCTGTTATCAGTACTTCATGGTTTTCTCTGTTGAGGTAATTTATCATGGTTAATACTCTTTTAGTATTATCCTGTGTATGCCTGTTATGTATGAAACCAGTTTGGTCTTCATTAATTATTTTAGATATGGGTATTTTCAATCTATTGACCATAATTGACATAAATAGTCTATAATCATTATTCAACAAAGAAATTGGTCTATATGAGTTGCAATGGTTAGGGTCCTTATTGTCTTTTAATATAGGGGAAATTAGAGAATAACTCCAAGAAGGAGGAATATTTGCTAATGTTTGAACTTCAAGAAAGGTTTTATGTAGGGGAGAGATTATAGAAGAAGGGAACAATCTATAAATTTCAATAATTAAGCCATCTATTCCAGGTGCTTTATTAGACTTACTTCCTTTAATCCCATCTATAATTTCCTTTTGATAAATAGGTTTTTGTAGATCTAACTTAAATTCCTCAGGAATTCTTGTTATGTTGGGAACTAGATTCTCTAACTTCTTACATTAGGACGGGTTACCTTCATACCTCTCACCTGTATACATTATGGGTATACGCCCTGGGGTTTGACCTTTGATTCTGTTACATTTGTCATGATAATTTGCCTTTCTGATAGATTGCTGGCAAGCCATGACAGACTGTGTGGTTAGGTAATCATGACTGACATTTCTATTTCATGATTACTAACTCTCATAACATTCGTATTGTATTCCCGACTACGCAATTATTCTATCAACGGTCTGACTTTGTCTGAGGTATATCTAATATAGTCCCTATTTGGCTGTCGTGTACTATGCCTTAGTCCAGCTGTCTTATTCTGACATTCTTAAACCAAGTAAATGTCTGAAAAACCTTTGAAGCCAAACAAGCGAAAGACAAGCCAAGGAACAGTGTGAACAGTACAAACTGTTTTTAATAAAATAAGCGCTTTCGGAATAGTCGATGCTCTTCCTTCATCAGATAACAAGTACAATGCATTCAAACAATTTATAGTAAAACACATCCCAATTAATTAATTGAAAATTAGTCAATTAATAATTAACATATTTTAACAATCAAAACAACCAACTTCATAGCCCAAACTATCATATATTTAATGCATTAACGTAATACATTAAAATAATCTAAAAAATTACCTATGTGCAATTTATTTAAACTCAAATATACTACATTAATTCCTTTTAACTAAAAGCTAATGCTTAAGTGCTAAAAGTTTAAGAAAGCATTTAATAGAAATGCTTTCATTTAGCCCTGGGGGAATATGGGCAACACACTTAATTTGCCATAGGAGTTCCTCAATTTCCAATTTTATCTGCCATGGCCCGCCCCTCTCATCCTGTATTACTTGTTTTAATATAGTAAATTTAAAAATGTGGTTGGGAAACAGATATATATGTTTAGCCAGGGCATTTGTCTTATCCCCTTTGGCTATAGCGTATTGGTGCTCGTATATACGCTGTTTAAGTTTCCTTTCTGTCTTCCCTATATAGAAAGCGGTGCAGTTTTGGCAGATAGCTGCATAGACAATACCCCTAGAATCACAATCATATTTACCCTGGACTTTATAGTTTTTACCATTTATTATAAACCGATAAGCAGTGTTTAAGTGCTTAGATTGTTGACAGGTTCCACATTTACTCATACCTTTATTCCTAGACACAGAAGGTTTTTTATGATATTCCAGTAGTGATTTTAAGTTGAGCCCTCATCTATAAGTAATCTTTAACTGATCTCCAAGCAGACTATTCAAACTACTATCCTCAGTGATGAGAGCCCAGTTCTTATTCAAGATTTCTCTAATAAGAGCATGGTCTAGATTGTATGTACATAAGAAGCTGATGCTAAATTTATTGGTGGATCCATCAGAGACATTAGTATGTTTGTTTATAAGATTAACTTGTTCCGCTATGTTGTCCTTGGACAATAAGGGTTTAAAATACCCTGTTTGTCTTTTAGTGATAACTTCTGTAGTAATCTTTGAAATTAACATTGTGGGGTACCCTCTGTTAGAAAACATATTTCCAATTACTTCACATTCTTTAATAAAATCATTCTCATCTGAAACCATTCTAGCTGCCCTAACCATCTGACCCTTAATGATAGACTTCTTTTGATGGTAAGGGTGGCAGCTAGAAAAATGAAGAAGTGAATTAGAATAAGTGGGTTTCCTAAATATGGTACTTTTAAAGGTGCCATGGTCTACGTCTTTATAAATGTGAATATCCAAAAAATTAATGTTGTCGTATTGCAAATTATAAGTGAATTCAAAAAAATCTGTTAAAGATGTAATAGAAATTACAAAATCATGTACAATTTCACTAGGGCCATGCCAAAGTAAAAACATGTTGTCTTGGTAACGAGTGTACCAAGCAACATATTTTTGGAAGAACTTGTTTTTAAATAGTAATGTCTTCTCCCAATGTGCCATGACACAATTGGCGAAGCTTCCTCCACATGGAGACCCCATGGCTACCCCAGTTTTTTGAAGATATATTTTACTTTCAAAGACCATGTAGTTGTTGTTAAGGATGATCTCCAACAGGGTCCCAACTGTGAATTCACTTCTTCACTTTTCTAGCTGCCACCCTTACCATCAGAAGAAGTCTGTTGTTAAGGGACAGATGGTCAGGGCAGCTAGAATGGTTTCAGATGAGAATGATTTTATGAAAGAATGTGAAGTAATTGGAAATATGTTTTCTAACAGAGGGTACCCCACAATATTAATTTCAAAGATTACTACAGAAGTTATCACTAAAAGACAAACAGGGTATTTTAAACCCTTATTGTCCAAGGACAACATAGCGGAACAAGTTAATCTTATAAACAAACATACTAATGTCTCTGATGGATCCACCAATAAATTTAGCATCAGCTTCTTATGTACATACAATCTAGACCATGCTCTTATTACAGAAATCTTGAATAAGAACTGGGCTCTCATCACTGAGGATAGTAGTTTGAATAGTCTGCTTGGAGATCAGTTAAAGATTACTTATAGACGAGGGCTCAACTTAAAATCACTACTGGAATATCATAAAAAACCTTCTGTGTCTAGGAATAAAGGTATGAGTAAATGTGGAACCTGTCAACAATCTAAGCACTTAAACACTGCTTATCGGTTTATAATAAATGGTAAAAACTATAAAGTCCAGGGTAAATATGATTGTGATTCTAGGGGTATTGTCTATGCAGCTATCTGCCAAAACTGCACCGCTTTCTATATAGGGAAGACAGAAAGGAAACTTAAACAGCGTATATACGAGCACCAATACGCTATAGCCAAAGGGGATAAGACAAATGCCCTGGCTAAACATATATATCTGTTTCCCAACCACATTTTTAAATTTACTATATTAAAACAAGTAATACAGGATGAGAGGGGCGGGCCATGGCAGATAAAATTGGAAATTGAGGAACTCCTATGGCAAATTAAGTGTGTTGCCCATATTCCCCCAGGGCTAAATGAAAGCATTTCTATTAAATGCTTTCTTAAACTTTTAGCACTTAAGCATTAGCTTTTAGTTAAAAGGAATTAATGTAGTATATTTGAGTTTAAATAAATTGCACATAGGTAATTTTTTAGATTATTTTAATGTATTACGTTAATGCATTAAATATATGATAGTTTGGGCTATGAAGTTGGTTGTTTTGATTGTTAAAATATGTTAATTATTAATTGACTAATTTTCAATTAATTAATTGGGATGTGTTTTACTATAAATTGTTTGAATGCATTGTACTTGTTATCTGATGAAGGAAGAGCATCGACTATTCCGAAAGCACTTATTTTACTAAAAGCAGTTTGTACTGTTCACACTGTTCCTTGGCTTGTCTTTCACTGGTTTGGCTTCAAAGGTTATTCTGACATTCTTGCAGGTATGGTTACCATCTTGGTCATATGCGTGTCCATCCATGATAATCGCCTACATGACACTGATATAGGTCCCTACATCTTCCCCCAATGGTTTACACAATATCCAGTGGATGGGTTGCACCTTTTTGGTGAATATAGGCATGTGCTATACCCACATAGGTATATTGATCACTCCCATGGGGTGTACCTAATAGATCTGTGCCAACCAATACCTTGGCCCAATTCTGCATACCCATGATTCCCATACCTGACACACCTCCACAGTACCCATTAGACATGTTTAATGTGAGCGATAATAAAGTGTGAAGACGCTTCCGAGCACTCCCCACTCTGCGGATATCAGCTCGTATGTCATACATTCAATCAACCCATGTGTTATTACCCTTGCACCTGCTACTGTTGCATGTACAGCTATATTGTAGTTGCAGCTGTGAGGTCTTTAGCATCAATGACGGTTCGCACTTCGTACGGATCAATTTTTGGGGTCCTGCAAAGGACACCTATATTCATGTTTAACGTGTAGAACTTGCAGGCCCTATCACACTGGTACTTTCCAGGAAATGGTTTGGAAACCATCGGTGTATTCTCCTTTCATGCATGTCTATCTGTCTATCCATATTAGCTATACCGTAACCTATTTATGTACATGTGTTATATGTACAGGGACATATGTTTGTTGTGTATATATCTATTCATGTATCATGTGTGTATAGATATATATATATATCTGTACATATATACATATGTCTGTACATTCCTCATCTCGTAATTTGATTTGGATTATGTCTGTGGATATATGTGTATATATATCTCCATATCATACCTTTCAACTGTACAGATTTCTGCTGCATGTACAGCTGTTTGCCTCTTATCTCTGCTCCGGTTTTCATAACCTTGTGTCTATCTGGCAAGTTAGTGGCATATCATTAAAGACTGACGTTGGTAAATAATGACAAACATTTCAGGTTACGACTTCATACCCTTCAGAGAATCCATGCTAGTGACACACCTATTATTCTATCCACTTTCTATGTTTGTTAGGCAATATCTGGTGATTGTCCCTATTTTTGGTCCGTTTTTCATAACCTTGTGTCTATCTGGCAAGTTAGTGGCATATAATTAAAGACTGACATTGGTAAATAATGACAAACATTTCAGGTTACGACTTCATACCCTTCAGACAATCCATGCTAGTGACACACCTGTTATTCTATCCACTTTCTATGTTTGTTAGGGCAATATCTGGGGATTGTCCCTATTTGTACCAGTTGTCATGGCTTTGTCCGGTTTCGTACTTTACGGGTTTAACAGGTATGAGCCATGTACATAGAACGTGGGGAAAACACCATTCATTTTCTATTCTGTGAGTGGATTACACATGTGCAAGCGCACTTGCATATCCTTATTGTGGGTTACATATGTTTCATAGATAATTGTGCTTCCATGAACTTTCATAATTCTGACCGTCACAGTTACATATCTGTATTCCAGTTTACGGACTACTGCAAAACACACGTTCACCTTTACATATTTAAATTTGTGTACTGCACGAATGCTTTCATTACACTTTTAAGTTATATGTGCAGTGGTCGTAGGTCAACCGGGACTGCATTCACGTTGGCCGGATACCGGAACCACTAGTCTATTGGTGTTCTCCCTCATTGATATGCATACCCATAGTACTTAGCTACATCAACATATGCCTCACCACTTCACCTATGACACAGGCATCCATTCTCCTGCTGGGAAAAAGGCGGTACTACATATTACACATTCCCTATTGCCTACTGCTGTGGACTCCGGCTGCATTGTTAATCACTCCGAGGATATGCAGAACACCAAGGCATATACAGCCACATACAGGTCTTTGATTGTCAGGGTGTTTATGTAGTCATCTGGGTTTAGACTTGTCCACCTGGTGAACGGAACTTCCCTGCCCAAGGTCAAATGTCAGACGAAGCATATGGACAGGGATTATCTCCCTATTTTGAAGTTTTATCTGTGTTTATAGACACAGGTGTTTGGGCACCTGTCAGCAGCTTATTCTGTTGGCATTACATATTATGGGTGGGGTTGTTACAGTCCGTACTCCACGGTGAGGAGTGTTCCCATTCACATTTGACTATTACCTGTATACAGTCATATGGGGATTATTATTTTTGGACATGAAGTGACTACAGGTATGGGGTTGTACATTACACAAGTGTGAAGGGCTGTTCCTGTAAATATGTACGGACCATACCTCTCAACCTCTTAGTGCACCGAACCTGTGCAAAACCTACACGATGGGGGGACAATTAGGGACACATTTTAACTATTGCTCTTACAAGCTTACAATGTTGATAGAATGCTAGGTTTTGCATTCGCATGACTTTTCTGCAGGTTGTGGAGTCTTATACTCAGGATATTTCTCATTATTTAGTGACGTCAATCCTCAGCTATTTACCACACTGGTGCAGATTGTCGGAGGCACACACCAACACTGTGGGGCGAACCTGTGATCATTCTTAGGGTTGCCACCTTTTCAACTGCCCAAAGTGGGACATGTTCTGTAGAGATGTCAGATTTTCCAGGACAAAACATACCTACAGTTGTGCATAGTACTGAACTTTATCCTTTTTTGTACATATAATAGCTTATTCTAGTAACATTTGAATTGCTTATGCTACTTCACATAATATATTGATGATTCATATATAAAATAACCATTTTATGCGACTATTAAAGTAATTAGGAAATAAACTCTCAGGACATTTGCTATGTCTTGATTTTTTTCACAGGACACAACTGCCTAGGATTGTTACTCGCAAAGTGGGACAGGTGGTGACCCTAGTCATTCTACGAATATCCGGACAGTTGAATGGTATGACACAGACCTCTGTAATACGGGGTTGTGGTCTGGCACAGCAGTAGCTCAGCATTAAAGACTGCAGTCGGAACGTGCTGACAGACAGTTGGGTTTCAGACTTCATACTCCAGACATTAATGCCAATGTGCAAACTTTTATTCTATCAAATTCTATGTTTCTAAGAGATATGTTTACAGATTGTCCCTGATTTTGGACCTTTGTCTCACTTATATTCACGGCTCTGTCCAGATATCTTGCTCACACAGGTTGACAAGTATGGTCAGTCATGACTGCACACAGTCAGTGTCCCTCACACTTGATCAGGGTTGACCTGTTTACGTAGGGTCTTCCTTGCCCTCATGCCGTTTTCCACTTTGCAAATGTGTGCATTATATTCTCCCTCCTGTTCGTGTCTGGACACGTGCATCACGGGAAGGTATTTTATCCTGGGTGGTAGGTTATGCATGCCCACTTAGGGCTGGACAGTGTTATGGACCTCCACTGCACGTTCTGACTTGTGTCCAGATATCTACTGGATTGGACATCATGTCGTCATACCCATTCTACTATTTACACAAGTTGGTCATCCTGTGAGGGATATCCCAAAAATTGGACTAGACCAAAACAAGTTAGATAACAAAGATTTTTGTGGCTTCACGAAAACGTGCAGGGGGTTTTACCTGCAGGGGATACATGGTTTGCAATCCTGACACTGCCTAGGGTGACAATACCTACTACATATGCGTAGGGGTCACTGTGTGTAGCTGTTTCTGCAACAAACCAGTGGACCAAATATGGCTGGATTTGGTGGACGTTCTGGTATGGTGGCAGGTTGTGTGTTGTGGAGGGTATGCTGGGTAGGCTATTATGCATCCAAGTGTGTTGCGTTTGTTATGGACAGTTCCATCAGGACCCATCTGTGGGTATGTGACTTTGCCGTATCTATACATTTGCCTCGCATATTTCCATATTCATATGTTTGTGGGATTGTGTTCTATACTTTGGCCTCTCTGCTTGTCTTGCAGCTGTTTCTACATGAGGTTGTGTTTCTTTCCACTTTACCCGCTGCCCCCTCATACACCTCCGGTTCACCTTTTCTGCATATGACATAAGTATCACCTTTGAGGAATTTACCATTAAGCACACACCCCTCACACGCGAATTACTCACACCCCATAGAGCACTACTTTGGTTGTTGGCCCATGACATGGCCAGAGTTACACATTGACTACCCTACATGTGTTGGGTACCTTTATGGTTGTGTGGACTACCCTGCCATGTTTGCTTTCCACATGCTATACCTCACGCACATAGGTACACGCCCTTACTTCACTTTCATTATTTGGTTGGTGTATCCGGGTACTACCCGTTTGACTGTGTCACATATACGTTCGGATTATACAGCTGCCTTCCGGATTTTGCCAGCCTGTTCTACCCATTGGTAGGATGGCACCTTTTCCTATGTCCAAGCTATTCCTTACACATGTCCGACTGTTGTGGTCATTGCCTCCCCACAGTCAATGTTATGACATTTATGTATTATACGTCCAGTGAAATATGTTTAATGCAACTATTGCATGACGTCTATGGAGGAATTATGTCCTATATTCTCTGGACATTTGCTAGTTTTACATGTTTGTGTCAGGACACATCTGCCCACAGAGGGACTGTCGCTCACAAAGTGGGACAGGTGGTAATCTTGGTTGACGGTACGAATCATACTGTTCCTTTCAGCCTACATGTGTCCGTGTTGTTATGGCTCGTTTATATGCTCCTTCTGTTTCGTTTACATGTGTATGCTATTTCCTATCACATTTGGTATGTGAAATACTGACATACCTTTTGTATGTGACTATTACATGGCTTGTGGGATATGATTCAGACATATGGTCACTACCTATATCTACATTTCTCCTCGTGTATTTTTTTATGGACACATCTGCACAGCTATGTTCCCTCCCTCAAATTATGGGTTGGCTGGTGACCCTCTCCGTTGGACTGGACGTACCTACTGGCGGTGCGCTAACATCTGATGCGTTTCATTTCCACATGGTATAGCTATCAACACTACGTTGGACTACAGGCACACGGTTTTCCTGTCATTTGTTCATGGGTATGGACCCATTATTCCATACCGTGCATTTGTGTTTGAGTCTTCATTTTCTGTTCGCAGGGACTCTGCTTTGCATACGTTTCAGTCTCCATGGACACTGATAGGTACGATTACTATAGCTGCGGAATATAATATTCAGCAGTTTCGGTTGCTCCTCGAAAGCTGACATTGACATGCCTCCCTGCGCAACTTCGATACGCCCCTTGCACTCGTGCACGTTTCCTATGCACGTGGCTGTGGCGGCTGCATGCCTTCATTCATATGCATATGGTGCGACTACTCCACATCTACGCCGCACGGCCGGTGCAAGCCTTACGCCGGACTTGCACCGAGCTTCGTGAATTCGGGGGATGGTCTTTTTATTACACTCAGACCAATGGAGAAATTAAACTATATAACAGAAGTTTAAAAAGCAGCATTCTATAGCACTAGCCTGAAAGGGAAACCTTGGAAACCATTTACAAAATGTTTGCATAATTTATTTATTTACTTTTGTTGATGGCAGTGTGACCATTGACTCTAGGTGATGGTCACTGCTGACCTGATACCCCAACTCCATGTACAAAATAGGAAAAAGGGAGCTGATGATGAAAGTGATTGGGGTAGTCCACCTGGGCAAGAAAAGCCCCCTTTCAATGGAGGCCCAGGGAGAAAAGCTTCAGTTAATGATAATAAAAGTACATAAAGTAATGTTCTAATACATAGAGGTCTAAGGAAAACACTACAATAAAAAAGAGACAACATACAATAATGGTCTGATATGTAGAGTTCTAATGAAACACTACATTAAGGAATGAAACTGCATAAATAATAGTGTAATATGTAACATGTTAAGGAAACGTTATTAATACAAAAATCGTTGACAATGGCATTCAGTTTAACATCAAAATGGTATAACTTTATGTTATAGAATAAAAAGAGGTAGAGTAAGGGGGATAGGAGGAACAGTAGGTAAGTGGGAGGAGGTGATGGGAGAGATAAGGAGGAAAAATTGAATTTAGGGAAACTGGAGGGAAAAAAGAGAAATCTGTGGAGAAATATAGGGGAGGCACTACAGCAATCTTCCACATGTGGTTAAACGGAAACAAGACAAATGCAGCGGGTGGCACAGTGGTGCAGTAGTTAAAGTTGTCGCCTCCCAGCAAGAGGTTCTCTGGTTTGATTCTCAGTTAGGGTGCCTTCTGTGTGCAGTCTGCATGTCCTTCTTGCATTCACGTGGGTTTCCTGTGGGTGCTGTGATTTCCTCCCACATTCCAAAGACATGTGTCTGAAGTGTTTCTCCCCAGGCCTCTGCTGAAAATTGACTCTGTCCTAGTTGAACTTTCCTGGTCAACAGATGTTAAATAAATACAATGCAAATAAGAAAAGAGAAACTAAAGAAGGGAATTTCTGATCTGGATAAAGTAAAAAAATATAGAAAAAAAGGACAGTCTAAGTTCATATCCAGTTTTGGGTTGTTAGGAAGAAAAGACCATGCACAAATGAACTGTCAGAACTACATAGAATAAGAGTCATATTGTATCTACTTATCAAGGCCAAAAAAAAACAACCATTTAATAAAATGTTGCTAATGCTGTTAGAGAAGGACACTTAAATACTGCTGATGGACTTAGAGAGCTTAATCTGCAAAACGTTTTTATGTGTGTTAGTGGAGCGTGTCTCCCCAATTCATTGTAAAATATTTGTTGGAGGACTTTTCTCCCCTTGTATATATTTACTCATCAGCTTATTGAAAAATAATTAAATTTTGTGGAGTTTTTCTTCCTTTATATATAATTACTTAATTATTATATAAATGTTTTTGAATCTGTTGTGGAACTCTTCTCCCCAGGCCTCAGCTGAAAATGGGCCATTGGCTTAGTCGGACATTCCCGGTTACAAATGACAAATAAAAATAAATACAATAATCAAAACTATGAAAATGAACCTGGCAAATGTGTTGAAATTAATAGAAACCTACCTAGATTGGATAAAGGACAATTTTTGTGCAGATAATGCTTCATCCTAGCTTAGCATACTGGGTGACATGTTAAAAGCCAGTGACAATAGAAAGCTTTTTTCAGTAATGGAGGGAATATGTGGTGTTATCATAGTTCTGGTCACTCTTGTGTTGTGGTACATGCCTGTCTAAATGAGTGCCTGGGAGATGTACTAAGCTTGGGCTATAAAGTGTATGTGTTAATTTTGCTTCCACTTGTAAGGTACCTTTCAATGTGCTTTTTATCTGATGGATTTTGGGAACAATCTTGATGTTCAGATGTAATGTGTTTCATATTTTTGAAATATAGGATGGGAAGGTAGAATCCTTGTAATGATATCTGAATTTTGAAGTTTGTTCAGTTGTTAATTTTATGACCTAAGAATGTATGGTGGAACACACCAGTGAATAGCACTTTTCATTGGAAAGATAAGAGTATTTTATATAAGCCAGTACATAACGATCAAGGAAATTTACCTATTAGTTTTCTTTGGGTGTACAGCAGTGGTGAATTTGGTTTGGGATATTAGTGGCACACTTTATTGTGAGCTTGTTTAAGTTTGATGAGTTCTGTGTGATATAAATTGGTCAGAAGTGAGGCAGCATGCAGTAAGGTAGACAGTACACTATAGAATGCAATGCTCTTTTCAAGATTGCTTTAATCTTTAAAGAGCACATGATTTTTTTTTTATTTTATATAGTTTAACTGACGTGTTGAACAAAGCTCAGAATTTTACCTCTTATAATGCTCGATAATGTTGCATTTTGGGCTACTATCATTTTTGTACTTGTTTACGTAATATGTAGACCATCTACTGTGTCTGGCTTAGTCTGTTTTTTTTTTTTTTTATGAAAATGACTGCCTTTGAGGCATGTCTGAATATTTATGAAGGAAAGCTGGAGCTAGTTAATGATTTCTTTCAAGGGTTTTTGAGAGTAAAAAAAGTATAGCATCATCTGTGCAGTAGATCAGCTGAACAGGAAGTGAGGTGGTAGAAATATTATCTACAAAGATATTAAAAAGCAGGTAGCCTAATATTAACTCTTTAAATACCCCAAAAGTAATGAGCTCAGATTCTGATGGTATGTCCGGCTGTGTTTGGCTGGATATATAACTGTAAAACCATTTGATGGCTTTGGGACCAATGCCAAGGGAAGATATGCATGTGATTAGCATGATGTGGGACACTTTACTGAAGGCCATTGATAGATCAAGAAATAAAGAGCTTGTAGATTGCTTGCTGGGGTCTACTTCAAATGAGTGAATGCTCATTTGAATGAAACCCATATAACCGAGACCAAGTTACTGAAACTCCAAATAATGAAATGTTAAAATAAGAAAACTCAAAAACTTGAAAACAACTTACCCTCACCTTCCGGAAACAAACACAATAAAAAGAATCACCAAATACTGCTACACCACCATCCTACTACTAACCCTTCTCATAAGTACACACTACCCTAAAGAAACATGACAAAAAGGTATGTATATTGTTTTTGCAAGGGGACAAACCCCCCTACACCCATAACTTAAATATACCAACTCCAAGATTGCACTACCTTGTGGAAAAGGGCATAGGTACATCTAGTTCATAGTTTCATAGGATGATACTAGGCTATTGGCCCAGAGACCCTTATAAGCCTAGCCAAGAGTTTTGCCCATGTTCCCTCAAAGTCAGCACTTGTTTCCCCTGTTCAACAGGGACACAGGTGGAATCCCAGGGGTATATTTTCTGTTTCCCATCCAGTCGTCCAGGTTCCTCTTAAAGAGGGCTAGAGAGGTACTCTGTTGACATGGAGAGGGAGTCTTTTCCACAGATGGGGGAGTCTTTGGGACACAAATCTATCCTGCCAACAAGTTCTATTAATGTCACAGACCAGGTTAAGGCCTTGCATGTGGGTTGCACGAGTGGAGTTTGACTTACGGATATTCAAGCAACTCCATCAAGGTTGGGTCTGAGATGGCCTTGTATGCCAGACACAGGTCACCTCTGAGCAGTCTGTACAAGACTGAGTAGAGGGACAGGGCTTTTAGCCTATCTGTATAAGATAGGTGTTTGAGACCCTGGATTTTCCTGGTCAGGAACCTCTGTGGTCTCTCCATATGCTGCATGTGCTTGGCAAGGTACATGTCAAAGGGGGGCATTGTACTCGATAATGGGTCTGATAAGGGAGGAGTACAGGGATGTTATGACCTCCTTGTTCCTGGATGATATACCCTTATTTTTGAGGTGGGCCATGTAGAAAGCCTTCCATACAACAGAGGCAACGTGGAGGTCAAAAGTCAGGTTTCTATCAACCTGGGTGCCCAAGTCCCTCACAACTGATTACGTGCTTAGTATGTTGTTATTAATGTGATAATTAGTGGGGATGCCATTTTCCTCAAAAAGGATAATGAAGCATTTCTTGGCATTCAGATTGAGGCCTTGTTTCTGACACCAGTCATTAGTTTGGGTAGTTAGCCACTGATGCAACTGACTGCAGGTCAGTAACTCATTTTGAGTTTCGTTATTTTAACGTTTCATTATTTTGGAGTTTTGGTAACTTGGTCTCAGTTATATGAGTTTCGTTCAAATGAATGTTCGCTCATTTGAGGTAGACCCACCTACTTGCTTCAGATAAACTCTATGAAAGTGAGGAAAACTGTTATAGTACAGTTCCTCAGATAGAAACAATGAGTTGTGAAATAAAAATTGTAGGTGGCTAACAAAACACTGAAATTCCTATATATACAAATAAAAAATTCATATGAATGTGACTTTTTAGGACTTTAGAAAAATGAGGAAGGATGACAATGACCTACAGTTGGACAGTAGAATGGATGAACCCCCTTTATGAAGAGAATGGCTAGCTACTTTCCAGGATATGAGAGCAAAATCCTCTCTAATATGATCTGTTTATTAAAATGAGCACCCAATAGATGATTCCCTCCACAGTGACATTTAAATAGTCCAGGGGAAGTTTGCAAATGTCTTTTTTTTTTACTCAAATTATTTTTATTTTGATGAAATAACACAATAATTTAATACATTCATTACATTCAATAACTATTTACAGTATTTACATTCAGCCTGTCAAAAAGGATTTAGATAAAAACATTTGTAGCTAAATAAGTTAATATATAAACTATGATAGTTAGGAAGAGTTTGGTTCCATCTGTAGGGTATCAATCAAATTCAAAACTTTCCTCCGTGGACTATTAATCAACGGCTTAGGAAAAGTTAACTCTTTAGTTCTTTTCCCCATTACTATGCATTTCTTCAGTGATGATAGGAATTCCTCCATTGTGGGTGCTACATTAAAGCTCCATCTTCTAGCTATACATTTTCTGGCTATTGCTAACACTGCCCACAACAAATACAGGTCATCTTTCTTCATATTATGACTATTAACAACATTCAATAAAATTAAAGACTTTGTCAAAACAAATATATCAGTATAGATAGCTTGAAGAAATGTGTTACTCTCATTCCAATATGGTTTAATATTCGTACAGTCATACAAAATGTGAGACCAGTCAGCATTAGTGGACAGATGATATCTCCAGCATAACTTGCTGTATGAAGGGTTCATTTTTGAAAGTTTCTCAGGTGTCAAAAAGGATCTGTGTAGAAATTTCCAATGAAAAATACTCCAGAATTATGACTAAGAAGTTAGTTTAACTGAAAATAAAATGTTTGTTTTATCTTCCAATGATAATGATACTTGAAACCTTTAGTTAGGTATTGCCAGTAAGAATCTTTAGGAGCTGTCTTGTAGACAATTAAAGTGTTATACAGATATGATAATCCATCCTTATATGATAATCCATTCTTAACATTGATATTATTATATAGAATTCCAAAAATCCAGTTTATAATTTTTGGTATGGTTTTGAAGGATGAGTTATTCATTATTCTACCAGATCCTTAGTGTATGCTGTGACACTCTGAAGAACCAACCAGTCATTAGGGGATAGGCCCTAGGTTGGCAATATACTTTGTGTGTTCAAAGCTTGTTGGTTTTCAATACATTGCAACCAACAAAATAGGTTATTATTTTCCCATAAACCAGAAATCTCTCTATGTGTTTTATCAGGGAAATCCCTTGTAATAGTAAATGGTATTAAAAATCTATGCCACAGTTTTATATAGAAATTTGTGTTAATTAATTTTCTAAACACATCAAAAATATTGTTTATTAGTGTTAGTTTAGTTAATTTTGTTGTATTATACTGTAAATTTAAACTTAAATAGTGCCATATCTTATCTTTGTCAGTTACCAAAGCATGCTTTGATAAATAATTTCCATTCATTAGTGTAATGGAGTGTAACTGTTTCCAACTGGAAGAGTATCTAGGATTTATCCAATTCATCACTATTTTAATTATAGATGCCTTTATATAAGTTTCAGTCTCTGGGAATTTTAGCCCCCTTTGTTCCCATTTTCTGATATGATGAGAATATGCCACTCTATTTCTTTTGGGGTACCATAAAAATTTCATCAGAGTTGAAGTGATTTCTTTAAGGATTTTCTTTCCTGGTGGAAGTATAAGGGCTTGTGCTATATATAATATTTTAGGTAACAAAACCATTTTTATCAGTTGTAACCTATCATCAAATGTTATAAACAAATGATTCCATTTGCTTATTAATATCTTGATTAAGTCTATGGCTTTAGCATAGTTAAGCTGTAAGGTTTCCTCTATATTCTTGCCTAGGACTATTCCTAAATAGTCTAGAGTTGAAACTTGATTTCCAATAATATGATTAACTGGAACATGTATATCCTTTCTTTTTTATTTAATAATAAATATTGTGATTTAGATTTGTTGAAGGAGAGTCCTGATATTTTTTGGAAATTTGTTGTTACTATATCCACTTCACCTAACACTTCCTTAGAGTTGGGTAAGGTAAGTAAGACATCATCAGCAAACATCATTGTTTTAGAAATACATTGGTCATATATATTTATACCTCTTATCTTTGGGTTATTACGTATTAAAATGGCAAGTATTTCTATGGCCAGAGCAAATAGGATAGGGGACATGGGACATCCTTGTCTAGTACCTCTAGTGATTTGGATTGCTTTGGAAGTAAAGGGACCTAATTTGACATATTCTATTATTTCATAGATTTTCATTATCATTGTTATAAAAATCAAATAACTATAAGACTTTGAATAAATAACCCCAATTTAAGGTGTCAAAGGCCTTTTGAATATCTAGACCTGTTATCAGTACTTCATGGTTTCCTCTATTGAGGTAATCTATCATAGTTAATACTCTTTTAATATTATCCTGTGTATGCATGTTATGTATGAAACCAGTTTGGTCTTCATTAATTATTTTAGATATGGGTATTTTCAATCTATTGACCATAATTGACATAAATAGTCTATAATCATTATTCAACAAAGAAATTGGTCTATATGAGTTACAATGGTTAGGGTCCTTATTGTCTTTTAATATAGGGGAAATTAGAGAATATCTCCAAGAAGGAAGAATATTTGCTAATATTTGAACTTCAAGAAAGGTTTTATGTAGGGGAGAGATTATAGAAGAAGGGAACAATCTATAAATTTCGATAATTAAGCCATCTATTCCAGGTGCTTTATTAGACTTACTTCCTTTAATCCCATCTATAATTTCCTTTTGAGAAATAGGTTTCTGTATATCTAACTTAAGTTCCTCAGGAATTCTTGTTATGTTGGGAACTATATTCTCTAACTTCTCACATTCATCTGTACTTATTTTATCTTTATGATGCTCTGCATAATGATAATTAAAAGCCTCCCGAATGTCCCCTATGTCTGAGATTTTTTTTTCTTTTCCCTTCATGAAATATACTATCAATGTTATTAATTTTTGATTGTCTCGTAACTTTCATAGATAGGTTATGAAGATGCTTAGGAGAGGTAGCATAAGAATTTAATTTAAGTTTTTCCATAGCTAAATTAGTTTTATGGGATAATATTTCATTGTGTTTCTTATTTGCTTCTTCTACTTTCTTCTTATTATCTGTAGCAATTAAGTTTTTATTAGATTTAAGAGATAATATTTGATTTTGGAGTTGCTGTAACTCTGAGTCCCATTCTTTAATTTTATTTGTGTACCAGCTAAAAGTTTGCAAATTTCTAATGCTGTTTTGTTTTAGTTCAGTAAGAAGCTTATGGCAGGTGGTACAGATGAGAACTGTAAAGAAGATATGCTTTATTTGCAATTACTGTATCAGTGGGGAAATTGCCAATACTGGGATGAACAGGGATTAGTTTAGGTAATGTTCACAGAATTTGCTTATGATGTCTTGACTGGAGCAGTATAGAAGTGATGTGACCCCTCAAAAAACACACCCATTATGTATGCAAGCACCTTCATTTGATATCTGGTCTTCACTGGGGATTCTAGGACAGACACCCCATCCCCATCATGTGCTGTTAAACGTCCACCATGAAAAAAAGCTGAGTAAGAACTGCCTCATCACTTTCCTTCTCAATAGCTTCTCCAGTGATTGAGCAGCTAATTGATCCTGGCACAAATGAATTGCAACCAATTCTTTATCATTCTAAAACAAGGAGCCAGCACAACCTTGTTTATTAATTCCTGATATTTGAGTAAAATCTGTAGGGATTCTATTATTTTTGACAATATTTCCATGTAGCATCTCTTTCATACATCTGCATTTTTAAATATGCTGTGAGCCATGATGCCTGCTTATTCCTGACCCTTTTCCTTTGTACTGGGTCTAGACTGTCTAGGAAAATTCTGTTACAATATTTTACAATATCATCTAGTTTTAGGTAGAAGTGTGTCCAACTGGTGTAACTGAGAAGCACAGAATAGGTCAGGCAGTGCAGTTACATGTAGTTCTTACCGAGGTATAGTGCTGTCCTCTTTTTATTTTATTATATATTTATTTTAGTTTAGTACCAGAGAGTTACAAGGGATGGTGTTTGCTAATCCATTCTGACATAATCCAAATGTATGCATGTTATGATGCCTGGGCAGGAGGAAACAAGGAAACAACCCAGAAAGGTTGTTTGTTCTGACAGTATCATTATCAATTCTAGTTGTCATTTATACACACTAGATTAAGCTGATTGGACTGGTGGAGGGGTGGGAATGTGATTCAATAGCTAGAGACCAATTAATGTAAAGGTCTCATTGTAATAGTTTTTTCCCTTTAATGTTAGGGATAATCTATGACATAGTATCTTCTATTGTACTATGGGGAGAGGACCTGGGTTATATAGATATAACTAAGGATTATGGGTTTTGGGGAACCAAGGGACATTGATAAGGCAAATAACAAAACCAATGCTACTAGAATAGATGACGGAGACTCCACTTGCCCTTTTATTATTTCTGTCATTTTCATATATCAGGTTGCAAGGCAAAGACAGAAAAATAAAAAGATAGTAAGACACCCTTCATAAGGGATGTCAGCAACAACCTGCTCACTGGTCCATAAGACATCAAGGACAGATAGAAGGATTACTTTCAGCAACTTCTGAATGAAGAAAACCCCACTGAAGCTGTACTGCTCCAGACACAGCCTACAATGAGAGAAGAGGAGGAGTCCAGCCTAGAAGAAGTAAGAACAGCACTAAGGAAAATGAAGTTAGAGAAAGCAGCAGGCTCAGATGAGGTCACAGCAGATATGATAAAGATGTTGGGTGAGATATGGGAGAAATGGCTCCTAAGGATACTCATAGCAATCTGGAGAGAAAGGCATATCCCAGATGACTGGAGAATAAGCATACTAGTGCCAGTGTACAAGAACAAAGGGGACAGTACAGAGGTATCAAACTCCTGTCACACTGCATGAATGTTCTGCAGAGGGTCACTGATAAACTAATACGCAGAGTAGTGGAAAGTAAGATGAGAGATGAGCAGTTCAGATTCATATCAGGATGCAGCACAACTGACTGATGTGTGCAGTGAGACAGATAGTTGTGAAGAAACTAGAGATGAGGAAAAAGTCCAACTGGGCATTCCAAGACTTGGAGAAAGCATACGACAAGGTCCCTAGAAAGCTGATTTGGGCAGTCCTACTGTGGTTCGTTGTCCCAGAAACATTGTTAGAATTAGTGCAGGCTATGTGCAAGGACCCAATGACTCAAGTACAAGCAGTGTTCGGCCTCACAGAGGGGTTCCCAGTGGGAGTGAGTGTACACCAGGGTTCAGCCCTGAGCTCACTGCTGTTCATACTGGTGATGGATTACATTAGCAAACAGGTCAGAGGGAATAGGTCAGCAAAGTTGTTGTATGCAGATGATGTGGCATTACAGGCAGACTCCAACCAAGAACTTCAGCAGAGGATAGGAGAATGGAATGGAATGCAAAACTGAAAGCACATGGGATGAAACTGAGTACAGATAAGACAGTAGTAATGGCAGCAAATGGGAGAAATCAGAAGATGAGAATTGAGATAGAAGGCTAAATAGTGGAACAGGTTAACAGCTTTAAGTATCTGGGAGGGGTGGTTGAGGAGAAGGGAAGTCTGAATGAGGAGGTCAAAGTTAGAATCAGAGGAGCTACAGACAACTGACACAGAGTGTCAGGTGTAGTACATGGCAGAAGAATGCGAAGGAAGCTGAAAAGTAAGGTGTACAAGAGACAGTGGTGTGACCAGTACTACTGTATGGTACAGAAACCTGGGCAGTAAAGGAAGAGCAGATGAGAAAGCTAGAAGTGATTGAGATGAAGTGCCTGAGATGGTTAGTAGGATGCACACTGTGGAACAGATGAAGAAATGAGGATATAAGAGCAGAAGCCATAGTAGCTCCAGTTGCAGAAAAGATCAAAGAGAACAGATTACTGTGGTTCAGGCACATGTGCAGAAAAGCAGAAAACAATCTGGGGAAGAAGATTTGAGACAGACAGGAAGAAGGCAAGAGGAAACAAGGGCATCCAGCAAAGCGATGATAGATTGTGTGAGAGAAGACCTGTGACAGTGAGGCATGGATGTCAAAGAAGGCAGGAGGGTGGCACTGAATCGAAAGAGATGGCGACGATTGACATGACACCTTGACCCCATGTAGAAAATGGGAAAAAGGAGGTTGATGATGATGACTATAATCTCACGTATGATCAGAAGACTGTTACTAAGAACTGGTAAATTTACTGCAGAGCTTAACTCTCTGTAGGCAGATTTCAACCATATTGAGACTTGTTAGGTAATCTAAAGTTACAGAGCATTGCTAAAAAAGGTCCATGTGGAAATCTCTGGTATGCCCCAGATCTAGCATTCGTTTCATGGCTGTGTCTGATATTTTAAATATGCCTCTGACTCTTGTTTAGTGTTACTGGTATTCAGTTTAACCTGTCACTGCATTTTGTCACCATACAGAATGGATCACCCAGTACGTTCCTCTTACAAGATAAAAACTGAATGCAACTCAACAAAGGCACTAACGTTTGAAGACTGTTCTTCAATGCAGAAGTAACTTTTTATGCTTAAATTACTGTATGCCCTACCATTCCTCACACAATGTCAATGTCTAATATTAAACACGTGAATCGCATTAAACAGAATCTGGAATTTCAGTGCAGTCTCACTGACGTGCAAGGGATCATAATTGTATCTCTATGAATGGGGCACAATAGCTATCTATCATGAAGAAATGTACTACTCGATCCATAAGTTCATATTCAAAGATTACTGTCCTTAGAGATGTTTCACTACTGGCCCAAACCACCCATTCAACAGCATCAGTGAAAAGGCATTTTCTACCAGGAACCAGGGGCCTGAAACTCCCTTCTTTCACATATTCAAAATATGGAAGATAATTCCTCAGTGGAGACTGGGTTGCTGACCTATTTAACCCTTTTTTCCTCTTTGCAAACCTTTGTTTCCCTCCTTGTAAGCACTTCAGAGATGGTAGATGGTAATACAGCTCTCTGTGTTTCTCCTCCCTTTATCACATCTACTCATTTCATTGTGTACATGTCTTCCTCTAAGATTTCTGTCATTGTTTTCTCACTCTCTGGCATGACTTGTATACATTAAAGTAGCTCCTCTCTGGGCATGGCTTTTCAGCTTAATTTCCTAGCTAATTTCCTTGCCCTTTAACCAGACCTCCCTTCTCATAATACCCTTTTTCATTCATCCATTGAATACCATTGTTACCCATTACATTTCTTGTCATTGCTGTTTGGTGTATATTCTCCACATGCTGTCAACATTTACCATATAAATGTTATCAAATCTATACATTTGAATCAAGTATAAAAATAAGGACAAAAGTTACCATCTGACCATTTACCCTGGAACAGTATTTCTAAGGGAAACATAAAAATTATCAGTAATACTTGGTTCTAAAATATTACAGATTAGGTATTTTAATGTTATTATATAAGGAGAGTTACTGTGTGGGGTGTTCTTTACTTTACCAGTGGCATAGATATAGCTTATGTGTGAAAAATGACAGCATCCTAAAACCAACATTTAAGAACACTTTAAAAGAGTACTTAAACATTATCATCAGGATTCAATAAGGATATTGCATTTGAGCAATGCCACAATGCACAATACTGCATCAGTGATATACTGTGATTCAGAGACAGTATAATGCCACATAATGCAAGAGCTGATTAGTGGCTTTTTATTATGTATCTGAATCAAACAGTGCATTAGTGTTCCCCAACCAATGCAGCCAAACAGTTGTATAGGCACTTACAGGCACACACACACACACACACACACACACACACACACACACACACACACACACACACACACACACACACACACACACACACACACACACACACACACACGCGCACGCACGCACACACACACACACACACACACACACACACACACACACACACACACACACACACACATATATGTATACGTACGGCTATGCAGTGCTAACAGCTCTGTTTCTGCTATGGGGCTGAATGGGCATACACTGTCGAAAGACAATGTACAATTTCAGATGCCTAGGTTTGTGTGAGGTGAAGCTGGACCCTTGGGCTGCTGTAATGAAAAGACTGCTCCTTAGGAGGTGAAAGGAAGAGGAAAGGGCAAAGGCAGGGATATAAACTTCTGCATGGCTGCCTGGATGATACCCCATCCAGCTCGCTCTTGCTTGGTAAAGGTAGTGCCTCCTGCATCCCATACTAAATAGGTTAAGGACATATGGGGGTCAGTGGTATGATGTTTGCCATCATGAAGCGAAAATGACCAAGAGATAAGAAATAAAGCATTTAAATAAACATCAAATGGCATATATCTTTAGGAATGTTTATAGAGGTTACTGTGAAATGCATCTGTTTCAAGAACTGTGGGCCTCTCAGTTCATTTGAACAAAAACATAGTTTCCAAGGGGCAGTGTGACATAGCAGTTGCTTCACTAGAAATCTGACCTAAATGAAATGCAAAACATTACGTTTAGCAGGTTGTATGTGCATCTGATCCAACTTTTCTTTGCATTTTAACATTTCCATATGCTGACTTTCTGTGACCTGAGGCTTATTGCTGAAAACCCTCTTAGCAGTGATGAAGCAGGGATGGCAGGAGTCAAGTGCTCGTTATGATTTTCATAAGTGTTCTTCTTGTTTAATAGAAAAAAAGGTCTCATGCATGATTGTGTGTGACAGACACATTTAAAAGGCAGCCTTTAATTTTAGTAAGTGAAAGAGGAACAATTATTTGGGCACTGTGGTGCATTTAGAGGTAAGGAACAGGAGAAGTGCTTATGGCAGTTTCTGTTTCCATAAATGAAAAACCTGACATTTGTAACCTTTCTTCTGTCATATTAAATGCATTAAAAGTGACTTTGGGGAATGTAGGGTGCGTGGTTCAGTTAATGTAGAGCTAGATTTCAGTGATGGAATTATTTTTCCATCTTTGCTTTCATGTGCTCACTGGGTTGGCCTGATTCACTTGTGATTGTCAGTTATAAGACAGAAAAAAAAACGTACCTACCATTCTGCCCATTATGTTCAGTAACTGGGTTTCATTCTTCAAGGCTTGTAAGAAATGTTGTTACCATTAGACTAAAACACTGAAATACCTAGTGGGAATCATGGTATGATACCAAAACATTTAATGCAAACAAAACATTTCCAGTGTTTATGTTACTGACAAAATAGATGCAAATAATCAGTAAAGTGAAACAAAACAAATAACTTGTCAGGTTCTGCTGAGCATTTGTAGTGGAAGCAAAGGTGATATACATGAAAATGATGAAGCTTTTAAACAATAGACTTGGCACTTTACTGCCAAAATGGATTCCATTTCCTTTAGTTCATTGGAACCACTCAAGTGAATACAGGGTCTCACATTTCAAAAAATCCTAGCAAAGGATTAGGTTTAGGATGTCTGATTGCTTGCAATGCCATTAAAATTCAATTTCAGATTGCTGGTTCTCACTGAGAACGTCTAGTGTTCAGTGACTGTACTGCTCACAAGTATGGTGCTCATTTCTTAGAAAATCTTAGTGTAAAAGTGAGTTTCACTGCTAGAATGCAGACACACAGGAGGGCTGCACACTACCTAGCATTTGATGATATGATAGTTATTCCTGTTGATGTATCACTGTCTGTGGACATTTGGTTAGGCCTTTATTGCCACTAGGATGCACACCATGGCTTCTGGAACTTCTGCAAAGCAAACGATATAAAATAATCTCTGCATGGTTGTGTCTCTGCCCCCTGATGTGTTGGGAAAGCTGCTCCTCTATGTGTGAGAATCTGCCCCCTGATGTGTTGGGAAAGCTGCTCCTCTATGTGTGAGAACGGTGCATCAAGGAAGTGTCCTAAATATTCTACAGGCTAATGCTTCAGGTATTCCCAGTGTATCCCCAGTTTGTCTCCAGACACTTCCTGTCACTAGTACAGTAAGACCTACACATGCATAAGAACAGGCAGTCCACACATTCCTCCAGTTCCTGTCTGTGTGCCATACCAGTCAACTGACATCCGTATGGTGTCTCACTCCATACAAAGGTGGCCCAATAGCTGTTGGTCTGCTGGCTGATTGGAGGTTATCTTCCGATGGTACATGTAGCTGTGTTGTGCACCAGAGACACGGCTGACTGATCTTTAGATGCACACAGGTGGATTATATCCTGTGTAGGAGGGCCAGTCTGAAGGAGATTGGAGACTGTAAAGTGGTGGCAGGGGAAAGTGTAGTTAAGCAGCATAGAATGGTGTTCTGTAGGATGACATTGGTGATCAAGAAGAGGAGGAGGAGTGTGAAAGCAGTGCCAAGGATTAAATGGTGGAAGTTAAAAAAGGGTGATTGTGAAGTGGAGTTTAGGGAAGAGTTAAGACAGGCACTGGGAGGCAGTGGAGAGTTACCGAATAGCTGGGTAACTACAGCAGAACTAGTAAGGGAGACTGCTAGAAAGGTGCTTGGTGTGACATCTGGACAGAGGAAGGAGGACAAGGAGACCTGGTGGTGAAATGAGGAAGTACAGGAGAGTATACAGAGGAAGAGGCTGGCGAAAAAGAAGAAGTGGGATTGTCAAAGAGATGAAGAAAGTAGACATGAATATAAGGAGATGAGGTGCATGGCAAAGAGAGAGGTGGCGAAAGTTAAGGATAAGGCATATGGAGAGTTGTATGAGAGATTGGACACTACAGAGGGAGAAAAGGACCTATACCAATTGACTAGACAGTGGGACAGAGCTGGGAAAGATGTGCAGCGAGTAAGGGTGATAAAGGATAGTGAGGGAAAGGTACTCACAAGAGAGGAGAGTGTGTTGAGTAGATGGAAAGAGTATTTTGAGAGGCTGATGAATGAAGAGAATGAGAGAGAGAGAGAAGGTTGGATGATGTGGGGATAGTGAATCAGGAAGTGAAACAGATTAGCAAGGAGGAAGTAAGGACAACTATGAAGAGGATGAACAATGGAAAGGCTGTTGGCCCAGATGACATCCCAATGGAAGCATGGGCGTGTTTAGGAGAAATGGCAGTGGAATTTTTAACTAGATTGTTTAATGAAATTTTGGAAAGTCAGAGGATGCCTGAGGAGTGGAGAAAAAGTGTTTTGGTACCTATCTTTAAGAATAAGGGTGATGTGCAGAGCTGCAGTAACTACAGAGGGATAAAATTGATCAGTCACAGCTTGAAGTTATGGGAGAGAGTAGTAGAAACTAGGTTAAGAAGGGAGGTGATGATTAGTGATCAGCAGTATGGTTTCATGCCAGGAAAGAGCACTACAGATGTGATATTTGCTCTAAGAGTGTTATTGGAGAAATACAGAGAAGGTCAGAAGGAGTTGCATTGTGTCTTTATAGACTTGGAGAAAGCATATGACAGGCTGCCTAGAGAAGAGTTGTGGTATTGTATGAGGAAGTTGGGAGTGGCTGAAAAGTATGTAAGAGTGGTACAGGATATGTACAAGGGTAGTGTGACAGTGGTGAGGACTGCAATGGGAGTGACAGATCCGTTTAAGGTGGAGGTGGGATTACATCAAGGATCAGCTCTGAATCGTTTCTTATTTGCAGTGGTGATGGACAGGTTGACAGATGAGATCAGACAGGAGGCCCCGTGGACTATGATGTTTGCAGATGACATTGTGATCTGTAGTGAGAGTAGGAATCAGGTTGAGGAGACTCTGGAGAGGTGGAGATATGCTCTAGAGAGCAGAGGAATGAAGGTCAGCAGGGCTAAGACAGAATATATGTGTGTAAATGAGAGGGAGGGTAGAGGAATGGTGAGGATGCAGGGAGTAGAGTTGGTAAAGGTGGACAAGTTTAAGTACTTGGGATCAACAGCTCAGAGTAATGGTGAATGTGGAAGAGAGGTGAAGAAGAGAGTACAGGCAGAGTGGAATGGGTGGGGAAGAGTGTCAGGAGTGATTTGTGACAGACAGGTACCAGTAAGAGTGAAAGGGAAGGTCTACAAGACAGTAGTGAGACCAGCTATGTTATATGGGTTGGAGACAGTAGCATTGACAAAAAGGCAGGAGTCAGAGCTGGATGTGGCAGAGTTAAAGATGTTAAGATTTGCACTCGGTGTGACTAGTATGGATAGGATTAGGAATCAGTATATTAGAGGGTCAACTCATGTAGGATAGTTTGGAGACAAAGCAAGAGAGACGAGATTGCGTTGGTTTGGACATGTGCTGAGGATGGATGATGGGTATATTGGGAAAAAGATGCTAAGGATGGAGCTGCCAGGTAAGAGGAAAAGAGGAAGGCCTAAGATAAGGTTTATGGACATGGTGAGAGAGGACATGCAGGCGGTTGGTGTGACAGAGCAAGATGCAGAGGATAGGAAGAAATGGAAAGAGATGATCCGCTGTGGCGACCCCTAACGGGAAAAGCAGAAAGATGATGATGATGATGATTCAGTCATTACACTGTGCTTCTTCATTTACATGTCATTATACCATCATTTTCTTAACCCCTTTTTCAGCACCTTTTAGACCTTTGACCCTTGGCAGTATGTGGTTCTATGAATCACTACCTAGCTGCAAATTATGTTTTTTGGTGCAGGAATGTGCTGTGAAATTCAAAAAATAACAAAGATAATTTTGATCATTATTCTATTTTATAGTAGAAATTATACAAAGACTAAAAATGCATGTAAGTGGACTGATGATGAGCTCAGAGTTATAGGTATTTGGTTCTGTTATAGCCTGCTGCAATTTCTTATTAGGTGGCAGCTCTTTAACAAGTTATGTGTTATTTATTTACTTACTTACTTACTGTTAATCTTTTAAAAGAGAAAAGTGTTTTCCTAAGGTCTCTTGCTTTCACACTGTTTATGTTATAACTACTGGTGCAGTTATTTAAGAGATCTCCAATGGTGTGAAATATGTAGAAGGGTTTAATACTTGCCTAAGAACCTATGAACCTGAAATTTAGTACAGGCTTGAGGTGAATTTGATATTATTACGAATGGAGATCAGAGTTTTAGTTTTTTGTTCCTTTTACAAGCAATTCTGCATCTTTCCAGAATAATTTTATGATTAATGTGTGACATTTGCTGTTTTAGGTACTCTATTTTGTAGTGTTTTACTGATTTCTTATCATACTATTATATTTATTAGTATGATAAACTCTTGTCTCTTGTGACCAATGTGTGTACGGTATGTGTATGTCTGTGTGTTGGGAATATGCAACAGTTGCTGTGAAAAGGTGCCCTGCAAATCCCCATAAGTATTTGTGTAGTGTGTGAGTGAATGTATGTGCATATGCATTCCGCGAGTGTCCCCACAACCCTAAAAAAACAAAACAAAATTAAACAATGAAAATAATAGAATGGATTATCAGAAGATGGGTGGATGGGTGGCTGTAAAATAACTTATTATTTATTTATTTAAGCCAAGTAGGCATAGCCCAGAGGAGGCCTGAGGAATACACTTTGCTGATATATAAAACACAGATTAAGTAGCATAACAAATATGCAAAAAAAAACACTTGTATAGAGCACACAATGCAAAAATATACATTTTATTTTAAAACACGAAACATCTTTATTGAATTATCACTTATGACATAAGCAATCATACATTTATATAAATGAAAACAAACCGTATTGACATATTTTCAGTTGCAAATATTATACGTCACTTATGATCTTCTATTCATTCATTGTCAGTCAAACATTACATAGATCATTAAATTTCTGCCTTCCCTTAAACTTCATTCACCCCCCCAAAACATTATTCTGCATGTATTGTTCCTTCAAATCCCATTTTTTCTGTATAATTTGCTCCTACCTTTCCTAAAGATCCTACTTCCAATTCTTTTATCTCTGTTACTATATTCACTACCTCTAGTACGGTCAGTTTAGACTTTAATTTCCATTCAATGCAAAATATACATTGATACAGAACAAGAAAAGTATGTCACCAGAAGCTGATGACTATACGTACCAGCTGTTAATGAATATTTTGAATGAGGATCTCAATAGTAAAACAGAAACACGGGACAGAATGGCAGCAGAGGGTGTGGCACTAGTAAAAAGACTGGCGGCGGGGAGGGAGTATGCAGAATAGGTGATTGTTTGTATCGCCTTATCTTATGTAGTTTCCTGTGACTTGAAGTAAGCTGAGGAGTGGCATAGTGGATGAGTGATAACAGATCACATGTAGTTACACAAGACAAATTAGTTATTTCACATTCCACCACTACATACATCTTTTATTTGTCAGATAAACCTGCAAAAACATATTGCACTGGTAGAAAAAGTGCAACGTTTGTGGCTGTTTTGCTTTCTTTCTTAAAAGTTATAAAAACTCATGCTTGTGAAATATTAGCCAGTATGTATTTATTTGAATTTGTTTTTGCTTAAAAATAAGGAAGCAATATTTTTGTTTAGGCATTCTTTGCCAAACTACAAAACAGTATAAAACATAAGACACATTGAAGACAATTGCGGGGATTCAGAAAGAACCATAGTATTGCTGGTAAGAGCTGTGGGAAAAAGTGTCTGGCTACACAATGAGGTGATCTCTGATTCAGAGACATGTTAGCTGGAATGAGAAAACTTATCCCTATTGGCTAATTTGCATACCTGTGAACCACCCTGAACTACCATGAGTACAAATCAGCACTTTCCTGCAATAGTTAACACTGGCAGCTCATGCATTACATTGAAATAGAGACACCCCCCATTCACTATCCCACACACACAGACACATTCGAACACATGCACACACACACACACACACACACACACACACACACACACACACACACACACACACACACACACACACACACACACACACACACACACACACACACACACACACACACACACACACACACACACACACACACACACAAATATACCCCTACCCAATCTATCCCCTAACTAACCTGCCCCCCCCCTGCCATTCTCTGAATCACTTAGCTGGATAAATGCCTTACTGCAGGCATTTCTGGAAGAGAGAGAGGAAACATGGTTAATTAGCACATGCTTGCCTCTGGACTGCCTCATTAGCATTTAACACAGCTAACCCACCATGGTGCTGCACATCTTCATGCTAAAGCACCATGTTAGGCTGTCTCTAAACAGGAAACGGTTAGCCTGACGTGTACATCTTTCTGAATCAGGAAAACTTTACTCATGTTTTCATCTTTTGTTGTAAAGTTGTTCACATATATTTGTAAAGAAATAAAGTGCATTTTCTGCTTGTTTTGTCCCTTTAGGAAAAAAAAACACCAAACACACACATATCTCTATCTATCTGTAGATGTAGTACATTTGTTCAAATGCACAAAAAGTTGACCATCTTTGCAGCACTTGTAAGTGAGCAAGTACACACAAGGCTAAATGCTTGTAAGTATAAATGGCAATAATGCCGAAATACATTTTATATGTAAAATGAGTTTGCTGTGGAATTTAGTGTTTTATGTGGTGGTGGCTGTATTTGTAAAATATGTGTGTTGTGGGATTTAATGTTTTATGTGGTGGTGGTGGTTGTATATGTAAAACATGTTTGTTGTGAAATTTAGTTTTTTATGTGGTGGTGGTTGTATATGTAAAATGTGTTTGCTGTGGGATTTAGTGTTTTATGTGGTGGTGGTTGTATATGTAAAATGTGTTTGCTGTGAGATTTAGTTTTTTATGTGGTGGTGGTTGTATATGTAAAATGTGTTTGCTGTGGGATTTAGTGTTTTATGTGGTGGTGGTTGTATATGTAAAATGTGTTTGCTGTGGGATTTAGTGTTTATGTGGTGGTGGTTGTATATGTAAATTGTGTTTGTTGTGGGATTTAATGTTTTATGTGGTGGTGGTTGTATATGCAAAATGTGTTTGCTGTGGGATTTAGTGTTTTATGTGGTGGTGGTTGTATATGTAAATTGTGTTTGTTGTGGGATTTAATGTTTTATGTGGTGGTGGTTGTATATGTAAAATGTGTTTGTTGTGGGATTTAGTGTTTTATGTGGTGGTTATTTGGTTTCTGGGTGTGTTGTTATGTGCAGTACTGCTGTTGGGAAATCATTGCTGGTGCTGCTGTCCATTTGTGGTGGTAGTGATTCCCACTTTCTGGGAGATTGTTCACTTCTTTGAGGTGGTGCAGATGTGGAGTTGGTATATTTAAGTACGGTGGTGCAGAGGAGCTTGCACCCTGTTAAAAAGTTAGGTATTGCCATTTTTTATGTTTTATTTTGTATTGTTGAAATGTATTGAAAGCACTGTATTTTGCCAGTATTCACTGTTTTACATATTTGGTTTTAGGTATATTTGTTGATTAAAGGCAATGTTTTATTTTTGATGATTTGATGGTCTTTGTTTTTGTTTTATTATCATTCATGATATAATTTTATATATATACATATATATATATATATATATATATATATATATATATATATATATATATATATATATATATATATATATATATATATATACCCTACTAGTCAATGAATTTGAAGTGGGAAAGGTTTCAACTTGTCGGTTTAGATTTCTTGACTTTTAACTCTCTAGTTAGTGCTTGTTACTGAAACTCAATAAAACATCACAGTGGACCAGCAATAATATGATGTGTTAGGTCTCTTCTTTTCTCTAGGGCAACCACTACAAAAGCTCAAGTGGGAGGTTGGCATAATGGTTAAGGTGTTTACCTTATGGACACAAGGTGCAGGGTTTAATTTTCGTGTGGGGTAATTGTCTAGGCTTAAAGTGGTCCACAAGGGCATTTAGCCTAGTACTAGTCTATGAACCCATATTAAAGTAAAGGGGCATTGAGGTTTTGCCCATGTAAAAAAAATATATTTATTAGTTTTCATTGGAGTGAAGTGTTATTTTTTCGTATGGGTGAAACTTCAACCAAGTGAAACTTAGGGACAGACAGTAGAGTCTTTTTATGTGGATCCACTGGCTCATGCTTCACCATCAGTGCAGCTTAGTGTGTATAGTTGAACAAGAATTATTAGGTGACAGTCACTATTCGTGTGATACTCTGACCCTATGTACAAAATGGCAAGAAGAGGGTTGATGCTGATTACATAACAATAAAGGAGCATGCTGATAGCAAAAAAATCAGTCTATGAACAGAGTGTGCAGTTTCCAAATGGCAGCAGTAGGAGATAAGTTACAAGACTAGCAAATCCAAGGTCAGAAGAAGGCAGAAACCTAATAAAGATGCAGTGCTGATGTAGCAATCAACCCACAATGCAATGTGACAACCCTGTTGTAGATCAAAGCATGTGTATGTACCTTTAAGAAGCATTTCTTGATGCAGCACGTGCATATAAATACTGAACACGTGCAGGCAGCAGTGCCATTTTGAGAGAAAAGCCAGAGTGTTAACATGTATGAGTGCAGTAGTCAGTCTGTTTATATGTTTATTTAAGTTTAAGTTACAAAGCCTCATTTCTGATGTGTTTGTGTGTAATAAAGATGCTTGAACAGAACCCATGGATGTTCATCTGTTTTATCCGGACCAGACGAGCGACACCTGTGACTATGGCAGTTGAACAAGGCAGCCAATATAACCTATGCATACTTTGGTAACAGAGATGCAGTTTGCTGACAAGTACAGAACAGAAACCTTTAATGACAGTGTTCAGCAAAGTTAGTATTTACAAGCTACAAAAAAAGTCAAAGTATGTCCCCATGATAGGTTTATTACACAGTTCATAGTGGCATGTTACTGACAAGAGCTAAGGTTACCAACTTTTCAAATGCCCAACGTGGGACTTTATGGAAATGAGAGATTTTGCAAAGCAAACCTTATCCATAAGCAGTGCAAAGGAATGTTCTTTACCTTTTTCTCAAAATAAAATCTCATTCTTGTAGCATGTGAGTTACTTGTCTCATATAACACTGAGGTGGTTTATGATGCAGAATAATTGTTTTATACAAATATTAAAGGAAACAGGATTTTTTGTCCTAAATTTCAGGATGTTTGCCATTTTTCTTTTTTTTTATAGGACACATGTGCCTAAATAGGGTTGTCCTGTATAAAGAAGGACAGGTGGCAACTGTGGCAGAAAGATCTTCTAGAAAGGTAGGATTCTTCTCCAAAGAGGATAATACCTTGGCTATCTGAGCCTAATGAAAGGCTGCATATTTTGGCAGTGACAATGAAACTGAGTCTCAGAACATCATTTCATGGAGGATAGTCATGCAGTTTTGTTCCCCTTCCACATATCTTGGTACAACCCCAGTAGACAACTGTCACAGACCCTCTACCGTTTTCACTTTGCAGTGTCAAGCCACAACCAAATTTTTGTATGTGACAAACTTTTAGATACAAGGGAGGTCATGTTCCAGAACTTGATGGAGAACATGAGCTGACACAGGAAATCCTGGGTTTGAGTGTCTTGTATGTTCTGTTGAGCAGTCAAGTATAAAATTGGACTCCATGAACTATTGTAATCCCTTGGTCTCTGGAGCAGAATGCAGCCTTGAACACCTGCACCTGCTTCTACATTATTTGCTTGACATGGAACTCGTATCTCTTTAACTGTGCTTCTGGAAAACTGACATTTAGTACTGTCACAAGTAGCCTTCTATACATCTGTAATCACAGTCTTGAATTCCCAGATGCACATTGATGCCCTTTGTACACTCCAGCAGGCAACAAAACAAGGTACCCTATGCCCACTCTTATTTGGTGCTCATGTGGGAATATACCAAAGCAATGGGCCTATCATTGTCAGCATATTGTAGGTAGCCATGCACTGTATATAACTGATGGTACACTTTGGAACTTGTTAGGAAGGTACCCTTGCAGACATTTACAACATGATGTGTAGGTCCAACATTTTTGCCTTTGTAGTTAGCAGGTGTACTACAGTATATGTGCCATTAACCTCCTGGTACTCATATATACATGACACTCCAGTCACTTGTTCACTGAAAGTGCAGTTGAAGCAATGAAAGAGTAGAAAGCAGTGTGGTCTGAACTTACAATGGAGCCATTGGATGGAAGACTTCAAATTGGAACTTTCTGTGGAGAGTGAGATTGTGAATAAGTATAGATGTCAACATGCTCAATATGTAAATTGATAATCAGTCAACAGAAGGTAGAAAGGCATTCACTGAGCTTTGATATGTCAGAGTGCAGGCAAGAGGATGCAGAAATAACAGGATAAATAGAAACTGTCTAATAACAGTTGGAGGCATTCATAGATTTGACCTGACTTTACACACTAGATGAATGGTGGACTCTGTCTGGGAAGTGATGATAGCGTGTGTGCATTTCAAAGACAGAACCATGCACATGACAGTATATGTTTGTACACAGCTTGGGTAAACATAATATGTATAGAAAACGCGTTGTGCGCTACATATTTATACAATGCACAGAGTTGTCAAACGTGGGCTATCACCATACCTAGCAACATGTCGACATTGAAATTACATATAAAGACCCTTAAAGATAGGCACAACCAACAAAAAAATCTGGGCATCTAATTAGCATAACATTTGAATAACAAATAGCACATAACTTTTCCTGCTTCAAGTAAGAATGATTGGTACCGCTCAGAAACAAAACACTCGTACCACCACAAATTAATAGATCAAGCCAAGATCCGGTGCAATGAAGGTTATCCAAAGTAGGCACAGTAAGCAGGTAGCAGTTGATAAAGTAAAACGGGTTTATTATCTAATAAGTAAGCCTCCAACAACGAACATCAATGACCAAACAAACAAATTCCTTTAGATATAAAGTGCAAACATTTAGCGCTTTCGTCTCCACACCGGGAGACCTCTTCAGAATAACTTTACAAAAATCAAGTTTGCCTTTTATACATCTTGCTCTACCTCATTAATCAATTAGTTTGTCAATTAACTAAATTGCTGTTGTATTACAATCTTATTCAAGCAGAGTTAACTAAGTGAAATTTTCTTTGGCTTGAATAAAATAATATAAAGTCCTGCTTGAACTTAATAAAAAATATTCCTACTGAGTAATGATTACATTCAATAGGACATTCACGTAAAACAACACATTTGTATTTGTATTTATACAATAAAAATTTAAAAGAAAAAGCAAAAATGCAAGTGGTTAATAAGCAACACTTCTTTGCCACTTGCTTCATTGTATAAGCCCTATCTGTATAGTGTCTCATGTGGACAAACACTGGTATTGTCAGTTAACATACATTATTCCTTCCAAGAAAAAACATGCAGGTATAATAGCCCCTTTTTTAAAAAAATTCATTTGAATTATAACATTATTAAATCAAATTCCATATAAATATACAAGCATAAGTATATAAAAAATCTAAAAATATACGACATCATATGTATAATTGATACAATTGATATAGTTAATAATAAAAATCTTATAAATATATAAATATGTAAATGTATAAAATATTAATATTAAAATACTTAAAATGCTTGTAAGTACATAATGAATGGTGTGAGTGTGTATATGTTTGTATATGAATATATAATGTATAATAAATATATAATGAATAAGTAAACGTTAAAATAAATACTGAGTCAAATGTTGAATATTTTCTAAGTAAGAAAGCTTTTTTATATAGTACTTACTAAAACACTCTCAAAACACAAGAAGGTTTTATTTCCTGCAGTGCAATGTCAAATCAAACTGTAGATAGATGCTGAACATCTATTGTTGTTGTACACCCTTAGCCAGTTTGGGGTCTGAGGCTAAAAACTTCAATGCTGGGGTGATGGAAATATGATCATTCAGGCCCTTACCACAACATGCGTCAAGCCTGAGTTGCCATATCATTTCCCTATATTGAATCTTAGTTTCCCAATCACCCCCTCTATCCGGATATGGTACTACCTCCAAAACCCAAAACTTGAAATCGGCCTTATCACACTTAATGGCATGTCTGTATAATGCGTTGTTCTCATTGTGTCTGTTTATATCATGGGTGTGCTCATAAATTCTGTTCCGCAACAACCTCTCCGTCTTGCCAACGTAAAAACTCTCACATGCTGTACAAATTACTAAATACACTAGGCCCTTGGTGTAACAACTACTGTAGCTTCCAGCCACCAGTTTTTGAGGTATACTTGCAATCATTACCTCTTTCTTGTTGTATATATATGAACATTGAGCACACCTTCCACATTTGTATGTTCCTTGCTTCCTATTGGTACCTGTCATAGTATTTCCTTTCCTTTCCAAAATATTCTTAATATTGTGATTTCTCCTGTAACTGAATCTCAGTTTGTTTTTAAAAACATCGTTTTTTGTAGCTATGTTTTTAAACATATTCCAGGTTTCATGTATCCCCCTGTTTAGCCAAAAGGTTCCGCTCAGAAACACATTAAAAAAAACAGTGACTGAAATAATGGAAAAATATAAGCACATTATCAAAGAGACAGTATAAAATCGATAGAATTTAATGAACTGTATTGTAAAATTCTAACACAGAAGGTCACTGATTTTTGCTTCTGAAAACAGAAATTGAATTATTGGTGCCACTAATATGCTACTCCTCTAGTATGGTTTTGTGTGTACCAGACAACTTCAACACTCGTGTGATGAGGGGGATTCAAAAAATTGTGTGAAGGAGGAAAATCAAGCCTGAAAACAAGGCATACCTCCAAAAATATGGGCATCATGTGCAAAAGTAAATCAGGCCTGAAAACAAGGCATGCCTCCAAGAATATGAGCATCATCTGCAAACGTAAATCAGGTCTGAAAACAAGGCATACCTCCAAAAATATGAGCATCATGTGCAAAAGTAAATCAGGCCTGAAAACAAGGCATACCTCCAAAAATATGAGCATCACATGCAAAAGTAAATCAGGCCTGAAAACAAGGCATACCTCCAAAAATATGAGCATCACGTGTAAAAAGTAAATCAGGCCTGAAAACAAGGCATACCTCCAAAAATATGAGCATCACGTGCAAAAGTAAATCAGGCCTGAAAACAAGGCATACCTCCAAAAATATGAGCATCACGTGCAAAAGTAAATCAGGCCTGAAAACAAGGCATACCTCCAAAAATATAAGCATCACGTGCAAAAGTAAATCAGGCCTGAAAACAAGGCATACCTCCAAACATATGAGCATCATGTGTAAAAGTAAATCAGGTCTGAAAACAAGGCATACCTCCAAACATATGAGCATCATGTGCAAAAGTAAATCAGGCCTGAAAACAAGGCATACCTCCAAAAATATGAGCATCATGTGCAAAAGTAAATCAGGCCTGAAAACAAGGCATACCCCCAAAAATATGAGCATCATGTGCAAAAGTAAATCAGGCCTGAAAACAAGGCATACCTCCACAAATATGAGCATCATGTGCAAAAGTAAATCAGGCCTGAAAACAAGGCATACCTCCAAAAATATGAGCATCATGTGCAAAAGTAAATCAGGCCTGAAAACAAGGCATACCTCCAAAAATATGAGCATCATGTGCAAAAGTAAATCACGTCTGAAAACAAGGCATACCTCCAAAAATATGAGCATCATGTGCAAAAGTAAATCAGGCCTGAAAACAAGGCATACCTCCATAAATATGAACATCATGTGCAAAAGTAAATCAGGCCTGAAAACAAGGCATACCTCCATAAAAATGAGCATCATGTGCAAAAGTAAATCAGGCCTGAAAACAAGGCATATCTCCAAAAATATAAGCGTCATGTGCAAAAGTAAATCAGGCCTGAAAACAAGGCATACCTCCAAAAATATGAGCATCATGTGCAAAAGTAAATCAGGCCTGAAAACAAGGCATACCTCCATAAATATGAGCATCATGTGCAAAAGTAAATCAGGCCTGAAAACAAGGCATACCTCCAAAAATATGAGCATCACGTGTAAAAAGTAAATCAGGCCTGAAAACAAGGCATATCTCCAAAAATATGAGCATCATGTGCAAAAGTAAATCAGGCTTGAAAACAAGGCATACCTCCAAAAATATGAGCATCACGTGCAAAAGTAAATCAGGCCTGAAAACAAGGCATACCTCCAAAAATATGAGCATCACATGCAAAAGTAAATCAGGCCTGAAAACAAGGCATACCTCCAAAAATATGAGCATCACGTGTAAAAAGTAAATCAGGCCTGAAAACAAGGCATATCTCCAAAAATATGAGCATCACGTGCAAAAGTAAATCAGGCTTGAAAACAAGGCATACCTCCAAAAATATGAGCATCACGTGCAAAAGTAAATCAGGCCTGAAAACAAGGCATACCTCCAAAAATATAAGCATCACGTGCAAAAGTAAATCAGGCCTGAAAACAAGGCAAACATATGAGCATCATGTGCAAAAGTAAATCAGGCCTGAAAACAAGGCATACCTCCAAACATATGAGCATCGTGTGCAAAAGTAAATCAGGCCTGAAAACAAGGCATACCTCCAAACATATGAGCATCACATGCAAAAGTAAATCAGGCCTGAAAACAAGGCAAACATATGAGCATCATGTGCAAAAGTAAATCAGGCCTGAAAACAAGGCATACTTCCAAACATATGAGCATCGTGTGCAAAAGTAAATCAGGCCTGAAAACAAGGCATAACTCCAAACATATGAGCATCATGTGCAAAAGTAAATCAGGCCTGAAAACAAGGCATACCTCCAAAAATATGAGCATCATGTGCAAAAGTAAATCAGGCCTGAAAACAAGGCACACCCCCAAAAATATGAGCATCATGTGCAAAAGTAAATCAGGCCTGAAAACAAGGCATACCTCCACAAATATGAGCATCATGTGCAAAAGTAAATCAGGCCTGAAAACAAGGCATACCTCCAAAAATATGAGCATCATGTGCAAATGTTAATCAGGCCTGAAAACAAGGCATACCTCCAAAAACATGAGCATTATGTGCAAAAGTAAATCAGGCCTGAAAATAAGGCATACTTCCAAAAATATGAGCATCATGCGCAAAAGTAAATCAAGCCTGAAAACAAGGCATACCTCCAAAAATATGAGCATCACGTGCAAAAGTAAATCAGGCCTGAAAAATCAGGCCTGAAAACAACGCATACCTCCAAAAATATGAGCATCATGTGCAAAAGTAAATCAGGCCTGAAAACAAGGCATACCTCCAAAAATGTGAGCATCATGTGCAAAAGTAAATCAGGCCTGAAAACAACACATACCTCCAAATATATGAGCATCATGTGCAAAAGTAAATCAGGCCTGAAAACAAGGCATACCTCCAAAAATATGAGCATCATGTGCAAAAGTAAATCAGGCCTGAAAACAAGGCATACCTCCAAAAATATGAGCATCATGTGCAAAAGTAAATCAGGCCTGAAAACAAGGCATACCTCCAAAAATATGAG